>NC_134727.1:37421897-37723206 GCF_049634645.1 Pelodiscus sinensis | reverse complement strand
GCAGCACAGTATTTCCGCAAGAACACTGACGATCTTACATGAGATCGTCAGTGTTCTTGCGGAAATTCAAGCGGCCAGTGTAGACAGCTGGCAAGTTTTTCCGCAAAATCAGATGATTTTGCGGAAAAACTTGCCAGTATAGACACAGCCTACAAGTGGTGAAGTTTGGAAAGACTCCTTTTCTGTCTGTCATCCCCTTATCCATTATGGTAGAAAGCAAAATAAGATGGGAGACTTTTCCTGAAGATTTCAATCTGCTTTGCTGAGCTACCTTCAGTAGAAAATCTGGGAACTATAGCCTTAATTCAAAGGAAATTAGAAAAAGATGTCAGCGCTGGGAGTTCAGGTTTTAAATCGGGGACAGGTGTGAGTGTTTTTCTGACAGAGAATGAGAGCGCGAGGGAGAAAGCACAATCTTATTCTGCTGTCAGGCTGTTTCAAAGGGGGAAATGCAACTGTTTATCCAATCCAAGCATTGTGCCGGGCCCCGGCCATCTCCCCACAGAGCAACAATTGCACTCACTCCAGCGCAAAGCAGAGTCAGCAAGCGGGCTTTTCATCCAGCAAGACCCAGCGTCCTCCAAAAAGTTCTTTCTCCCCAGCGGATGAAAGCAGGTCTTGCCTTGCTAGCCTGTGGTCTTTCCAGCTCCTTCAAAGGAGATGTATTCAGCATCGGATTATACTGATTCCAGTGCATTTAACAGGGATTAAGATGGATTTTTCTCCCAATGGGCAGCCCCCCACATGTCCTTAGGATTGATGGGGCCCCTACACAATACTATTAAATGGGTGCCTGATTCCCAATGACAGCCCTGAGGGTGGGGGCGGAACAATGATTTTTTTAGAGATGTGATTTTACCGTCTTCCTGTAGATTAACACAGCACAAGCACAAATTGCCAGGACAGACCTGGGGTTGGCAAATGCCTGTTAAATGGCTTCATTACCACTCTGAGGGCTCTTTCCCAGGTTCAAAGTTCTGCTAATAGCCCTGGCAGGCGTTGTCACTTGTAAATTAACTAGATCCTCTCTGGAGAAAGCAGAGCCGCAGACTAGGGAGAGGAAGCCTGGGTGGGTGGATATTAAGACCTAAGTGGTGCCCCAGATTTTCAGGTACCTTAAGCAGCTGCATGTTCAGTGTATGGGTAGGAACGGCCCCACTCTCATGGCCCAAAGGAGGAGAGAGAATGAGTGACTGAGCCGTGGAATCTGCCTGAAATTCCACAGGGTCAATGTCTTCACCAACGATTTAGACGATGGAATAGAGCAAGGCTACTCAACTTTGGAAGCCCCAGGGCCACAATGATTCTCACAGCACATGCTGAGGGCCTCGACTTACGTGTGGTTGCATAGACATGCAAATATATATGCAAACATATGCAAATCATGTCTTTCACACTGACGGGCATGAATACAAAGATTAAGCCGTAAGTCATGGTGCTGGACCCAAATGTGGCCAGTGTGAGCCAGGCAGCACTCTGCCCACTAGGCTAAGCAACCAGCACTTCCCACAATGCCCTGGCGCTCCTGGTACTTCCTCCCTGGGGGCTAGAAACACCGACGCCCTATACCCATCTGTTCCAGCCAGCCCGTCCACTTGCGTCTTTCAGGGCTCCCCCCTCCTGGGAGACTCCTCACTGTTGTGGGGCATGTTCCCAGTGGGGACACGTTCAAAGGATCCCACCCACGGGCCACGTGTTGAGCCCCGTGTAAACCCAAACCACACCACGGGCCGCAAACAAATGGGTCGGCTTGCAGGCTGCATGTTGAGTAGCCCTGGCAGAGAGAGGACATTTATTAAGTGTGAACATGATCCCAAGCTGGGAGGGGTTGCAACTACTTTGGAGGATAGGGTCATCATTCAAACGATCAGGACAAAGTAGAGAAATGGTCTGAGGTCAATAGGATGAAATTTAATAAGGACAAATGCAAAGGACTCCACTTAGGAAGGAACAATCAGTTTCACACACAGAATGGGAAGCGACTGTCTAGGAAGGAGAATGGCAGAAAGGGAACTAGGGGTCACGGACCACAAGCTAAATACGAGTCAACAGTTTGATGCTGTTGCAAAAAAAGCAAACGGGATTCTGGGCTGCATTAACAGGAGTGTTGTGAGCAAGACACAAGAAGTCATTCTTCTGCTCTTCTCTGCACTGATTAGGCCTCAGTTGGAGTGTTGTGTCTAGTTCTGGCACCACATTTCAAGAAAGATGTGGAGAAATTGGAGAAGGTCCAGAGAAGAGCAACAAGAATGATGAAAGGTTTAGAAAACATGAGCTATGAGGGAAGGCTGAAAGAATTGGGCTTGTTTAGTTTGGAAAAGAGAAGACTGAGAAGGGACATGTTAGCTGTTTTCAAGTATCTAAAAGGGTGTTACATGGAGGAGGGAGAAAAATTGTTCTCCTTGGCCTCTGATGATAGAACAAGAAGCAATGGACTTAAATTGCATCCAGGGAGGTTTAAATTGGACAACAGGAAAAACTTCCTACCTGTCAGGGTGGTTAAACACTGGAATAAATTGCCCAGGGAGGGTGTGGAATCTCCATCACTGGAGATATTTAAGAGCAGGTTGGATAGACATCTGTCAGGGACGATCTAGACGGTGCTTGGTCCTGCCGTGAGAGCAGGGGACTGGACTTGATTTCTTGAGGTCCCTTCCAGTTCTAGGGTTCTATGATTCTATGAAATATTGTTAGACAAAAGAGACAAAACAAATTCCTACGGTGACTGTGTATGCAATAAGAGTAATGAATCTCTGTCATGAGCTTATGTATGTACCCAGGCTGCCTTGAGTACACCATCCCCTGGCACGAGACAAATAAATTTGGATAACAATAAATCATTCTGAAGCCAACTGCCAAATCCCAGAATTAAGATTGCATAGCTGTGCATTTTGAACTCACCGGCCCAGCAGCCTTCCCTGGAAAGCTTTCCTTTTTAAGCAGAAAAAAAAAAGTCACTTCTGTTTCCTGTAGGTGCAATTTGTGCCTCATGTAAAAAAATCCATCCGCTTGCAGCAGCCAGTTTGCAGAGCAAGGCGGGGCTGGAAACACCAGCCACCAGAATAAATAAAAGGCAGAGCAACGATGATTAATAGTAACATGGGATAATACCTGGAATTAGCAGGGATGGAGAAAGGCGCAGAGAAGACCTCCCTAGGGGAGAAAGTGTGTGTGTTAGTTCTTGGAAGAAAAATTATGGTGACCATAATCTACTATATATTTTAGAGTTTGTCTGTTTGAGCAAGAACTTATCCTAAATTGTAAGAACTAGGACCATTAAATGTGGTAAGCAGCTTCCTCTTACCAGAACGTAAAGCAATGGAAAGTTTGGGTTGTGCCCGGAAAATAGGACATGCCTTGAATGGGATGGCTTCTCATAAAACCAGGCAGAGGAGACATAGAATCACCAAAGCAAGTGCAGTCCTCCAAACTGACATAATTGAGAGAATGCTGAAAGAGACTGAACCAAGACAAGCCAGAGACATAGGATGAACCTGAAATAGGATTGCTTCTCAATAAACCTTACACAAAAGAGACAAAATGGAGAAATTTGGTGTAGTGCTAAATGAATGCTTAGATCTGAAAACGGTTAGACAATGTTATTGGAAGCCAAATTGACTTTTTTTTGTTAAACTGCGAACAATAAGAGTCTATAGAAACGAAGAAAACAAATACACTTGATAGAATTCCTATTTAAAACATTTACTAGACATAGTTAAATGGAAACATTCTCTCAATCCCTTTTTTAAAGGAATCTAAAATAAAAATTAACTTCATAAGAATGACACTGTGTTTTTGAAAAATACAATCATTTAAATAAAGCATGTACGTTTTCCTATTATTTCCCAACCCCTCCCCAACCCTTAAGTGAGTTAAGGACCCGGGTACATCTACTAGTTATTAATAAATTACTTTCCCCAGGATCCCTCAAACACCACCCATCAAGGAGCCCCACCTCCTTTTTTTGGGCTGTTTTACAGTTCAGATGGTGGAAAATTCCCTTCCTGTTCCTTGTTTAGCAGGTGCGGTTCCTGTTGGTCACCTCAGCCTTGCCTACTGCAGGGGCGCAGCACGCTGCCCTCCCAGCACGGCCGGGTGGGAGAGCTCAAGGTGGCGCTTCGGGGGCAAACCTGTCTCTCCCGAGTGGAGAGCTGCAATGCGACTCCAATGGACTCAGCCCCACGGCGTGTTCCGGTAAAAGTGAAGTGGGCTGGAGCCCTGGAGCGGCAACTCAGATTCCTGAAGCTGCCAAGCCCTGCCATGAGCCGCCTGCAGGAAGCCCTTTGCATGGTACAAAACCAGGGGCAGCGGGTATGCTAGGCGGGGAGGGCTTTGCCCTCCCAAACCACCAGGCCTGGCCCTGCCCACACCTGCTGTAGGTGCACTGGGGGCGGAGTGTTGCTCCCCGAGCGCCCGCCCTGCCTGTGCTTTGGGGCTGGGGCCATGTGGCCTGCTCCCTTCCCGTGGTTTGGGGAGGGGGACAGTTTGGCTCCCAAGGGACGGTGACGGGGCCTGGGCAGAAGAGGTGGGGTTGGGTGTGGGGCTCGAGGGAGGGGCTTGCCTTCACCCGTACCAGGCCTGTTGATGGAGAGGGGAGGGGCCTTGGGGCCTGGCGATTCAGAAGGGCCCAGGGTTCCCAGCTGCTGCTGCCGCTACCACAGAATCTGCGGTGGCCAGACCAGCGGACCCTATCAACCGCCACTGGAGCGCCACATGGCGCACTTCGGGCATCGCTGAGGGGTGGGTGTGGCACGTTCTGGTTGGCACTGAGGGCTGCCTGGGGGGAGGGGCTCACTCCAAGTGGTACTGAGGGCTGGCTGCACCAGCCCCGCCCTGTCTACTTGAGGCCCCGCCCCTTCCACCTGAGGCCCCGCCCCTTCCAGGATCACAGAGCCACCCCCGCTTGCCCAGGGGCACGGCAAGTCTGTCGTCCTCTCTTCACAACACCAACAACTCCTCTTGGCCTTAGAGTCTACACCAGTGGTTCCCTGGCTTTGTTGTCCATGCCCCTCACCCTACATCAGGGCTACTCAACACGCAGCCCACAGCCTGGTTGTTTGCAGCCCACGGTGCGGTTTGGGTTTATGTGGGGCTCAACACGCAGCCCACATGCGGGAGCCAAAACAAAAAAGTAGTCAATATAATAGTCTTCTGTTGAGATGCGTTTTAGTAGTTAAATTTCTGGACTCTCATTGCTTATTAAAAGTGCTGTCATATGTGTGGAAATCAGATAAATATTGCATTTTATTAATATCAGCAGAACTGACTTAAATAGGGCGGGCATGTTGTATAGTCTTGTCTTAATCTTTGTATTCATGCTCATCAATGTGAAAGAAGCTATCTGCATATATCTGCATGTCTATGCAACCACACTTACGCTGCGGCCCTCGACGTGCTGTATCATTGTGGCCCCTGGGGCTTCCAAAGTTGAGTGTCCCTGTCCTACATGGTCCATGTCCCCCGGGAGTGATTGCCGAGAAATGCTGCCAAAAACTGGAATAAATGTAAACAGGAGAATTTATTTTTGAAGACATCAGCATCTATTCATAAAGAAGACGCCCTGACTCATGCAGGAACCAAAGCAATTTCCTTGTACAAATCGTTTGAGGTAAAATGTTAGTGAACGATGAGTTTGTCTTTTTAAAAAAATGGAGGAATACTGTTTACCGAACCAAAAAAAAAAAAATTGAAATATTTGAATTTCACTGCAGAAATCTAATCACGGAAGAGGCTTTGGAATCATTTTTAACCGATCTGAAGATAGGAAGCCAGAGCTGCAATTTCCAGCATCTGAGTCAATGACACGAGAGGAAATTGTGATGGGTGCAGAGATCGGTATAAGAAAAAGACTGTTAAGAGGAGCCAAGTCTAGAGCAAGGAGAATTTGCCAAACTGCTGAACTTAATCAACAATGATTGCACATTTTAGAAAGGGCTGGAGGAAGCAGCTGATTACACTGGTTTTAGATTACACTGATAGATTGACCTGAACTCAGATGCTCTGTCTCTCTATATTAACTATGCATCTAATAAAGACTGTTGTTAAGTCACTAGGACTGTGTTATTATGTCTAGTGGATTACTTGAATACAAAACACAGCAACACAGGGACCTTTGGGGGTGAAATAAGTAAGGTCCACCTACATGATGGTTGCTGGAAAGTTATGACATGGAGGCAGGGCTGTTGATGGGGCAGCAAAGGGGGCAGTTGCTCATTTAAAAGCAGCAGCAGTGGTAGCAGTGCTTAGGGCTGGGGGGGGAGGTGCAGTGAAGTCTGGGCAGCACTGAAGGCTGGCCCCTCCCCTTCTGCCCAAAGCCCCGCCCCTTCCGGAAGGCTGGGAGCTGAGCCCTCCCCCCATACATGGCTTGGTGAAGTCTGTCACCAGCCCTGTCCCCAGGGCCAAGCGCGAAGCAGTCCCTGAGCATGCAAAAGAAGCAGCTGTGAAAAGTTGGGGGGGTGGGGGGGACTACAGGATTTTTTGACGCTAAGAAAGCATTTTATGCCTGTCCCCTTGCCCATAAAGCAAGCACGGATGCCTGGCACTGTGTGGCCATGGGGGGTGATATGGCTCCCCGACATAGTGGTGTGAATCGGGACACGCTACTGCCCTTAATGGAATGACACGGGTGAGAAGTCACTGTGACTGTGGTGAAAGGCAGCAAGGCAATGTCCCGGGGCGCAGGCTGCCTGGGCTCACAGGACAGTGATGCTAATAACCTCGCCGCCCACTACTGCACAAAGACATGGTAAGGAATGGGTCAGAGGCAGTCTTGCCTAATGGTGAGGGAGGAAGGCTGGCTCAGTGGCTGGAGCAGGCACGAGCCGGCCCAGGGGCCACTGCTCAAGTCAGCAGCTGGTACCAAGTCCAGGGAGAGCGTTGGGGTCCAGGGTCAGGGGTCAGGAGTCAGGCACCAGGACCGAGGAAGAAGCTGAGAGCAGGGGCACCGCTATGAGCACAGGCCACTGCTGAGTGGCCAGAGACCCAGCCCTGCTGCAGGGTTCAGCGTGGCTGGAGATACCCGTAGGCACAAATGGGGGAGGTTCCTTAGCTGAATCAGCTGAGGACTGCGAGCTGGGCTGGGCGCAGCAGCGGGTCCCCAGCGGACCCTGATGTTGGCACCCATTCCTTGGAGAGTGCAGAAAGGCTGCTCCTCCTTCTGACACCCCATGGCTCCCCCACTAAACGGCTTCCTGGTGGATCTCACAGGCGTCACCCCAACACCCGCCCAGTCTCATCAATTTAAGGGCAGCAGAGACCCTCCCCGCCCATCGAATTCCTCCCACTGGGTCGTGCGTCAAGCCCGGCGCGTCTGCATGAGCTAGGCCTGCGGTTTGCAAACTTTTTTTTCTCATGACCCCCTTGAAGAAAATTGTTGCTGCTGCGACCCAATGTCATGTGACTGGAGTGTGGGCTCTGGGGTGGGGCTGAGAACTGGGGGGCTTGGATGGGAATCAGGGCTGGGGCAGGAGGAGCTTGCCACTAGTGGCTCCCGGGCAACGGTGCAGCGAGGGGACTAGGCAGCTTCCTGCCTCTCCTGGCACCTTGGACCAGCAGCAGGTTCCCAGCCAATGGGAGGGCGGAGCTAGTGCTCGGGGTGGGGTCAGTGCACGGAGCCCTGTGCGCTCCCCCCCACACACACCTAGGAGCCAGGCCTGCTGCCGGCCACTTCTGGGGCGCAGCGCAGTCTGCGGTGCCAGGCCAGGCAGGGAGCTGCCTCAGCCCCCCCACCGCTCACCTGATCCCCCCGCAGCAACGAGACCCAGCGCCCGACATCCCACCCCCCAGCGCTGGGTTGCGACCCCTGGTTCGAACACCGCTGAGCTAGAGCCCATGCGCTACAAAGACACCCAGCTCTGGTGTAGAGCCGTGGCGTGATGGAGAATGCTCAAGAAACCAACAGCGCTTGCACTGGGGCTCCTCCTTTCTGCAATGCCATGGGAGCGCCTGGCCCTTTTCCTGGGGCTTGGCATTGCAAATTATACACCAGCCTGAAAACGGTGTGACTCCACTTCCCAGCGGCTGCCTGACGATGCTGAAATTGCCCCAGGAGTCCCTGGCAGCTGTTCCTCAGTGGCCTCCTCCTAGGACATAAGACCAAGAGAACAGCCATACTGGGTCCATCCAGCCCAATGTCCTGTCTGCCGACAGCGGCCAATGCCAGGTGTCCCAGAGGGAGTGAATCGAACAGGGAATGATCAAGCGATCTCTCTCCTGCCATCCATCTCCACCCTTGGGCAAACAGAGGCTGGGGACACCTTTCCTTACCCATCCTGTCTAATAGCCACTAATGGACTTAACCTCCATGAATTTATCTAGTTCTCTTTTAAACCCTGTTATAGTCCTAGCCTTCACAACCTCCTCAGGCAAGGAGTTCCACAGGTTGACTCTGTGCTGTGTGAAGAGGAACTTCCTTTTATTTGTTTTAAACCTGCTGCCCATTAGTTTCATTTGGTGGCCCCGAGTTCTTATATTATAGGAACAAGTAAATAACTCGTGCGATCCCAAAAATATCACAACTACAACAACACAATGACTTTGAGGTGGAGGGGGACCGGTCTATCCTGTTCCATACAGTCTCCTTAATAACGATTTGTTTTACTGTAATGTAGTCCTGGACTGGGACTTCATGTGCTAGTAGCTGTACAGGCATAGAACAAAAAAGTCCCTGCCCCAAAGAGCATGCAGGGGGGCTCCCTCCACATGGAGAATGTCCATTCCTGAGTGGAAGCGACATCCATGGCCCTGTCCCACAAAGACGGAATCAAAACCCTGTGTGGATTCAGGGATTACCACTATTTCCCTGAGTGCTGCACATATTTTAATAAAAAGTAGCAGTGCTATTTAATAAATGCTTAATTCCTTTATATTACCTCCCTGTGTGAGACAAAGCGGCTTGCCAAAGCAGAACACTATTATTATTATTATTATTATCACCATTTTAAAGATAGGCAAACTGAGGCACAAAGGGATGAAAAGACTTGATTGACATTGAGTAGCAAGTCAATGCCAGAGTTGTGGGGAAAGCTTGAGAGTCTTGACTGATCGTTCCCTAGTCTAACCACTAGACAACACTGCCCTTCAAAGAAAAACAATGAGCAGTATTTCTGTTTTAGTGACACCTACACAAAAAGTGTATCACAAAAACACTGTCTTGTATCTGCTGGCTTTACACACACTAATCCCAGAGCATCTAGGCATCTGGTGTATAAAGGAAGAGAACAATTGAGGTTAAAGTGAAGTTTTTCTTTACTCAGAGCACAGTCAACCTGTGGAACTCCTTGCCAGAGGATGTTGTGAAGGCTAGGACTTTAACATGGTTCAAAAAAGAACTAGATAGATACATGGAGGTTAGGCCCATCAATGGCTATTAGCCAGGTTGGATAGGAACAGTGTCCCAAGCCTCTTTTTATCTGGAAATGGGTGACAGGAGAGGGATCGTGTATTCCCTCCCTCTGGGGCATCTGGCATTAGCCACTGTCGGCAGAGAGGGTACTGGGCTAAATGGACCTTTGGTCTGACCCAATATTGCCATTCTTATGTTCTTAAGTAAATAAATTATATTATTAATATATTTAATTTATTAATTAATATATCAAGGTAATTTAACTTACGTTACATTTTTGGGGCCCAGGAAGTATAAGGGAGGAAAATCGACAATTGCTGCAAAGGGTGTTGCAAACAAAGGAGAGGAAAAAATAAACTAAAACAATAAAAAAGCTCTTTACGACATTCTTTTGCGCTTTTGTAACCATAAACATGCTCCCTCCTCTCACACAGTGCTGCTTTTCTGGCTGGGATGAAGGGAGGTTTTGTTGTGTGCTCCTTCATATTTTTTTGAAGATATTTGAGTCAAGCAAAATAAAAAAAAAATGCTACAATAGAAAAAGAAGAAAGATAGAGGAAAACTGCAAAAAGCTGAGAGCTGCCTGTGTGTTTTGAGTTGCTTTATCTTAAATCAATATCGAACTGGAGAGGAATTATAAATCTAGCAGATTACCACTGAAGTAATGCCACGGCATCTGTTTCCAGAGAGATTTTTTTTTTACTAGCTATAGCAGCTGTTTTTACAAGCATCCACAGTAAAATAGTTATTAAAACAAAGGGAGGGGGGGAAAGAAACAATAAAAGGGAGCTATATAGTAGATAAAGAACAAGAAGGATACAGGGCTAGAAATTAAACTACGGGGAGAGAAGACACAAAACCCGCCATTTTACAACTTGCTTCTGACACTAGAAAATCTGGATGAGTTTTTAAAAAGATGGTGATTCGAAACTCCAAGATTTTGATGATTTATGATCTCTGGCAGCGGTTACAGAGGTTGATTTAAATACAATAGGCAGGAATCATCCCTCATCTCTTGGTTGTTGTCCCCTAACATGAGGAAGGTTACTGGTAGAAAGAAGAAGGGGTGGGATAAAGGGATTTGGGAGCTAGTGTAAACTAGGGATGGAATCGTGTAGTCCAGTGGTCCCCAACGCGGTGCCCGTGGGCGTCATGGCACCCGCCGGGGCATTTATGTGCGCCCACCGAATCATCTGGTCCGGCCTCGCCCCTGGCACACAGTGCATGCACAGTGCCGGCCCTGAGCGTGTGGGGGTGCATGGGCGGCCCCTCCCCCAGGCGCGTGGGCGGCCGTGCCCCCGGGCGTGCGGCGCATGGGCTGTCCCACCCCCGGGCGCCTGGCAGCCCCGAAAGGTTGGGGACCACTGGGTGTCGTCAATTAACCGATACACAAATGCTATAATGTTTTTGTTTAAAGCTATAGAGTACACACATTCCCTCCCCCCTTGCCAGTACATTTTTTAGCAGGCTGGCCAGGAGCCCGGCTCAGTCCTGGCTTGCTCTGCATCCGGGACATACCCCTGCTGCAGCTCTGTATTTAAAGCATATTAGAAGCCGGGCGGGCAGGCAGCTCGGCTCAGTTCCGGCTTGCGTCGGGTCCAGGAGCTCAGACCACCTCCTTGGAGAGGAGGTGCTGTCACCCTGCACTGCTGCCTCTGTATCAGAGGCAGCCAGTCCACAAGGGCAGCTGGTTTTTAAACTGGTTCCCCTTGCGGACCAGCTCCTGCCTGGCACCCTGAGCTGCTGCCTCTGATACAGAAGCAGCAGCATGGCGTGGAAGGGGGCTCCTTGGGAGTGGGGCAGGAGTGCTGCTGGCCCCACCCCCAGGGACTATAGTATAGTTGAGTAACATATAAGAATTCATGAAGTTAATCGACTATTCAATTAACCGATATTTAATATCTGTCGTGGAAAGATGCTAATTTCTGTGGAGGCTTTGTCTCAATTTGGGATCTGTCTGTTTCGGCACAGGTGAGAACAGGGGATTGGAATATCCAGTCTACATAGCTGTCTTCAGCTAACACAAACCACCCCCTTCCAAAGTGCTTTTGTTTCCTGCTTGAGTAGCACAGGTTGGAAAAAATCTTTGTTTTCAGGGGCACGTTGGTTTTCAGGGTTTGGTTTTTCTTAATGAAAATCTGAAAAATGTTGATGAAAACAGACTCTCCCCTTCTTAATGTTCCCTCTAAACTTTTCCAGCCACGTGTGGATTTTTCCCATCTGTGTGGGGAATACATTTTTTATGGGCACCGAGGCATGTGTGAATGTGCGCTACCAGTAGAAAAACAACCATCTAGCTGTGGGCACCCTGCTAATCAGCTGGGCGGCAATTGAATCTTTGCTGTGCGGCCACACAAGCACCCAGCACATAGGGAACCCTGCCCTTTCCCCTCTTGAAATTTACTACTTTTTGTCAGAAGCCCGTTTTTTCATCCAAAAGTGCTTTTGTCAAAATGGTTTTGACCAGCTCCACTCTCGAATCTTGGTGAAACTGCCTTTGACTCACTTTTAAGGGTTCTGCCTTTCAAAAGGTCACACATCTGGAAGTAAGGTCCCACATCAGCTAGTCTAGTTGTGACTTCTATGCTTACATCTTACTCCTAGAGATACTGCTATGGAGAGTGTCCTTCTGGGACCGTACTCATTAGCACTGGCAGTACTAGCAGCTCAGAGAAAGAGGCTGGAAAGGTTATCAGATTAGGCTGACCTGTCTGCAGACCTCTGCTTTCAAGGGGAACTTGTATCATTTCAACCTATTGCTGTTACTTTGATTTCAGCATGGCTCAGTGTCTTTCACTCATAAACCTGAACAACAAAGTTTTGGGTTCAAATCCCACAACAGGATATAGGCCCTGAGTCAATCCAAATCTCCACCCTCTGTATCTGGTTGGTATCTAGATACATCCTGAAGATGTTGCTGCATTTTACACAAAAATCTGGGAATAACTGATATGGAAAGTGAAAAAACCCCAGTATGACTGTAGAAATGTTACAGTGTTCTGTCTACATTATTCTAAGCATACATAGAAGTTAACTAAGAATTGTGTCCTTGAGGGTTTTTTTTCCAGACTACCCTAAATATTCCCATAGTCTCTAAAAGAATGGATTAAATACCTTTAGAATTATATTTTATAGGATTTTTCCATATAGACCGTCACTCAGTTAAATTGTCTCTGATGTTTCTGTGATGTGGCTTAGGCAATTATTATGTTCTGAGTCACTGATATGATATCTGGATTTCTAATACTCTAATCATCTACGTGTTTTGTTAGTCTTTAAGGTGCTACTAGTTTATTTGTTTGTTTTTTTTAAATTTTTCCTGTTACAGACTAACTCGGCTGCCCCTCTGAAGCTTCTGATATGGTAGTTAGCCCTGCATTCTTTTAAGTCATTTGAAAGACCTTAAGTATAAAAGATGTAACTAAATTAATATTCTACTCTGTCTCAGTATACATTGTACTTATGTAAATACTCTGTCCTTGAAATCAAGCAAAGATCCATTTTCTAAGAGTAATTTATCTCCATATGCAATGAACCAAATTCTCTTCTCAGTTACTGCAACGGAGTAGATCTTGGTTGAGATGTATAAGTATAAATACAGTTATAATTTGGCCTACTGCCATTATTTTCTGGGACTCAACGATTATTGCAGTCACTTGAAAGCTGGAGAAGACAGAAAATTCCATCATGCTTAACCTTTGATAGCTAAACATGAGCCTTGCTTTTCCAGGGTTCCCTTCATAATTACTTATGAAGCGTGAAAGGACCACTCCAACTAAATCAGTGAAAAGTCTCCCATTAAGGTCACACAAGTTGGCCCCAGTTTACTGGTTCATTTCACATCACTGTGCCATAACGAGAGCCAATCATGCAATTAGAACTCAGCTGATAAAAACCCCAGGTAGAGAGGAGGGTAACAGAGACAAAGCTGAATAGAAATTAAGTCCAAAATAAAAAAGCTTCTTGAGTGAATAATTTTCTTAGATGGTTAAAGATCTGTCATAGACACGAATACAGTGTGTGGTGTATACACACACATACACACTCACATAGTATTGACATGGTCTAGTACATGAGTGCTCACCTGTGGAATCTGTTCCTTGTTGTGCACCCGAATCTCAGCTTCCATTTTAAAAAAAGGATGGCTGAAATCCATATTAGCAAGACTCCCTTTGATTTCAATGGCTCCCGGATCTCATGCTATGTTCTGGCCTCATGGGGTTGAAGAAAACCTAGAAAATGCAACGGGAGTGTAAACTGAGGTGGTGCAGGAGGCATAATGAATCTGTCAAAAAACGCTTTCTTTCTTGGCAGATCCCTCTCTAGACCCCTGCTTTTTGCCAAAAAAGTGCAGAGTCAGCAAAACACAGCGGCCATTTTTATGCAAATTAGGCATGGGGTATTTAAATCCCTGTCTCATTTGCAATATCGACCTGCCTTATCTGCATCCCTCTGCCGACAGAAGGATGCAGTCTAGACATACCCCTAGAGGTAAATTAGAGCTAAATAAAAGCACAGAACCTGAGAGCCAGGACTGGAGGCTGTAAACAAACTTTATGGGACTGCGGGAAACTTGGCCACACCCATGCTAAGTGGACACCCGGCTCACTAACATCATGCCGGACCACGGATGTTGTTGGACTAGAGAGGTTCAACCTTTAATTTCCACATGCAGTGGTGAAAATGAGAAAAATCTTTAGGAATGCAGAAATTCTCAGATCCCCACAACCTCTGGAGTTTCTCAAATATATTTGTAATCGGTGGTTTTGTTAGTAACACGGGCCTTGAGTGTACCGAGAGCATATGGACTAACAATGAAAGACCTGCCTAGAGTGCACCTGTCTTCCTGCCCTCCTCCCATCTGAATCTCTTCCCTGTTCGGTATAGGAGCACTCGTTATATTAAAGAAACAAAAAAGCAACTCAGTCCCCAGAAGGGAGAAAGAGAGGCACTACAAAGAACGAGTGGATTTCAAGGTAGTACTATTGTCTGCAGTAGCAGCTTAGTTACACTAACTTGTGAACACAGCCATGACTCTGTTCTCTGTGTGACCATTTACCTGGGTGACTGAGAGCAGAATTGGGCCCATAATTTACAGAGCTCTTGACCACAATGCTACGTTCTGTTAGACCAGGGCAAATGCACAGAAGCTCCGAAAGAGTTGAACCAACACGATTAACACCAGAATTCGCCTCTTTGTGAGTTGATTCCCCCTTTCTTTGCATCAGGGTAAACACTTTTGAATTCAGAGGTGCTACTCCAAATTCACACCGATTTATGTGAGAAGAATATTAACGCCCAGAGACCCTTTGCTTTGGCATTAGGGATGGGACCCAAATGAGAATCAGATGCATGTCTCCCTAGATGTCAGGAATCTTCAGTCCTAGACCTGAGTTTAAACTAGGGATGTAAAAGTGTAGTCGATTAACCAATTAACCAATAAGCAAAAGCTTATCGGTTAATGCTGTAGACTACACTACACTTGCCAGAACATTTTTTTAGCAGGCAGGCAGCCCTGATCAGTTTCGGCTCATGTCAGGTCCAGGAGCTCAGACCACCCAATAGACAGAGGCTGTTACCACCTCACACCGCTGCCTGTTTATCAGAGGCAGCAGCACAGGTCCACAGGGCAGATGGGTTTTAAACTGGCTCCCCTCGCAGCCCAGCTCCCACCTGGCACCCTCTGCTGCTGCCTCTGATACAGGAGTGAACTGGCTTCTGGCTCCGCCCCCAGGGACTCTAGAATGGTTGAGTAACCAATAAGAATTCATGAAATTACTCCATTATTCAATTAACCAATATTTAACATCTCTAGTCTAAACCCCATGGTTGGGGCCCCACTCTTATACCAGACTCAACTGGAACATTCAATTTGACCCGAACTAAACTGTGTGGAAGGCTAGATCCACTCAGCCTCAGCTCAGAATGCTGTGAGCTTTCTGCGCCAGACCGTTCCTGGAAGAATCATAGAACCAGAGGGTTGGAAGAGACCTCAGGAGTCCAGTCCAGCCCCTGGCCTAAAGCAGGGCCAATCCCAACTCAATCATTGCAGCCAGAGCTTTGTCAAGTCAGGACTTCAGATCCTCTAGGGATGGAAGCAGCTTTGATCCTGCAAACACAGAAGTGACTGCACGGAGCTTGTGGCCAAAGATGGGGGTTTGGAATGGGGCTGTAACTCCTGTTTCTGCATCTTCCTCCTCATAATAGTTTTGTCTGTTACAATGTGGAGCTGATTTCAGTTTGCTGAGCCCTGTGGGCTCAGGAAAACAGCCAGAATTAAGAATTTATGAGGCGTCTCTGTAGAGGGAGAGGAGATTCAGATAGACTACAGCCCAATCTGAGTACAACACACTGCACTTTTCATTTCTGTGCAGTGTATTGCTGCAGACTCCCCTTTTGTTGTGAGTTAAAGCTGAAATAACCCTTGTGATAACTGGGTTCTGTTTTCCCTTCCCGCAAAACCTCACCCTGCTTTCTGTGACAAAGAGGAAAGCTGGTTTCATGCCCAGAGCATCCTTTTTAAGGTGCCAGGAAATGCAATTCCAAGCTGCCCAGAATAAATACTATTGTGACAGAACTTGCCTCTGCCCGTGTGTATTGCTGGGAAGTCTCCCGTGCAGTACAGGAAGAGCAATGATTTGTGGGAAGTGGTGTGTTGCGGCATAAGCACAAATGGCCACAGTCTATAAATTGGTCCTAGAGTTATATGGCCTTATGGCTGGAGTTCACAAAGTAGCCCTTGAATCACAGGGTGGCATGGCCCAATGGCCAGAGTCTATAACATACTCCTGGGGTTCAGGGCAGCACAGCCTAATGGCTAGAGTCACAGGGGTCTGGGACCCCAATAGGGGTCCCTATCTCCTAGAACTGGAAGGGACCTTGAATGGTCATTGAGTCCAGTCCCCTGCCTTCACAGCAGGACCAAGTACCCATCCCTGACAAATTTTTACCCCAAATAGCCTCTGCAAGGAATAAACTCACAATCCTGGGTTTAGCAGGCCAATGCCCAAACCACTGAGCTATCCCTCCCCCATTATTTTACATCCCTCTCGCTCTATGCCCCTTCAAGGGTGTAGCAATGCGGTGGCGATCCAGGCACATCCTGTTCTCTTGGTCCCAGTCCATGAACCCTATAGACAGCAGCCATCTGCAATGTCCCTTTAACTAAGCTACTATCATTCCCTGGGCCACTTCCTTATGGCCTCAGCTCATTCTTCGCCCCTTCCTTGGGGCTTTGTGCTAGGTGAGACTCAGCAGCCAGCCCAAAGCTCCTTTATGTTCCCTTATGGCTTTGTCTCCACTTACCGGGAGATTGACACTGTGGAGATTGATCTCTCGGAGTTCAATGTAGTGGGTCTAGTAAGGACCTGTTAAATCGACTGCTGATAGCACTCCCAGGCTACGTCTACACTACAGAGTTTTTGTGGAAAAACGGCACACACCTCGAGCACGTTTTTGCGCAAAAAAATCGAAAGAGCACAGGGGTTTTTGTGCAGCCAGTATTCCTCTTTCTATGAGGAATAATTCCTTTTTGCGCAAGAGCACACACACAAAAAGGTGTGTGTGGATTGGGAACAGGGTATTTTTGCGCAAAAAATGGCAATAGAAAAAAATACAGGTGCCCTGGTGGCCATTCTGTGAATGGCTATCAGAGTTTCCTTTCAAGAGAGTGTCCATGCCATCTGGATGCTCTCTTTCGGAAAAGGGCATTGCTTTTTCAGTGCGCTTTTGCAGTGTGGACGCGCTCTTGCGCAAGAAGCCTGCAGTCTAGACATAGCCCCATTGACTCTGCTACTCCACCGGGCCTGAGGTGTAAGAGAAGTCAATGGGTAGTTTCTCCCATCAACCTCTTGCAGTGGGATGCCGTGGAAATTTGACCTAAGGTACGTCGACTCCGGCAATGCTATTCTCATAGCTGGAGTTGCATATCTTAGGTTGACTTTCTCCCCTAGTGTAGACCTGGCCTATGTCTTTGCCAGTACTGCTCTGTCCTGGGTCCTGTAGCTCCTCAGCCAGCCAGGCATACCGTACATCCAAAGATCTGAGCTCACGCTGCCTCTGCAGCTCTGCTTATACTAGCCTGCTGGGCCCTGATTGGCTGCTCCCTACAGCCCCTTTCTGATTGGCTGTATGGGAAAGCTATTCCAGGCAGTTTGGAGGACTCTCTCCACTGGCCTTTTCAAAGGCGGAGTGTGGCAGGGCCTCTAGGCCTCCAGGAGGGGCCTCAGGCCCTGGCCTACCCCATCACAGACGGGAAGTCATTCCGGATAGTGTCCGTATTCAGGGAGGGAGTTTCAGCATGCCGCTAGCTTCAAGCACATGCTTAAGTCCCGTTGAGTGTGTACTTAAATCTAATTGCCTTCAGAGCTAAGCATGTTCTCAGGTGCTTTCTTGACCTGGGGCCATGGAAGATCTCCTCATGCTTCCAGTCATGATCACTGCCTATCTGTTTGGTTTCCATTTTACCCTATGTCTGCTACATCAGCTGTGAGCTGTGGGAGGCCAGAACTGAACACAGGACTCCAGGAGAGGATGTCCCACTGATTTCGATGATGCCTTTTATGTCTTCATTATTTCCTAGCCTGTACTCAATACAGAGAGAGAATAATGTGGCTGCTGTGCCCTGAGCAGATGTTCTTATCTAGCTGTGAATACGGACATGCAATTCTTTTTTCTGAGCAGTTCCAGTAAATGCAGAGACCCAGCGATCTGTCGGAGTATTTCAGACTTTCCTTCCAACGTGCATTAGCTTGCATCGGTCAACACTGGCATTGCAACTGCGCTGCTCCTGAAGTCCGTGGATCTACACCCAGATTTCAATTTCGCTCTCCCTCTTCTGCCCTAGCAGATGATACGTCAGTGGCAACTGGGATGAGAAAGCATGTTCTGAAAGCAGCCCCCCTGCAAACCAAACAGCCATCAGCATCGCTAACTCAAAGGGAAATGCAAAACCTCTTCGCCATCGCGTGTGATGAGAATGAAGTGCCAGGGAACCTAATGGCCGAAGTGGAGAGAGAAACACCACCCCGCTGTGCTTCCCACGTCTCTCGCTGCCTTCTTCATTGTAAGTGCTAATCAACAAACTGCACAGCGCCTGGGAAAGAAGACAGAAACGTTCTCCTTTGCCGTTGTTGTTAGTAGAGGAGCACCACCCGGGCCTAGAGACGGATCGGGTCCCGTTGTACTTGTCACCGACCAGAACACTGTAAGAGACAGATGCTGCCCAAGGCAGCTCCCAGTTTGCAGTCTCGCTCCTGAAATTGGCAGCACTTTGCTGCACCCAATGCACCTTTTACAGGACACTAGGACAGTGGTCCCCAACACGGTGCCCGCAGGCGCCATGGTGCCCACCAGGCCATTTCTGTGCACCCACCGAGTGATCGGGGCTGGCCCTGCCCCTGGGCGCGTGGCGCATGGGCGGTGCCAGCCCCTGGGCACATGAGCGGCGCTGGCCCTGGGTGCACAGCACATGGTCTGTGCCGGCCCCGGGCTTGCAGCGTATGGGCGGCGTCGACCCGGCATAAGGGTGGTGCTGGGCCCCGATGTGCAGCACATGGGCGGCCCCACCACTGGACGCGCGGCGCATGGGCACTGCCGGCTCCTGGGCGCATAGCACAGGCGCCGGCTCCGGGCACGCAGTGCATGGGCGGTGGCGGCCCCGCCCCCGGGAGCACAGGACACGGGCTGTTCCGGCCCCGGGCGCGTGGCGTATGGGCGGCCCCATCCCTGGGTGTGCAGCACAGGCCCCGGGAGTGCGGCGCATGGGTGGCACCACCTCCAGGCACACAGCGTATGGGTGGCCCCGCCCCCGGGTGCCTAGTGTGTGTGGACCCACCCCTGGGCGCCTGGCAGCCCCAAAAGGTTGGGGACCACTGCTGTAGGACATTCACACGTGCCTAATTTGGTTAGGTACCTAACCTCCATGAGCATTAGTGACCACCTGCAGTGCTTTTAAGCTCCTAGCTGTATATTTAGGTACCTAGATACCTTTGAATTCTGGTCTTTTGTCTTTCTCTGGCTCAAACCCTTGTTCTTAAAATGGGGATAACAGAAATTATTTTCTCTCACCTTTTATCTGTCTTGTCTCTGTAGACTGTAAGCCCATCAGGGCAGAGAAAGCCTTCTGCAAAGGGTCTGCTGATGCCTACCAAAGTGGGGACCCGATCTATATTAAAACTCCAAAGTGTGCCCACAAAACTCCTAAAAACTAGCAGTCAGCTCTCGTGTATTCCATGACGGGGCAAGAAGCAGGATTCATCTACTCCATCAATTGACACGCCTGGTTTGGCCAGTTCTGCTCAATGGTTAATTTCATTGGGGGGAAAACAATAGAAATAAATGATGCTATTTACAAAGGCAAATAAGTAGAACCTGCTTTCGGTGGCTGCATGGACCTAGATGCAGTATCTGATGCAGCAAAGACAAGTTGTCTACAAGACTTGGTTTAATGTAGCATGCAAATGTATTGGGTTGTATTTATGTCCGCATACAATAGTTAACTGGCTATTGTGTTGATTAAATATTTAATTGGCTGCCTGTGAGGGGAAATGTTCCATTAGCTAGTGGGGAATTAAACTGTTCCTTGTTTCCACTTTTAAATAAAACATGTAATTCATTGTCACTTAAGCAAAATGTTAAGGTGACATTTCTAAGGGAAATAAACCGATTTTCTCAGCTCCTGGAATTAGGTCTGAGCCCAGGTAGAAGAGTTAGGAGGAGGGGCACGAGGATGTTCATGGGAAATCACCATGGGATGACGAATCGAGCCCTGAATAAAAGGGACAGAGCTCAGTGATGGGTCACTGTGGTGGAGTCCTTGCTCAGGCCCCTTGGCCTGGGACACCTTCTGGTCCACAAATCAGCCAGAGATGCTTCTGGTGCAATCAGCCATGCTTTTATTGTTAGTTCCCATCACCTTCTATGTACAAAGCTTACAATCAATTCAGCCAGCTCCTCTGGCTACCTGTGCACACACTCAGCCACACCCTGGCTCCTGGCTCCTCCTTGCCCCCTCCTGGCTTCCTTCCTCTGCCTTATGAAAAGTTATTCATTAGGTCCCATAATATAAGGACCAGAGGACACCAAATGAAATTAATGGGTAGCAGGTTTAAAACTAATAAGCGAAAGTTCTTCTTCACACAGCGTGTAGTCAATCTGTGGAACTCCTTGCCAGAGGAAGCTGTGAAGGCTAGAACTATAACAGAGTTTAAAGAGAAGCTAGATACATTCATGGAGGTTAGGACCATAAAAGGCTATTAGCCAGGGGATAGAAATGGTGTCCCTGGCCTCTGTTTGTCAGAGGCTGGAGACGGATGGCACGAGACAAATCGCTTGATCATTGTCTTCGGTCCACTTGGCGCTGGCCACTGTCGGCAGACAGGATACTGGGCTAGATGGACCTTTGGTGTGACCCAGTACAGCCATTCTTATGTTCCTATGTTCGTATTTAGCCCTCTGCCAGTGAAGTCCACAGCTGCTTCCAGTAGCCCTTCAGGCCTGGGCTTGCTGAGCTGTGGCCATCAGCCTCTTCAGCCAGGCTACAGTGGCAGAGCTCTGGCTTAGCCAGCTGTCTGTCATGGTCACAAACCAAGACTGACCAGGCTTTCCAGTGGCGCTTTACCCTCAGAAAGACGGTGTGTAATAGTCATAGAAGAGAGTCGGGGCTAGACCTGTAGATCCTGTGCTTGCAGGAGCCACATTTGGCAAAGAGCGAGTGTGATGGTTGTGCATCCGACCCATCTGCTCACACAACCTTGGTAGCTAAGGACCCGCAAACACAGGTCTGAGCTGGCACACTGAATGTACATTATGGCACCTAATGATCTTAGGTACTTAAAGACTCCCAACACCACAGTATCTGAGCACATCGCTGTCTTTACTCTACTGATTCCCACCATACCTCTGTACGGCAGGTCATTGCTTGTCTTCATAGTGCAGACAGGGAAACTGAGGCCCAGAGAGATACGCTGGCTTGCTCAAAGTCCCACAGAAAGATTGGCAGAGCAGAAGTTGCACCCGAATCTCCCAAATTTGAAGCTAGCACCCTACCTATGAGAATGAATTTATGGCACAATCCAATTCCCATCAACTGTAATGAGCATTGGCTCAAGCCTCTAAACTCCACTGGAAATATGGCTTTTTAATGTTTAGGCAGTAACATCTGCCTGATGCAAAGTCACTGAAATCTAGCTTCCATTCCAGGAACCAAAGAACATAAGAACAGCCACACTGGGTCAGACCAAAGGTCCATCCAGCCCAGTGGCCAATGCCAGATGCACCAGAGGGAGGGAACAGAACAGGGAATCATCACATGACCCCTCTCCTGTCATCCATTTCCAGCCTCTGACAAACAGAGGCTAAGAACACCATTCCTAGCCATCCTGACTAAATAGCCATTGATGGAGCTAACCTCCATGAATGTATGTAATTCTTTTTGGAACTCTGATAAAGTCCTGGTCTTCACAACGTCCTCTGGCAAGGAGTTCCACAGATTGACTATGCGCTGCGTGAAGAAAAAATTTCCTTTTGTTTTAAACCTGCTACCCATTCATTCCATTTAGTGATCTCTAATTCTTATGTTATGGGAACAAGAAAATAACTTTTCCTTATTCGCTTTTTCCACACCAGTCATGATTTTATAGACCTCTATCATATCTCATCTTGGTCTCCTCATTTCTAAGGTGAAAAGTCCCAGTCTTTTTAATCTCTCTTCATATGGGACCCGCTCCAAATCCCTAATCATTTTTATTGACCTTTTCTGAACCTTTTCCAATGCCAATATATCTTTTTTTAGATGAGGCGAACGCATCTGTTCGCAGTATTCCAGATGTGGGCACACCATGTTTTTATACAGAGGCAATAAGATAGTCTCTGTCTGATTCCGATCGTGGTCATTTCATCTCATCTGCAGAACACAACCCATAGGAAATAATTCCCATGGGGATGTTTTCCCCAAGGTAGGTTCGAGTTCAGTCTTGATGGGAGAATGACCAGGGACAGAGGATCTGCCACAACCCTCGGGAAATTGTTCCATTGATGCCAACTGTTGCTATTGGACATTTGCTCTTTATTTCTAGTTTGAATTCATCTAGCTTCAGCTCTTAGGGCTTGATCATGGGCGGCGGGTGAAGGCCCAGTTGGAGAAGGCAAGCCCCAATCTGCCCCTTCTGCCTGAGGCCCCACCCCTGAAGCCAAGATCCGCCCACCCAGCCCAATCCTTCCTGGCCCCCTGGAGGGCCAGGGCTGCCGTGCTGCAACCCTGGCCTCATCCCTCCTTGGTTGCTTGGGAAAGACAGGCTACCGTGCTGCAGTCTGAGCCCGCCCCGGCATCCGGGCACGTAGGCAGTTTTGGGAAGGCTGTGCCTTCCCTTGCGTACACTACCGGCTTCCCACGGGCTTGTTATACCTTTGTCTGCTAGACTGAAGAGCCCATTATCAAATTTCTGTTCCTTATGTCGCTACTTATACACTGTGGCTGTGTCTACACTGGCATGAATTTCCGGAAATGCTTAAAACAGAATAGTTTTCGTTATAAGTATTTCCGGAAAAAGAGCATCTACATTGGCAGGCTGCTTTTCCGGAAAAGCCCTTTTTCCGGAAAAGCGTCCATGGCCAATGTAGACGCGCTTTTCCGGAAAAGACTACTGGGCTGTCTACACTGGCCCTTTTCCGGAACAGTGTTCCGGAATAAGGACTTATGCCCGAGCGGGAGCAGCGTAGCTTTTCCGGAAAAGCGGCTGATTTTGTACAGTTCAACGTCGTTGCTTTTCCAGAAATTTAAGGGCCAGTGTAGACAGCTCGCAGCTTATTCCGGAAAAGCGGCTGATTTTCCGGAATAAGTGGCCCAGTGTAGACACAGCCTGTGAGTAAGTAACACATTTAACCTCTGCTTTAATACACTAAATGGATTGTACTTCTGGAGTCTACTGTGCTCAAGCATGTTTGCCAGTGTTTTAATCATAAGCTGTCATCTGAGCGTGAGGACACAGAACAGCCTTCACACTGACCAGATCACATGTTTTCTTTTCAAAGATGCTACTTGTTACTCATTTACTCGGTGTGTTTCTAGACCCCCCTCTTGGAAGCTTGAAAATTACATCTCTCTCCCTGCCATTTTTATCTTTTCCCATTTCGGGAACATTGATTTCCCCTCCTTTCCCCCCAGCTCTTCTCTTTTGTCAATAAAAAACCCACGCTTTTCGAGCCAGATCCGGAGTGGGTGTACATTAGCTCTACTGCCTGGAAATAAAGAGACTGACTTGGGGTTTATACCATGAGGGGAGCTGCCCCTTTATTTTCATTCACATTGGAAACACAGAGATTGCAGATCTCACCACTTTTGTCTTGAAAATATAAAGTCGGGGGTGAGCAGCTCTCAGGACATTCTGCTTCGGGATGAATGAGAAAGTCTGGAAACCTTGTTCCACAGCTGGTAATAGCGGGGAGGGACACAAAGGGAGGACCAGCTCAAAGGGAAGAAATATCCCCCTCCCATGTGACTCACCCACATGACTTGTCCCTGCCCAGCCCCCAGGTTGCAGCCCCCCCCACCCGGTCCCACATTACTTGGCAGGGCTGGGGGAGGGGTGGGGGTCCTGTTCTCCTACTGTGCTGGTTCCAGTCTCGCTGGCATGTGGCTCCCTAATGAACTCCCCTGGGGCAGTCTCTGGCCACGCTGCCTGCCTGGGACTCTGCCCCTTGGCCCGTGTTTGGCGAGTGGCATGTGCCCCTTTTGTGCCCCCCAGTCGCTGTCCAGTAGCGCCTCCCTCACGTCAATCGATTCATCGGTGTGGTCAAGAGGTCAGAACAGAGGTCCGAGGACATGGACTTCTTGATGTCAGCCAGCCTCCAGGGTCCCTTGTGGCCAGACGTTTGTGCAGGAGCAAGTCACAAGGGACCCTGGAGTCTGGCTGAAGTCAAGAGGGGGAGCAAGGTGGGGGCAGGGCACTGAAGCGCGGTTTTGCTCATCCTTAGCAGTGTTGATTGCACTACAGCTGGGACAAGAGATGGGTCGATAGCTTGCATCACCTTGTGCTGCGAAAAGGCTCGGCAACACTGAACAGGGGTGGCCAATAAAACAGCAGCGGTTTACCAGGGCTACTCCTGGTGGGCCGCTGCATTTCTATTTCCCTGTGCCTCTGCAGGTACTGGTGATCTCAGATCCCATTGGCTGTGGGATGCCATTTCTGGCCAATGGGAGTAACACAAAAACACTGTCTTGTATCTGCTGGCTTTACACACTCTACTGCCAGAACATCTAGGCAGCTGGTATATAAAAAAAGAGAACAATTGATGTTAAAGTGAAGTATTTCTTCACTCAGCACACAGTCAACCTGTGGAACTCCTTGCCAGAGGATGTGGTGAAGACTAGGATTTTAACAGGGTTCAAAAAACAACTAGATACATTCATGGAGATTAGGTCCATTAATGGCTGTTAGCCAAGATGGGTAGGAATGGTGTCCCCAGCCTCTGTTTGTCAGAGGCTGGAAATGAGAGGGATCACTAGATGATTCCCTATTTTGTTCACTCCCTCTGGTGCACCTGGCATTGGCCACTCTTGGCAGACAGAATACTGGGCTAAATGGACCTTTGGTCTGACCCAGTATGGCCGTTCTTATGTTCTTATGTAAAGTTTCTTGACACTGGTCCCTTTTTAAGCAATAATGGATTTGGAATCCAGATAACAATCCCCACCAGACTTGGTGAGTAGAGATGACCTGAATCCAACCTCCCCCTCACCTCCACCCTCCGGGTGAACAGCTCCAAGGTTTAGAGGAGCGCACGTCTGGATCTGGCTTCTGGGCTGAGGCTCACCTGTAATTTTAAGGTAAAAGACCAGTGAAACACAATAGGCCAGCGCCTGGATTAGCGTAAATCAGCAGAGCGCCATTGACTTCAAAGGTGCTACACTCATTTGCATTAGCTGAGGCTCTGGGATAGTGTTCCTAGAAGGAGTTCAAGGACTGATACCGAATGCTACACTTCAGGGCTTTGTACTACCTGGAATGATAGCTACGCATTAAAAAATCTATGCCAGGACACTGTCAAAATAAACCATTTTCCAGCAGGCTGCTAAACCAAGAGTGTTTTGTCATTAGCGGCCAGAGGGTTCCCCCTTTCGCATCCTGTTTGGGTAATGCATATAAATAGAGCGGGGGAAGGGAGGAGTGTATAAAAGCAAAATTTGCTGCTTCCTAAGGGTTGTCTCCGAAGCACTGCAAAAGCAGAGAAATAACTAGCACCCGAGCTCTTTTACACGTCTGCAGCTTGTAGATTGCATTATCAGGCCGTGCCGAATGCCATGGAGACAAAAACAAGGAAAGTGCACTCCAATTTTTATTCCCGGTTTTATAATTCAATGAAAACCCTAGACCTTGTGTGTGCTTCAGCAGCAGGTGTATTTTTTATCTAGAAGCCGCCCGGCACTTATACCGTGCCATAAACATCTCCACCTACAGTTATAGCCACATCAAGGTATGTGTCTACACAGAATCCTTTTGTTAAAAGCTGACCTATTGCTGTTTGATTCATTACGGAGATAAAACCCAGATGCCAGCTGAATTCTAGCTCTTTCAGAAGGATACAACTCTTTATTCTTTCTTTGTTGCTTCATCGTTTCTCACAAATTCTCGCTCTCTTCCCTGGACATTCCTTTCAGTGCACACAAACCTGGCTTGGGATCTTTTTCTGACTATCACCCCCAGTGTTCCCTCTAATTTTTTCCATCCATGTGTGGAATACATTTTGTTATGTGCATCGTGGCACGTGGAGGTGTGCACCACCAGTAGAAACGCATGCTACTGGCAGTAGGTGCTGTGGGGGCTCTGTTAATCAGCTGGGCAGCATTTGAATCTCTCCTGGATGGCCGCCCAAGCTCTCAGCTTACAGGGAACACTGATCACTACTGTTGTATGTGGTACCTGAAACACCCTGCCCATTGGCTAAGTTCCAGCTGTGCATTTCTCAGGCCATTGCTCAGAAGAACATGATGCAGCTATAGGATCCAACTGTAGAACAGGCAGGAAGTCTCCTACAGTGACAAGGATCAGGCCTCAGAATTCATCTTTAATGTAGTGAACGGCAGATGCATAGGCATACTTTGATTTCCTAAGAATCTAAAAGGGTGTTACAGGGAGGAGGGAGAAAAAATTTTCTCCTTGACCTCTGAGGGTAGGTAGGTCAAGAAGCAACGAGCTTAAATGGCAGCAAGGGAGGTTTAGGTTGGACATGAGGAAAAAGTTCCTAGCTGTCAGGGTGGTTAAACATTGGAATACGTTGCCTAGGGAGGTTGTGGAATCTCCATCACTAGAGATATTTAAGAGCAGGTTAGACAGACACCTGTCAGGGATGATCTAGATGGTGCTTGGTCCTGCTGTGAGGGCAGGGAGCTGGACTTGATGACCTCTTGAGGGTCCCTTCCAGTTCTGTGATTCTATGTGGGGGTTGGGGGGGGGGGCTGCATTCAGGCCAACAGGGTGTGCTTCAGGGAGCAAATTCCATGCCTGCCTGAAGTTTGCAGTTTGGGGAGGAGGAACCTCATTTGCCTCCAAAATTCTGCCTGGCACAGAAGCAAAGAGGCTGCCAGTCTGGAATAGCCAAGTAACAGAGGAGCCAGTGTCACTGCCGCTGCAAGCTTTTCAGAATACAGTTCAGCCACTCCAACATTTACATGCCCAGGTTTAAAAAAAAGAGGGGGTGCAAACCGGGTCAGTCCAACAGCCTGGTGTGCTCTCAGCCCAGCACGCTCTTTTCTCTGGGTTATGTATATGAAAGGTGCTGACCTGCTAGGAGGATTCAATAGCAAAGAGCGATTGAATGAATAATGCAGCTTCATTTACATCCTTATTCCATCCAAATCTGGGCTCTAAACACCTCCTCAGTGCCGCTGACGTGCTTTTAACATGCTCCCTGCATTCCATCTCCTTTCTCCCTCTGATTCCAGGTGCGTGCGATTCCAGGCGCTGCTGCCAGTCGGTTTGATGTGAAACCATAATTGTCCTGCGGCAGATGGCGAGGAAAGCGACGGCGAGCTTGGGGCGGATCCTCTGGGGACCGCAAGTCCAATTAGCTGATGTTCCTGGAGTTTTCCTGGCCTGGTCAAAGTGATCTACGGTTCCCCACAGTCCGTGTGTCACATTGAGACGGCCAAGATGGCTTTGTGCCACCTGATTTCCAGATCAGGCTACACCAGCAGCAGTGGTGTTGTGCAGCCAGTGTGCTGAGTGTGAGCAAGAAAAGGGCTTTTCCCAGCTAATGTTTCCTCCTTCCCCCTGCAGAGGCAGCAAACTTGACTCCTGGCCTTGGTCCTTTTGGGTATGTCTATACTGCATTCCTCTTTCGAGAGAGGAATACAAATGCAGGCGAACGAAATTGCAAATGAAGCACAGATTTGAATTTCCCACGCTTCATTTGCATAATCGAGTCCGGGCGCTATTTCGAAATACCCTACTTCGAAAAAAGAAACGCTGTGTAGACGCGGTTATTTTGAAAGAAAACCCTGTTTGAGTTTCCATGCGTCTTTCCTTTACTCATCCACCTGGCCCTGCCCTTACAACTCTGCTGGTCCCATACCGGGCTCCTCTACAGCATGATGCCCCTAAACCGTGACCTGCTACACACCTTACAAAGCAGACTGCCAATTAGCCACAGAGAGAACCGTATTTCCAGGGCACAGAGCTGCAATATTAAAGGCGGAAATAAAGGGCCAAGTGTATTAAAATACAGGGAAGCCATAGCCGTCCCATTCACATGTCCACGGTGCCACATCTTTCAAACACCCACCACGCTTTCCGAAGCCCATTCACAAGGCAGAGTTAAGTAACAGCAGAGGGAGAGAGCAATGAAGCGCAGTGAGCAAAAGAGAAGGGTTCCCTTTCGGCTGAGGTTTGAAAAGAGGCGCAGGGAGCAGCAGGGAGGCGGGTCCAGGTGGGAGAACAGGGCACTTGCACCCACAGTGATGCATGGTGGAGGATAGTGCTAGCGAATGGAAAGAAGAGGGAGAGAAGGTCTAAGAGGTAGTGCAAAGCTCTGTCCTAGGAGAGTTACCGGGGCAGAAATGGAACCAATGGGTCTTAATACAGGAGGGCTGTGTCTACACTGGGCCACTTATTCCAGAAAATCAGCCGCTTTTCCGGAATAAGCTGCGAGCTGTCTACACTGGCCCTTGAATTTCCGGAAAAGCAACGACGCTCTACTGTACAAAATCAGCCGCTATTCCGGAAAAACTATTCTGCTCCTGCTCGGGCATAAGTCCTTATTCCGGAACACTGTTCCGGAAAAGGGCCAGTGTAGACAGCCCAGGAGTCTTTTCCGGAAAAAAGCCTCGATCGCGAAAATGACGCTCGGGGCTCTTTTCTGGAAAAGCGCGTCTACATTGGCCACGGACGCTTTTCTGGAAAAAGGGCTTTTCCGGAAAAGCAGCCTGCCAATGTAGATGCTCCTTTTCCAGAAAAACTGAAATCGGAATAGTATTCCGTTTTAAGCAGTTCCGGAAATTCATGCCAGTGTAGACACAGCCGAGCTGCTTCTGCCAAAGCTGAACAATCCTGGTGGGTCAGTCCAGGCTGTAGCAGGCTCTTCAACCTTTATAGGTGGCTGGCAAGGGTTAAAAAAGCCCCGAGAGAGGGCTGACCAATCAGACGAGGGCTTGAGACAGCCAATCAGGGCCCGGCTAGGCCCTATAAGAAGGGCTGCTGAGGGGAGGGAAGTCACTTTTCTCCCTAGCCTTGGAGAGAGAAGGGCTTGCTGCCTGTAGAGGGGAACCATGAAAGGAGCAGTCCTGGAGAAAGCCGGGAGAGTTCCGGGTAGAGACACTCCCAGGATGAAGCCCTGAAGCAGGGCATGGAGAAGGACCGCAGGGTGCATACAGGCAGCCGGAGTAGGCAGCAGGTCTAGCCCCCTTTGCTGATGAGGAGTGGCCTTTTCAGACTGTGGTTTGCCCCGAGGGAAGGAGCTAGATGATAAGCGGCAGCGGGTCACTGAGGCATGTGGGGATTAGGAGTAATTGGGAGGGGAGGACCCCAGAGAAGGGATCCGGCTGCAGGGCCACGCTATGGATGGGCACTGTGGTCCAGGAGGAATGTGGGTCCCGATGGGGTGGAGATTGTAGAGGGGCAGGTAGCAGCAGGCAGGACACCACCAGAGGAGAGTGCTGCAGCCACCGCTCCAGGGGGAACAGAGAGCCACGTGGGCGTGAGTTCCGTGGGTGGAGAAAGGGAGGCACGTGTGACCTGGCTGTGGCATGGTGCCACCTTGTGGGCACTGCATGTATCTGTCAGGCGATGCAGAGGGGGGATGGAGATACGTGACAATATACAGACCTGCCTTCTCCGCAGGCAAGTCCTGTTTCCCCAGCTACATGGGTGAGACCATAGTTCTATAAAAGCTTTTTGCTGAAATCTCCCTCCACCTCCTTCTGCGAGCACATCATGGGGATGCTGTACTAAATGGATCTGCCCCTGGGCTTGGGGGAGAGGGGCCGTGTTTGGGTCCTGTCTTTGCATCGCAGCTAGCGCGAAGGACTCCTGGGAGGTGGTTTGTTAGGTGTCACAATAATACATAAGAGTGGCCGTACTGGGTCAGACCAAAGGTCCATCTAGCCAGTACCCTGTCTGCTGACAGTGGCCAGCACCAGGTGCCTCAGAGGGGGTGGACTGAAGACAATGATCAAGCAATTTGTCTCGTGCCATCCTTCTCCAGCCTCTGACAAACAGAGGCCAGGGACACCATTTCTATCCCCTGGCTAATAGCCTTTTATGGACCTAACCTCCATGAAATTATCTAGCTTTTCTTTAAACTCTGTTATAGTCCTAGCCTTCAGAGCCTCCTCTGGCAAGGAGTTCCACAAGTTGACTACGTGCTGTGTGAAGAAGAACTTTCTTTTATTAGTTTTAAACCTGCTACTGACAAATGACACCAGCGAATGGGGGGCAGGAAGAAGGGAGGGTGGAGTAGTTTGAGGATGGGGCATGTTTCTCTGCACAGGGAGATGGATGGCAGCTGCAAACGGTGCATGCTGGAGTCTGGAGAACAGGCATGTGAGCCGGTGACAGGGGAGAGATTTATAATGAGCCGGACAAGTGGCAGCCAGGCCCTGGGTGAGGAATTCAGTGGAGCTGCACAGGATGGCCAAATCTCACGACTCCATCATGTGGGTCTGCTGACTTTCTCAGAGTCCCAGCTCCTGGAGTCATGTGGTTCTGTGGACTTTCATTTTTAAAATAAGCCACTTTGAATTCTCCTGGCTGCAGACAACTTGGAAATGGGACCTACATGCCCCCAACGGCTCCAAAAACTGGACATCAATCGAGAGAGACCATCTGTTATTCTTTCTGCTTCGGATGGCACAAATGTGATCTGGGGGGAATTGGGATTCCGGAGCTGTGGATGGACTGGGGGGTGGGGATATGTGGGCAGCTGACGCAGTGGTGCACAGGAGCAATGCACGTAGCTCTGCTGGCTTAGGGGGCATGGGGCGGGGGAAGGAAAAGGCGTATACAGTTAGGGTGATTTCAGACAGCAAATGGACAATCTGGGGCACTAGAGAACAGGACACAAGGAAGCCCAGGGTGAGAATTCTCTTCTGGCCCTTGAGAAGAACTTCTGGAGCGAAAGGTATGATGCCATGTGCTCTGAGTCCTTTGAGGACCGGCTGCGTGCGAGAGAGGAGCAGCCCGCTCAGGGAAGCGTCCGTCAGGCTCGGCTGCTTTCCCTGGCTGCTGCTGCCCTTGACACAATTCACCCGCGACCCGGAACGCAGCAGACAAATCCCGCGTCCCCTCGGAAGCCGAGCTGTGGCTGGGACTTTCCATTTGTCAACAGGCTGAGAAAAAGGCCGCAGGCAGCAAGAGCCTGCTCCTGGGGAGTCAGCACCCGAGCCAACGTCACCTGTGCTCGGAGGCATCTTTCCCCCCTCTTGCCTGCCCGACGGTGCCTCTAATCCCAGGCCTGCGTGGCCCGAAACGGGCCTGTCAGATTATACCCATGATGTGTGTAGGCCACAGAGCTGGGGGACGGGGAAGGGCCGGCACTTAGAAAATGGTGATGCTAGATGTAAGGAACGTGTCAGGTCTTCTGCAGATCGCAATACACAAAGCATATGCAATCTCTAGGCTGCGCTGCAAAGCCGTCCCCTTTCAATGGCTCTAATAATAATGAGGACGTAACACCATACAAGGGGTTTGCAAAGGGAGCCAGGGAGTTCCAGCTCCCAAATGCCTTAGGCTCAGTATTCCCTGTAGGCTGGGTGCTTGTGCGGCCGCTCAGCAGAGATTCAAATGCCACCCAACTGATTAGCAGAGAGCCCACCGCTAAGTTCTTTGTTTCTACTGGTGGTGCACATTCACACGTGCCTTGGTGCACATAACACTTTATTCCGCACATGGGCTGAAAAACCCACATATGGATGGAAAAGATTAGAGAGACCATTGCACAGGCTTTTTTGCAATTGCCTTCAAGAAGGTGTGCAGTGAAACTTGGACCCTGCCCCTATTCCTTGTGTGGGGCAGGTATTATCACCCTCGTGTTACAGAGAAGGAAACAGACCAGGAGCGAGGGGCACAGCTGTGGGGAGGCCTGTCCAGTTTGCTTAATGGCTGATGTGAGATCCCAGCTCAGGAGCGCCTGGCTGCCCCGCCAGGGACAGAGCCACGCTGGCACCTGGGTCCATTTGGAACCTGGCAACGCGGCGTCCCTAATGTTCCATCCCACTCAGAAAACCACAGGAGAAGAAAGAAACCAGGCACCCCCTGCAAAGCCCTCTCTGCAGGACCTTGGACAGGTGCAGGGCAGCCGGTGAGCCAGGAGGGGGGAAGGTTGGCAGACCTGTTTGGGGCCCAATCCTACTGGAAATTGCAGCTCTCCCTGCTAGTCGGGGGTGGGGTGCACTGAGAGTGCTATGGGGCGCTCAGGATGGGCAGGAGAACGGGTACATTGACACAGCTCTGTGTGGGTAGCTGGGCACAACACCCCCCCTCAAAGCCTGGTTCTCCCCCTCCTTCCCATGTAGGGTTGCCAGATGGAAATAAAACAAAAATACCACATACACTTGACATTACAGCACAATCGACATTACATCTTAGTTAGAAAATCCCGGACAGTTCTATTGTCATTTCTATTTTCTCAATTTGTTTCCCGAACACAAAGCTCAAATACTGGACTGTCTGGTTCAAAACCGGACACCTGGCAACCCTACTGCCATGGCGCCCTGAGCCACGAGTTCAGTGGTTACTTCGGCCATAGGCCCCTGGGGCCAGGCAAAAGGAGGATGCCCCCGACTGCGGGAGCCCGGCGGAGGACAGGCCTGTCACCACGAGAGAGAGACACAAAATCAGTGCCCGTCTGAGCTCTTCATCCAGCCGGCAGACTGGGGGTTTAGAGCTCGGCTGCTTCATTAATTAATAATAGTGAGTCACCGTCCGCGCCTCCTGGGCATTGTAAATGATCCAGTGTCAGGAGACACTGGGAGGAAGTAGAATTTCAATGAGGCTGAAATGGGTCAGTGCTAGAAACAGAGTATCACAGAAGAGCCTCATGCTCCGCATCTCGCAAGCTGGCCCAGCAGCAGTGGCAACCACCCAGGTTGTCAAGGGAAAGGGGCTCTCTCTGGCCAACTTCTGGCCAACCACCAGGGCTCTCTCTGGCCAGCTTCTCCCTTGTGGAGCGGAGGTCTCTGGAGACTGGGCGCGAGGTTTCCCTCCCCTTACAGGGCTCTGCCAGGCTATGTTGAGCGGGCCCAGGATCCGTAACGCTGCTGCTAGTCAGGGCACCGTTCAGTTCACAGATGTTCCTTTATTTCCTTCCCTGACGAGGTGAGTTTTATCATCCTGGCCTGCTCCACAAGCCCCCGTCCTCAGCAGGGCCACAGGGCTTACATCTGCTCCAGTTCACTTTCACGGCAGCCCTCGGCGGGCCCTGAATCGGCGGGCGGGTCAGTTCCATTGGTCCTATTCTCCCCCTGCCTCCCTGCAGACATGATCTATAGGCGATGGCAGCCGCATGCTAATTGCCAACACGCCAGCAAGCTCTCGCTCCCTTTCGAAGGGCAGCCTAATAATGCAGCGCGTGATTTATTTAGGCATTAAAAACCCATTCATAAGAGGCCGATGGTCCTTGCAGTGAGTGATCTGGCGAGCCTTCAAGCCCCATTATAATTTGTCTCTAGGAGAATCTGGGAATGCAAGCTGGCGTCGTTCGTTGGCTTGACCATGGAGAGGCACCTGAGCCATGTAAATGCACAGCCATTCGCTTCTACTGCGAAGAGTGAAACAGTCACACAGGAAATAGGGATCCATGTGGGAGTTAAGGAGGCGGAAGCGGCTGAGGAGACACCGACCTGATGGTGGTGCACATTCACACATGCATTGGTGCACATAACATTTTATTCCGCACATGGGCTGAAAAATCCACATATGGATGGAAAAGATTAGAGAGACCATTGCACAGGCTTTTTTGCAATTGCCTTCAAGAGGGTGTGCAGTGAAACTTGGACCCTGCCTCTATTCCTTGTGTGGGGCAGGTATTATCACCCTCGTGTTACAGAGAAGGAAACAGACCAGGAGCGAGGGGCACAGCTGTGGGGAGGCCTGTCCAGTTTGCTTAATGGCTGATGTGAGATCCCAGCTCAGGAGCGCCTGGCTGCCCCGCCAGGGACAGAGCCACGCTGGCACCTGGGTCCATTGGAACCTGGCAACGCGGCCTCCCTAACGTTCCATCCCACTCAGAAAACCACAGGAGAGGAAAGAAACTAGGCACCCCCTGCAAAGCCCTCTCTGCAGGACCTTGGACAGGTGCAGGGCAGCCGGTGAGCCAGGAGGGGGCGGGCTGGCAGAACTGTTTGGGGCCCAATCCGACTGGAAATTGCAGCTCTCCCTGCTAGTCGGGGGTGGGGTGCCCTGCCTCTGTGCTCTGACCCGTTTCCAAAGTGAGGCTGGCCCCGTCACAGGAAGCTGGCCCGAAGTGCCGCGGGACCCGATCTGTCCTGAGTGGCTTGTGGTCTGGGAGGATGCACTGAGCACCCCAAAGAGCCGTCACGCTGGCTGACAGGAGCCAGGTGGCCTCGGGATGGAGCGAGTGCTAGGTCAGCACGATCTCTCATGGTTTGCTGTAGGCTCCTGGGCTACGTCTGTCGGCAGGAGGGACTGAACGGGTTAAAGCCGTGTGCCTCTACTGCAGGAGCTGAAAGCCAGCTGGTACTCAGCTGAGGCTGCATAACAGCCTTCGCTCGCCCTTGTCACTGCTCTCCCTGCCTCTAGGTTACAAACATAAGAATGACCAGACTGGGTCAGATCAAAGGTCCATCTAGCCCAGTGTCCTGTCTGCCGACAGTGGCCAGTGCCAGATGCCCCAGAGGGAATGAACAGAACAGGGAATCATAAAGTGGTCCATCCCCTGTTGCCCATTCCCAGTTTCTAACAAACAGAGGCCAGGGACATCATCCCTACCCATCCTGGTGAATAGCTGTTGATAGACCTATCCTCCATGAATTTATCTAGCTCTTTTTTGAACCCTGTTAAAGTCCTAGCCTTCACAACATCCTCTGGCAGGGAGTTCCACAGGTTGACGGTGCGCTGTGTGAAGAAAAACTTTCTTTGTTTGTTTTAAACCTGCTACCTATTAATTTCATTGGGTGACCCCTAGTTCTTATGTTATGGGAACAAGTAAATAACATTTCCTTCTTTATTTTCTCCACACCAGTCATGATTTTATAGACCTCTAGCCTATCCCCCCTTACTCTCCTCTTTTCTAAGATGAAAAGTCTCAGTCTTTTTAATCTCTCTTCCTATGGCAGCTGCTCATCATTTCTGTTGCCCTCTTCTGAATTTTTGCCTGTGCTAAGAGAACAGACAGGTCCACGCTGTGTAATTAACACAGTCACCTGCAGGGACAAGTCAATACTGTGCGATGGAGCCTGGCACACATGCCCGTGTGGGCTGGTGGGTGTTGCCTGCTAGCAGGGATGGTCGCTCAGAGGCAGCTGATGGGATGCTGTCGGCTAAGTCAGGGGAATCTTCTCCGAGCTCATTCAGCCTCATTTATGTGCAGGGCAAGGGAAACAAAGGGCTGGGGGTGAAGCTGGAGCAGTGGAGCCTGGTTAGAAAGTAGCAGGCAGAGTGCAAATGTCTCTGTTGTGATGCTGCGTGTGATTCCTAGAGCAGGCTGTCCTCCCTGGACATAAACTGCATTGCAGCTCCTGGCCTGCGAACGCTGGGAAATGAGAACCGGGGCAGAACTTAATCTCATTACTGGAGCCTCAGGAGACAGGACTAGGAGCCCCGGCTTGAAACATGGAAGCCTGCCTCTGGGACGGGAGGCCTGGCAGGTGGAGGAATGGTGCAGGGGTTAGTGCACTTGGAGACATGGTGAAAACACTGGAGGAGGTCGCAAGGGGACAATGGGATGGGTGGGTTCAGACGACTCTCCGTTGGAGGGCTGCTCAGAGCAAAAAGACCATTTGTGAGCCCTGGCTAATCCATCCCCACACGCCACAACTGGGCGAGAGAAACGCAGAGCTCCGAAAGTAGGGTGCGAAGTGCAGGGGCAGAGCTGCGTGGAAGCCCAGGACTAAAACTGCTATGGGTTCTGCGGGTCAGACCTGCGCTGTAATGGGATGCGTCTGCAAATGCCAAGTGATCCCCATTTCCAGCTTCTGACAAACAGAGGCTAGGGACACTATTTCTACCCATCCTGGCTAATAAGTATTGATGGATCTAACCTCCATGAATGTATCCATTTCTTTTCTGAACTCTGTTAAAGTCCTGGTCTTCACAACATCCTCTGGCAAGGAGTTCCACAGGTTGACTGCACGCTGCATGAAGAAAATCTTCCCATTCTTTGGTTTAAACCTGCTACCTATTCATTGATGGCATTGAAGTAATTCATTGATGCCATGGAAGTAATGGATGGAGTGCCCACTGGCAATCAGGTACCGGGGGCCGTTTGCACAAAGGTTCAATACATTAATGAGCAGGGCTTCAAATCCAAAAACTACTTTGCACCCCGAAAATAGAGCGGAACAATGCCTCACCTGGCCAGTGCCGCAAGCCCTCCGTGAGCCGTGTTCTCCGTCCCTCGCAGAACGGCGCCTGAGCTCCCCTGGAAGGATTCCAAGTAGCAAATCAATCTCGGGAATAACAGGATGGCTGCTCAGACCTGTCAAGTGGACATGGCGCCAGCTGCATGGCTCACACTCATCATCTCCGGGCTGAAATGTCACAGCACTTGACAGCTGGAAATATCAAAACTACCAACAGATTGATTTCTGGGGGGGGGGGAGGGGGGTTGGTGGGGCGGTGCTGTGCCTCCCAACCCTTGTCAAAGGCCCTTTCTCTTCCCTTCAAGAAAGAGGCTTCAGGGAAATTCATTTCTGTCAAGAGGAGGCTCAGAGCTAGGGGCTCGGCTGCAGACTTCAGACATGGAGATTCCGATTGTGTTACAATGCTGGCACCGCCAGGCCTCGGTGGGGCCGCTGACAAAGCGAGTGTGCCTGCCCGCATTTTAAAATCAACCTCTCTCGACACGGATTTCATCAAGACAGTTCCAGATGGAAAACCTAGGCCCTGCTCAGCTATCGGGCACTGTCACTAGCAAGTTCTTTGGCTCGGTCCAGACCAGAGGTGTCCAAACTTTTTTCAAAGAGGGCCAGATTTGATGAAGTGAACATGTGTGAGGGCCGACCATTTTGCCTGACATTCTTTGAACCATTAAAATTAAATGCAAATTAACTATTTTATGCAAAGTTTATTGCAAACGGCATACTTTTCATTTTGTCACATGGATGACAAATCTAAACAGGTGTTAAATCACTCTGCCTTTCATATCTGAAGGCCAGATGAAAAAAAAATCCAGGAAGCTGAAATATATGTCAGGAACATTGCAAAGTACATTACATATTATTGGTAATAAAGGTTGTCTGTCAACTTTTAAGTTAAAAAAATATGAACAGGAATATAACACCAAGTATATGTTGTGTCCAAGGGTGTGTCTAGACTACAGGGTTTTGTCGACAAAAGTGGACTTTTGTCGACAAAACTATACCTGCATCCACACTACCACTGAGTTCTGTCGACATAATGTCGACAGAACTCAGCAGTTTTGTCGACGCTGGTAAACCTCATTTTACGAGGCATAACGCCTTTTGTCGACAGAGTTTCTGTCGACAGAAGGTGTTATTGCATGTAAACTGTCCTTTGCATCTACACTACCATGTCGACAAAGCAGCTTGCTTTGTCAACAGAACTCAATGTAGTCTAGACACTCTTTGTCGACAGAAGTTTTGTCGACAGTATCTGTCGACAAAACTTCTGTCGACAGAAGCCTGTAGTCTAGACGTACCGCAAATATATTTATAACTGATTTAGACCAACTGACATTAACTGAGATTTTACAATGTATTCATCTCAATACATATGGATTCGTTGGGGGCCATAAAAGATAGATATTGCCAAATTACCTGTGGGGCTGTATTAAACCGGAACACAGGCCGCAATTGGCCCGCGGGCCGGACTTTGGACATGCCTGGTCCAGACCATGGTCTTGGCGGGAGTGGAGAACCCAGAGTCGAGGTACATGCGGTCATTCCACGGATTGCAACACTGCTCAGTTCCGCTTCCGTGTCAGATTTGCTAGGGGATCTCAGGGGAGCATCCAGAATGTGTTCCGGGGGCAGGCAGGGGGAGAATCGAGTCCAGGATCCACCTATGCCATGTGTGAACCTACAAGTCTTCAGTTAGCACGGACACACACGGTGCTCGTTCACCTGTTTCACTTCACCGGAATGGGGAGTGCGGCAAAGCTCCGGCTGTTCCCCGTGGGTCTAGCACCACTGGAGGATAGTGTTAGCCTCAGAGGCTCGCTGTGGCCCTCCGCATGGCCTCCTTCTCTGTACTAGGGGGGCAGGAGCCACAGCCTACAGAACCATCCTCATCACAGGCTAGTTCATCGTTTTGGGGTAAAAACCCCTCTGGAGTCCTGATCTCCCTTCTCAGGGGCGGATTTTTGAGATGTCGCGGGGAGGGTTGGGGGGAACCCGGATCCATCCACTCCTCTGGATTCCAGCCCAGGGACCCTACGGCAGTGGCAACAGGCCAAGTTACTGCCACTCTCAATTGGGCAGCTTTTCCCTGGGCCACTTCCCCAAACGATCCCCCCCAGCACCTTTCCTTTGGTACCTGCACCCACACAGCACTTCCTTCTTCCTCTCCTTTGCTCTTTTCCTTCCCCCCTCCCTTGTCTGGGGGAGAACTTTTGAAACAGCTCCACAGACCTTAATTGGCGGCAGGTGTCCAATTAGTCTGTAGCCTCCAGCAAGCTCTAATTGACCCCAGTAGCCTGCCTGATTGTGCTGTACTAGGTGTGGCCCTGTTTACTCAGGGAAGAGAACACTGTTCACCCAAGCCCCAGCTGGTCTTCCCTACATTAGTGTGAGGCAGCCAGCTGGTCTGGGTCTGTCACAGGAGGAAGAAAATGTAACCTAGATTTCTTTGCCTACCAGGAACAGAGCTTGGACACACAGTTTTGGTGGGTAGACCCATTGGGAGGGGATCTCTGTGACCACATGAAATGAATTGTGGTCACACAACCAATGTGGTCACACAACCCATGTGCAGAATAAATGTTACGTGCACTGAGGCATGTGTGGATGTGCACCACCAGTAGAAACACATGTTGCCAGCTGTGGGGGCTCTGCTAATCAGCTGGGGCACATTTGAATTTCTCCTGGATGGCTGTCCAAGCACTCAGCTTTCAGGGATCACTGCACACCACCCTGGGAAATGTTCGTTACCACGCTAACAATACCAAACTCATGCCACTAGGGCAGCGTGTCAAGTCAAACATTGGCTTCCAAAGGTGTGAAGGGTTGAATAGTGTCTGAACTCCTTGAGGTGCTGCCCGTCAGACAGAAAGGATTCCCATTCAGCATTGTAACCATGTCAGTCCCAGGGTATTAGAGAGACAAGATGATGAGTTAGTCTCTTTTACTGGACCAACTTCCGTCTGTGCGAGAGACAAGCTTGGAAGTTTGTCTCTCTCCCAAAAGAACGTTAGTCCAATAAAAAAAATATTGCCACAGCTACCTGGTTTAAAGCATTATCCTCATTATGGGCAAGGGAAAACAAACACTGTGAGAGCAAACAAATCATTCCCCTACCTCAGGCAGGCAGAAAACTTCCCCCAGCGGCTGAATTCGATGTGCTTTCTCCGCCAATTAAAAGATCTCCTTAGCACTCCTGACATTTAAATGGATGCCTATAAGCTCCCATTTCCTGACAAGAGAAGACGCCGAGCGTGAGGGTCTGTGTGATTAGGGTACGTGTTCTGCAGCTGTGAGCATGGATACACCCCCTTCTCCATGTAGCCTATTCAGTCAGTCTCAGTCTAGCTCCTGGCTGACAGATGCCCCCCATCAGCAAAACAACAACAACAAATCCACGGTCGTTGGCATTCTGAGGCAGCGGTGTTCTCAGGCCCCAAAGAAGAGCTAAGTATCAGAGGGGGAGCCGTGTTAGTCTGAATCTGCAAAAGCGGCGAGGAGTCCTGTGGCACCTTATAGACTAACTGAAGTGTAGGAGCATCAGCTTTCGTAGGCAAAGACCCACTTCGTCAGATGCATGTGACGAGCTAAAGATTCATGGACAGCGAGAATGACCTCTCCTCCAAAGCCAACGAGCGGGGGCTCTCCAGGTCTGGGATGATGCACCTCAGTGCATGGGAGAGTTAGGGGGATATCACTAGGAGGTGGTATTTCAGTTGTCCTAGTGACTAAGGTAGTGGTCCCCAAACTTTCCCTCTTGAAGCCCGAATAGAAGGTGTCCGTGCTCCCCTTGGGCCAGGAGCGGAGCCAAGGGCAGCAGCAGGAGCGGCAATGGAGCGCCAGTGGCCAAGTGTGAAGGCTGGTGACCAAGAGCAGAGGCCGGGATGCGACCCAGGGGCTGGTGGCCAAGCCAGGACTAGGCCCAGGAGCGATGAGGGAGCCACAGCTGCGACTGAGGTTTGGGGCAAGGGGTGGGGCTGAAATGGAGCTGGAGGCAGAGTGGGCAAGGGTGGTGCTGCCTTCTGGGCCCCACCCTGCCCCCCAGATATCCCTTTCAGGGACTGCACCCCACCGTTGGGAACCACTGGCCTAAGGGTCAGGAACTGGGGTCACACTCATACAACAAAAAGAGCATCCAGACCCCAAACAGCTCCCACCTCTTCAGTGTTTCTGCACTGGCCAGGCCTGCTCCGTGGCCGAGCACAGCACCCCGCCACCAGGGCCGTCAGCGCTTTCCCTCAGCCCCAAATTTGCTTAAACCCCTAAAACCAGCCATAACAAAACGATTGCAAATAAATAAACGAGGGCAAGGGAGGGCTCGTAAATGAAACAAACGGGAAGGAGGAAGCCAGGAGCCCAACTGTGAGGAGAGGAGCCGAGCCGAGATAATTTAAGATCACGCCAAATCAAGAGTGACAGCAAACATAACTCCTGCTGGGCTTGAAGGAAGCCGAGGGTTTGCTCTTCCGTGACTGTCAACAACACAGCACCCAGGCCAGGAAGCCCAGGGGAAATCCTCTCTCTGGTTCAATTAGCAACAGGGGGATGTTCACCCCGTGAGTTACAGATTCATGGAAAGAATGAGTAAAAAACCCCACATGCGGCAGATGTGTGGTAGTTAGAGTCCTCTCTAGAAACCACCTGGAAGGAAGCTTACACTTTGTGTGACTCTCCTGCCAGGTAGCGCCAGCAGCAGCCAGGGCTAGGTTCAATGTCTAGGGATTAGAATCCTCTGAACTGTTATTTATGCTAAAATTCGACACTTTACGCCGGGATCTTAACAAAGACTCTAATTATCTTACCCATTACAAAGATAGCTTCCCCAATTATCACCTCTAATATCATTAACACACAGACATTTACCTCCCCCCCCCCCCCACATTCCCCTTCTGTTCTGAAATGTGATTTGTCCTTTTCATATGTGTTCATTTTTTTAACTGTATCCTTTGGTATATATGGTTGTGACTATTTTCTTCCACTATTTCATCTGAGGAAGTGGGTCTGGCCCATGAAAGCTCATCGTCTAATAAACCATCTTGTTAATCTTTAAAGTGCTACATAGTCCTGTATTTTGATAGGGGTTCCTCTGCATCCATCCCGCACAGAACTGGCTCGAGCCCCCGCCCAGTAACCTGGGAAACTGAATTTCGTTTTCATAAAACATGGGGAACCCCCAGCTGCACGGGAGAGAAGACAAGAGCAGAACAATGAATTCCAAGGCTTCCTCTCTCCATCAGCTCCACGTCCTTTATAATATAATACATGGAGATATACCTAGCTCATAGAACTGGAAGGGACCTCAAGTGGTCATCAAGTCCAGTCTCCTGCCCTCATGGCAGGACCAAGCACCATCCCTGACAGATTTGCCCCTGATCCCTAAATGACCCTCTCAAGGATTGAACTCACAACCCTGGGTTTAGCAGGCCAACGCTCAAATCACTGAGCACTTATTTCAAAACAAACTGCGATTCTGAAACACCCCTTATTCCTCATGGAATGAGGTTTACAGGGACGTTGGAAGAGCCCTTTCTATATTGAAATAACGGGTGCGCTCACAAGACGTGGAATAGTGATTTCAGGATATCCCGAAATAGCGCAGCAGTGTACACGTAGCCTTTGTGACCCAACACCAGCCAAGCTGATTACAACGAGCAAAGCGCTTATTGTAACAGCTGAATATCTAACACATCTAAGCAAACTGTATCTACATAAACACACCCAGGATTTCTTTCCCATTCCAGCTGCCTGTAATGGACGCATTGATTCAGACCCTGCCTGTATCTGAAAAACCTGTTTCCAGTAGTCCCAGTTAAAGGGAGTGACGAGTGCAGTCTCTGGGCTAATAGGGCATAGACAGCCTCTCAGAGCCCTCCATCGACCAGGAAAACAGGACCCAAATGGCTACACAGAAGATTCTCTTTAAGTTGCATTTTTCATGAAGTGCTGAAGGAAACATCAGTGACTCCTAGGCATGTAGTGTTTGCCCCAGGGACTAAAGTGAGCTCTGATATCAGCAGGCACAACTCTCATTCAAGTCCAGGCTGCATTTGGCTTCAGGTACAGAAGGATTTAACCCTTCACCATTCTGCAATTCATCTTAGGCACCGTCCTGCAAAGTAAAGAGGCCCCAATTCAGCACAGTACTCAAACGAGGGGGTAACATCCAGCAGAGGAGTAATCCCAACCTAGCCGGCAAAGTACGGGCCTAATTTGGGGACTTAAACGCTTTAGTGATCAGGGCCGTTGTTGAGAATGAGTTCACTCAAAGGACCTTGATCGGCTTCCCCCAAGGGGTCCCTACTTCCCTGAAGTGTCTCCTTCCAGGTCAAACTTGGATCTTTGTAGCTCCTAGCTCCTTTCCTAACAGACTAGCAGGGCCCCCTGCAGTCCTCCTGGTTTTAACTGAGCCAGGGAATCAGAGGGTGGGGGATGGGCCGTTAGCATCCTCAGTGTGCCTTCAAGTCTCGTTTCCCAATTGCACTAGAATGTGCTTTATTCTTACAGGGCATGTTAGCTAAGTGCATGTCATTGGTGCCTGATTAGGCCAAGTATGGACAGAAGGAGCCCTCCAGGGTGTTTATTTACCTGCAATCAAGAGGAAATGGAATCACAGAATCATGGCATCACAGAATCATAGATTCCCAGAACTAGAAGGGTCCTCAAGAGGTCATCAAGTCCACTTGCCTGTCCTCACGGCAAGACCAAGCACCGTCTAGATCATCCCTGAGAGGTGTCTGTCTAACCGGCTCTTCCATATCTCCGGGGATGGAGATTCCACAAGCTCACATTAACAGAGGACGCTAATCAGCAAGGAAATGCTGCACCCAGCCAAAGCAGGTCAGAAAAGACCCCGAGAAAACGGCTGGGTTTCCCCTATCCGAGGTGCTGGAGCGAAATGCACAGTGAAGAAAAGATCTGCGATGTAGCTGACGTCGCAACGGAGGGAAACATATGAGCCTGTCCTGGTGGGCCTGGCTCCAGAGGAGAAAGCGAAGTGTTATTCTTGTTGCCGGAGACAGCCCTCTGCCCCACCCTGAGTGCCTGCACTCATTAGCTCACCCTCTTCCGGGATGAGCCGCGCCCCGCAGCCAAGGGCTGGCTGCACTGTCCGGTCTGATTAGCAGGCAGGTGGGGATGAAAAGTCGCTTAACACCAGATGAAAACCTGCAATTGTAAATGTTGCTCCGTGGTCCTCTTGCTCTCAGAGCCCAGCAGTGGGAGAGCCCTGCAGTGTCACCTCTGGGCTGAGCGCCACTGTGTCTTTACCTCACCAACCTAAAAGAGAAAAGTCTCAGCGGCAGAGGGGTAGAGGCAGCATTTGCTGCTCATTCCCATGTGGCTGCACTGGATGGATCGGGGAGCAATCCTTGGCTTCTTAACGCTGAACGCAGCATCCCAAGGGCAGAAATCGCTGGGCCCAGCTCTTGGCAGACAGAACATGAAAACATCCCATGCTTCTGTAACCCACACACCTAGGCTACGTCTAGACTGGCATGATTTTCCGCAAATGCTTTTAATGGAAAAGCATTTGCGGAAAAGAGCATCTCGATTGGCATGGTCACTTTTCCGCAAAAAAAGTGCGACCTTAGAGGCTAGTGCAGGGCAGGGGAACCTTTTTGGGGTTGGGGGCCACTGAGCCACAGAAAAATCTGTTGGGGAGGGGCGCACACAAGTGAGAAGCAAAAATTAAAAAAAAAATAAACCCCCCTCCCTGACGTGGCCCCGACTGAGAAGGAGAAAGACCCTCCCCACACTCCCCTCACACGCCAGAGCTTGCGACGGGGGAGTCCAGCCCAGTAGATTTTGTGGGTTCCAGCCCCGCAGTGGGGCAGTGGAGGGGGGGCCTGGAGTGCCAGTGCAGGTTCCCCCACGCTGGGGAGGGCCTGAGCCTCAGGAGCCGGGTTCAGGAAAGCCAGGGGCCCCATATCTGAGGTTTCCCACCCCTGGCCTAAAGCCATGTGCCCATGGGCAGTGGGTGAAGGTAGGGCTGGGGAAGGCAAGCCCCCCAGCTGTGTCCCCAGCCCCGCCCATTCTGCCCAGGCCCCGCCCCCAGCCCCATGGGGAGGTGGAGCAGTGCGTGGCCCCAGCCCTTTTGACCGCGGAGCAGTGGGGAGGGCGGGTGCTGGGGATGCCTACAGCAGGCGTTCTGGGGCCAGAGTGTGGGCGGGAAGGGGATACCCGCTGTCCCTGCATGTGGAGCCGACTTCACTCCCCCAGGGCAGTGGTCTCCGTGCCTCTGGGTTACCCTGGCCTGGGAGTATTTCCGTAAGCAGGGGGATCACACCCTGGCTCATCACGTGGCTGCAGCCTGCCTCTGCAATCGTTTACAACGGCCTGATTGCGACGCACGTGGCGAGCGAGGGATGCGAGGGGGCGGAGGGGGAGGGGGCCGACAGAAGGAAGCGGAACATCACATTAGGGCAGAAAAACGCCGTCCCTCGCTTGAACGGCAGAAGGTGACGCCGGGCCTGTCACCTCCGTTCAGTGACTCGCCGATGCGCTTCATGCAAATGCAGGCGCGCCGTTTCCCCGTTCCCTTTTAGCGCTCCAGGAGGGCCGACTTCATTTCGGGAGCAGCGGGGGACAATAATCATCTCGAAGTACCTTCCATCCGGAGAGACGCAGATAAAAGGCGCGCCGCGGCCGAACAGCGCTAATTCGACGTTTGCCGCTGACAGCTTTGCGTTGACAGACACCAGGCGACATAAAAAGGCTGCAAATTCTATAGTCCCTGCCTGGCCCCCTTCTGCGTCTCTCCCCCCAGCGCAAGTGAAAATCCAAGATCTGAATGCACAGCCTGTCATTGCTGGCGAGGGGGGAGGATGCGGGGCCCTCCGCATGATGGCTTTAGTGCTGGCAAAAGCAGGCTTGGTTTGTAGGCTGGGGATAGAAGCAGCTCCAGCGCCCAGGGACAAAGCTATGCAAGCGTAGAGGGAATGCCGGACTCACTCGATACACAAAATCCTGAACACTGAGGGCAACCCAGGCATTGTCTTGTAAAAAACCTACCTAGTCAGTTACCTCCAGGACAGGGGAAACAACAGCAGACGGCCATGCCCTGGCATAGCTCCCCCATCAGGATTTTGGAACAACCACAGACCTTAGACTCCATCCCAGGTTTTTTATCGAACCTAATGTCTGCTGCTCCAGGAGTCTGGCATTTCACCAGTGGTAGGTGGATGCCATGCAGTGCGGACATGAGCACCAGGGCCTGCAGTGGGGCATCTTATTACCGATTTCTTTGATTTAAGGAGCTTCTTCTGACACTCAGAAAAGTTCTAAAGTTAAAAAAAGCCCCGTTCTGAGTGTGATTATGGGCTTTTCTCCCTGGGCATCCAAGTAAATGCAGGAACATTTTTTTTAACTTAGAAAAAAAGTCAAGGCAATTAATGTAGACGTCCATGTCCGTGTGACATTAGGGTTGACATTCAGGGCCAGATTTTCAAATTGTTGGCTTTTTTAAACCACATTTTTAAAGCCCCAGGATTTTTATGCAACACTCCTGTTCTCCTGTGCAGTCAGGCCTGTGCAAACAGGGTTCTTCATCATCATCACTGCAAATCTTCCTTGCAGATCATGTGCCACCCAGACCCATCTTTAGCTAGGTCCTTAAGGTGGTGAGGCAGATAAGGGGCAGGTATCAAAAGGGGCAGTTTGCTGAGCCATTGAACCTGAGGATGTGGAATGAGGTGGGTTCATGTGACCCGTGGAATTGGAGTGAGCCGGGTTCGTGTGACCCGCGGAATTGGAGTGAGCCGGGTTCGTGTGACCCGCGGAATTGGAGTGCGCCGGGTTCGTGTGACCCGCGGAATTGGAGTGAGCTGGGTTCGTGTAACCCGCGGAATTGGAGTGAGCCGGGTTCGTGTGACCCGCGGAATTGGCATGAGCCGGGTTCGTGTGACCGGTGTGGGACTCAGCTGTGTGGGACAGAAGCCATGCCTGCAGGATGGGCTTGGCTTCAAATCCCTCCAATGGGAAAGGAGAGGAGTCCAGTTTCAGATTTTGCCCTGCTCCCCCAGAGAAACCTCTGTGCTGCTCTGCCGTCCCTCCAGCAGGGTGGCTAGGAGTCCAATTGCCACTTTTGGTCTGGGTGTTTAAGCAGATGCATCAGCAAAATGCAAAGACACAAGAGGTTAGAGACCAGTTTGAAAATCGGATCCCTTAAAGGTCAGATTTCCAAAGAGCTCGCAACCAGATTTTCACTTGCCCAGTACCCACAATTGGGTCCAAATTTTCAAGCACTCAACACCCAGCAACTCCCTCTCCGGCACAGCCAGCCAGTCAGATATCCAGCATCTAACATGCCACTGAGTTCGTTGGCCTTGAGGCCTAAATGGGAGCAAAGTTCTGCGGGGGAAATGTGGTGCCCTAAATTCACAAAGCCTGGTCATTCATATGCAGGATAAGAACCTGAATAGAAAAGAACTCTGTCACTGCTCCATCTACAGTATGGCACTGAAGGGGTTAAGTTAAATGGCGCAGGCCACGTCTTCCCCTTGACCTGACCAACTTGGGCATCTGGCACAGCCAAGAGCTAAGGAAATACGTGCTTGGTTAAAGACAGCCTGTCAATTGGTATTGGGAGGGGGAGGCAGAAAGATATTCATGGAAGCATCAATTTTCCTCTTTGGTTTTATAAATTCAGTGCAAGTCTCTGGGAAAATGCTCCATTTAGCCTCCCAGAGACGCTGTGACTGAAATTAATTCTGCTCCCTGAGAAAAACTATCGATAAGCCGGCTGGTGAGGGCACCCTTAAAAGCAGCACGGCTAAGCTCTGTGGAGGATTCATTTCCCTCGGGGTGTATTTTCCCTTTCTTTCTCCCCCTAGATAAAAGACAGACTGAGCAGCACAAGAGGCAGAGGCAAGACTCCACGCCCTCGGGGCGCTCCTCAAAGTTTTCGTTTTCTCAGGCTGGCAGCCTCGAGAGGACTCGTTAGCAGCCAGGCTGGGGACACTGTTCTGTTTGCGCCATTCCCCTCTCCTGACAGAACTGCATTGGGTTTAATCCGCCCTGCGTGAACACAGATACTTTCACAGGGAGGTAAATGGACCGTGAGGGTCATCAATAAAGTAACTCAGCGGTACCAGCCGGACTTCCCCCCCCCACACTCCACTGATAACTGGTTAAAATCCAAATGAGCAAGCAAGCACGGAGCTTTCAGTGCTGCAAGGCAGGCGGATCTATTGGTGTCTGTGACCAGTGAGGCTGACAGGCATGGCAGGCCTGGGGCAAGGTGTGAGGGGAGAGGTGGGGGGTAGGGGGAGGGCCCGGATCTGTGCCCCGGGAAAGGGCGGGGCTTTAGACAGAAGGGCTGCATCTAGACTGGCAAGTTTTCCGTTAACAGCATTTGCAGAAAATCATGCCAGTCTAGACATAGCCAAGGGGCGGGTCTGAGGGCAGTCAGACCGTAGTGCTACTCAGACTGCAGTGCGTGCGCCCGCCCCAGGCTCAGAGCTGCGCAGAGCAGCACTCCGGTAGCAATCATAGGGGCCCGGGCCAGGAGTCTCAGGTTCCCTTAAATTGCCAGACCCCAGGGCAATTGCCCCTTCCTCCCCCTGTCGGCGGGCCTGGGTGTGACCGACATCCTAGGAGACCCAACTGAGGTTACTCAATTAGGGCAAACTGCAAAAAAGTGGCAGCCACTCCCCAAAGCTGATGGCTGTTCCAATACTAGATGTATCATCCCAGCACAAAACAGCCTCTATAATACTTCCCGGTTACCCAGAAGCCAACAACACAGGTCTCTTAAAGCAACCCCGCTTTAGGCCTCCACCCAGAAAGCCGAGAGAAAATTCTACCAATCCCAAAGAATCCGACAACTCGCCCAGGTCAGCGAATGTTTGAGAACTTACCCCAAATCCGCGCTTGCACCCCCTGCTTATTAACTCAACTTAGACGTATTACAAAAAGAGACGAGAGGGAGAGACTATTGGGTAAAAGATCGATATGCAGACGGACAGGAGGGCAGGTCTGGGATCAGATTCAGAGCAGAGATGGTGAGCATTGTAGTTGCAAAGAGCTCTGACCGCATTAGTCCATAGGTTATAGTGCAATGTCAGGGTGGATCCGCAGGCTTGGAGATCTCAAATCTTGCGACTCAAACTTCCCCCGATGAAGCTGAAGCAGATGTGAGATACAGGCCAAGTCTACACTAGACCCAGATAGCTGGTTTACCTTAAGCTGAGCTTGGTGCTGACTTCACAATGGGAGGCCGGTGGGAGCAAATGCTCCCATTGACTTCTGTTACTCCTTGTGATTATTAGGAGTACGGGCTAGAGCTGCCCTCAGTGTTCAATTTAGCAGGTCTTAACTAGACCCACTAAATTGAATGCCAGAAGATCGATTTCCAGCACAGCAAGTGGAGACGTGGCCAAAGCGGTTCAGGACTCAAGGGCCATTTTATGGATCCTGGCTTCTCGTCACAGTTCAGAGTCTTTAGGTGAACAATATAGGCAGCCCTGGAGACTTCCCAGTAGACCTGTTTCCCAAGCATCACTGCTAATTGGCTATACGGATTAACGTGAGATCACTGCTTTCTGACGTTCACAGATGATTTGCTATACACGGCAAAGAGAGATGACGACAGCGTGGACAGGAAACATTTGGTCACACTGTTAACCTCTAACATTATATATGTAAACACACAAAGCTATAACCATCTACTCACAGAGCAGTCCTGTCCAAAGGTTTGTTTGGGGCAGCCCCCTGGGCCCCACATTTTGGGAAGCTCCACAGGGCCCATGGGTGTCTGGGGGATTACCTGGGGGGCCAGGCATCAGCAAAGGGGCAGGGCCCGCCACAGCACTCAGCAGAGGTGGTGGGATCTGTAGGATGCAGAGGGACTCGGCCCTCGCCTGTTCTGCTGTGCCATCTCCCTGCTGGGTTGCTCCACTTCAACACGGTGGCAGCTGGAAGCTGGACTCAGGGGGTCACGGTGAGCTGGGGCTGGGTTGCTCTGCTTCCTGCCACCATAGTGAGCGTGGGGGTGGACTCAACCTCTGCTGCCAGTGCCAGGCCCCCGGTAATCCCCCGGGTCGTGGCGCTTGGGGGACGGAGTGTGACGGCACGTTGGGGTTTTCCTGTCTCCTGCACCCCCGTAATGGCACAGACAGACTCCACCAGCCAGTAGAATAGAGGGAGTTTATTGCTTCTCCAGGATACAGCACAGCACAGATGTAATCTGGTTACAGGGCAGGCCTAGGATGCCTCAGCCCCCCTTGAGATGGGGGAGCCTGGGCCCCTAAATCCCAGCCCATTGCCTAGGCTGCTTCCTCCATGATACCAGCCAGAAACCTAACTCCCTCACTTCCAGGCCTGCCCCCAGCCAGGGCTCCACTCCCCTTCTTCTCATTGTTCCGCTCTCTGGGAGATAACTGGTCAGACAGGTTCCTAGCCCCCTTGCATAATGACTTATCCCCTGCCCTGCTGGGCCGTGCTGCAGCCAGCAGCCAGTGGAGGTCACTCACAACCCAAGCCTAGCATAGCAACCAGCAAGGTACCCCCCACTAAGTCACACGGGGTTTGGGGGAAAGGGTGCAATTGCCAATGGGGATGGGCAAGGCAGAGAAGAGGTGGGTGAGGGGCATGGCCTGGGGTGGTTCCTGGGAACTGTAGGGTCGGTGCCTGTCTACCATTATGTAGAGGCTGAATCGGGGTCATAGATGTTACAGGATGCTTAACCCTTTCTTGGCCACGTGTCTCATGTCTAAAGCAGGTTTCTTCTTCTGATGCTCCCCTTCTCTCCTCCATCAGCAGAGCCTCTTGGCTAATCGTTGTGTTTGAGTCCCACCCCTGCCAGCCCTGGGAGTAGCCAGGTAACCACCACCAGCTTCCCCAGGGCTTAAGCTGGCATCAGCTGGTGGTAGGTGGATCCCAATGGCCTAATGGTTAAGACATCAGATTGTGGGTTCAAGTCCCACCATTGCCTGTCCTCAGAGGCAACCAGCAGCAGCGTTACCACGGTGGGGGGTGGAACGTCTAATGGCCAAGGTGGTATCTGACAATAGATACTTTCATTGCTGGCTCACAGAGAGTGGCTACAAGACATCAGTGGGCAGGGCCAAGGTGCAAACGCCTGCACAGCATAATGGCACAGTTCGCTTTCCTCACATCATGGAGCTGCAGCTTTGGCATGGCCAGAGAGAATAAGCAGCCAACCTATCTTCTGAGCGGATCAGGGGAATCATGTGTCTCATGGGGACACTGTCAGCATAAGGCTCAGGGGGGCGAAAGTGCTTCTTGCATCCCCAGTCTGCACTGTTTGTTTCCTTGCTATCGTGTTGGAGGACAGTGACTAATGGATGCTGTTGGGCCACGAGCGGCCACTTAGTGGGCAGAGCAGGACCTAGCCTGATGGCTGGGGCAGCAGTTTACAGCAGGGGGTTTCAAACTTTTTTTCTTGTGACCCAGTTGAAGAAAATCGTTGATGTCTGTGACCCAACGAGTTTTGACTGGCCTGTGGGCTCCGGGGTGGGGCTGAGGAGGAGCTTTGGGATGTCGGAGGGGGCTCCGGCTTTGGGAGAGGGGCAGGGCTGGGGCAGGAGGGGCTCACCTCGAGCGGCTCCGGTCAGTGGTGCAGTGGGGGGGGGCTAAGGCAGCTTCCTGCCTCTCCTGGCACCGCAGACCAGGCTGCCCCAGAAGCAGCCGGCAGCAGGTTCCCAGCCTGTGGGAGTGCGGAGCTAGTGCTCAAGGCAGGGGCAGTGCATGGAGCCCTGTGCACTGTCCACACACCTAGGAGCCGGGCCTGCTGCCGGCCGCTTCTGGGCCACAGTGCAGTCTCTGATTCCAGGACAGGCAGGGAGCTGCCTTAGCCCCCCACTGCTCACCTGATCTCCCGCCGCAACGAGACCCAGCGCCCGACAGTCCATGGCCCGGTACTGGTGCATGACCCCTAGTCTGGAAACCACCGGCTTACCGTGTAGACCCAGGAACGTCTCCATGCCACTCCCAAGTCAGGTGGACAAGCCACGCCACATGGCAGCGTCCGAGACAGTCAGGGCCGGGAGGCAAGGGCTAGACCGGAAGGGGCAGGAGCAGGAGCAGGGCTAGGACAGGGAGTGGCCAGTGGGCTGGCTGTGCACAGAGCCACCACTGTGCTGCTGTCCCTGGAAGGCTCAAGTAGCCGGCAGCCAGCTCCCCTGCCCAGTCAGGAACCAGGATCATACGGCCCAGCTGAGCTTGCTGGGTTGCCTAGCGACCAGGCTGGGAGCCAGCTGAGGACCAGCAGCTTTGTGCTGTCCAGACACCTCCGGGCCCTAAGGAGTTCACAGCCTAAGGGAAGAAGACTAAGGGCGAAAGGAAGGAATGTGCCCATTTCACAGGTGGGAAGCCGTGGGAGCCTATGGCCCGGGTCCTCAAAGGCGTTTTTGGTGCCTCACTCTCACAGGCCACTGAGGGAGTCCGGGTCAGAGGCAGAAAGAGAAATGAACCCCAGTCCAGAATTTCAAAGGATCCATCTCTCTTTTCATAGCTCTCAGCTTGCAGCATGAGCTTCGGCCGCGCCCTGGCTGCAGATGGAGGGGAGCGAGCGATTTTGAAGCAAATAATCCCTCCAGTGAATCCAACCTTTCTCCCGCCCCTCATTAATTTGCAAACAATTGGCAGGTTTTTTTCAAACATCCTTCTGCCTGGCAAGCGTGTCCACGAGCCGTCGGTTGCCAGGATCCATTATTCACGTTTCAAAAGCCAGGCTGGGTCGGTTAGTTGCGATTGGCAGCGTCATGTCTGTTCCCTTGCACCGTGGATGTTCTAAAATTGACTGTTCTAGTCTAATCCTTAGATGCGACGTTAGCTCCTCCCGAGTGAACGTTTTGCTCTTTCCTTATGTTTTGTGAGTTCGGAATCTCTGCTCTCGCATCTGCCTTTTGGAAACGTCCGTCCCATATGCAAGCAGGCCAGCGCGGGTATGAACGAGGGCACACTGCCCGCCCCCCGCCATGAGTTGTCCATCACGATTCAGAGGGTGATGAAATGACCTTTCTGTTCTCCCTGAGATCCCAACTCCCTCCCCGCTGCTTTCCAGAGCGCAGTGTAGTGGTAATTTGACGTGCTGCCGGCATGGGCTTGCGGTGATACCTGTGGGTTTTAGCTTTTTAAAGACTCCTTGAGCCACAGCAGGATCCTCCCTTCTGTGGACTGGGTGCCTGGGCAGCCCTATTGCAATGGAGACGGGGCCAGAAGGCCTCTGAAGGTCATTTTAAGCAAACAGGTTTCACTCTGGCACAAATCCCATTAGATCAAATGCATCTTTCTCCCTGTCCGCCTCTCCCCATCACTCACCTACCTTCCTACGCTAAAGGTGCCCTCGGCAGGCTCCCTTTGGAGACTGCCCAGTCCAGGCCAGGACTATGAGACACCTGCGTGGAGCCATTAGGCAATGCAAGGCTGTTTTCACAATGGGTCAGAGAACGGGGAAAATCTGTGTCCTGCAGCTGCCACGCACAATCGCATGGTGACCCCCGACCACTGTCCCTCCTCTGTTGCAGCGGACACGACGCTCTCCGTCAAACCCAACAGCAGATTCTGCTGCGCAAGGGCTGCGGGATTCGGCTCCTGAGATCAACGAGGGAGCTGCCCGCTGACACTGACCACAACCAGTGCCTGTGTCGTTCCATTTCTTTGAAAAATCAAGATCTCGTTCCCAGGTGGCTGACACAGCAAGAGGGTCCCCCAGAGCTACAGTCTCAGCTACAATGGGGGAGCCCAGGGACTGAGTGTTCTGTTAATGCTAAGGCGAGGTACACAAATGGCACACGCCCCTTACGGGCACTAACTAAACTTGCAACAGGAGGCCTGGGCTGGGCCGATGGCCAGGCCTAACGCACAGCACGCTAGACTAGGGCTCAGGAGGGTTCTGTTCCTTCTGTGTGATGTGGGGGTGCTCATCTTTGCTTCCCCTGCTGTCCTCTTTGTCTGCAACAATTAGAGCCACCTCTTGCTAAGTGCTTGTACAGCATCTAGCGTAGTGGAGGTGTGTGGGTATGGGCTCCTGTAACATCAGTGCCAGAGAGGCCTGCAGCCACGCCAGCCCCGATTTTGGGACAGATCAGCTCTGACTCTGCACATTGCACTGCCAAAGACATGTCTTTTGCCAGATTTCCCTTCTCGCTCCTCCCTGCAGCGATAATGAACTCTGGTCCATTCAGGAAGGCTCTCCATCTTCTCCTTTCTATTAGCTCCTCCTCTCTGGCCTGTTGCCTTCCCTGATGCTTGAGATGTCGTCTTGCTAATATCATTTTGCCAGGCTTAACAGATTGAGGTTTGGTTTAGTTCACCCTGATGCGTCCGGGCTCGGTTCCTGCAGCAGGCACGCCGGCACAGGGCTGGACGAGGTAATGGCCTCAACTGCATTTCATCAGAACTGAGAATCATCAAGTGATCCCTCCCCTGTCACCCACTCCCTGCCCCCTGACAAACCGAGGCTAGGAACACCATTCCTGTCCATCCTGGCTAATAAGTATTGATGGACTGAACTTCCATGAATTTATCTAATTCTTTTTTGAATCCTGTTAAAAGTCCTGGTCTTCACAACATCCTCTGGCAAGGAGTTCCACAGGTTGACTGCCTGTTGCATGAAGAAATACTTCCTTTTGTTTGTTTGAAACCTGCTACCTATTACAGAGGGAGAAACTGAGGCCCGGAGAATTGACATGGCAGAATCAGGAATAGCATCCTGAATTACAGTGCCATGCTCTGCCCTCTAGGCTGCACTGACTCAGGGTGATGCTGCATGTTTCCTTGGCAACCCCTTTGCTTGTGGAACCCGAATCCCTGCACTCACATTGATGGATCATTTCTGAAACTGGGATTGTGCTTCCCATTTGTCCCTCCCCTTTGGAGGCAGGGGATCTACTGCACCTCTGGCAGTTCCGTGTAGATCACCCTCCATTTCTCTGCGCTTCATATCCACCTCGCTCCTGGGAGTCTTTTGAAAACACACGCCCATTCTCCTAGCCAAGGGGGGATGGAGCCATCCCTCATGTTTAACTGAGCAACCTCCCACCCTCCTCCGCCCCACAGAGCTGAGCGCACAGTCTCCATGTCGCGCCGAGTCCCTGCTGTTCCAGAGAGACTTGGGCTTGAATGCAAGACTGTGGCCTCAGGTCTTGCCCAAGGAGCTAACTACAGCTCAGTACTGTTTAGCAGAGCCGTGCCTAGCCAACATAAAGGAGGCTGTCTAAGTTGGCCTCAGATCCCCTCTGGGGTGCTCAGTGCACCTGTGACTCAGTATGGAGGGAGACAATGGTAGCAGATGTGTTTGGTCAGGCAGTGCAGACTCCACTGCCTTGGACATCTCTTGGTGGCCAACCACACAGAGTCATTTCTTACTGCACGCTCCGGGGTGTCTACTGGCTCTCTGCTCCATAGAGTTAACATCCCAACGGGGCCATTAGAGCACAGGAAGTCACAGGGCTGGGACAAAGCAAGGCTGGACACAGCTGGGAAGAGCATGTTTGGTCAGGTGTAACGGGTTGAAAAAGCACAACGGAGAGTCAAAAACCCAACCAAAGCTCCAGTGACCATTGTTCATCAGCCCGTTCAGACATACAAGGCCAAATCCAACTCTCACATCGGTACAACCTCATTGGCCGGGTCCATAGCCCCCAGCACTGATGGGCAAACCTCCGAACGGTTGGAAAGCGCCTTCCCCTTCTTTGTCCCAGAGATCAGATTAGAAATTCCCCCGAAGGAATCATGGAAATGCAGGACTGGAAGGAACCTCAAGAGGTCATCTTGTCCTGTATTTCTCAACCTTCTTTTCTAAGCTGGGTTCAGGTAGATCTCAGGGTATGTCTACACTAGCTCATTAGTTCGAGCTAGGTAGGCAAATGAGGGCAACCGGAGTTGCAAATGAAGCCTGGGATTTAAATATCCTGGGCTTCATTTGCATGTTCCCGGGCGCCACCATTTTTAAATCCCCCTTAGTCCGAACTCCGTGCCCGCGGCTACACGCGGCATGGAGTAGGTAGTTCGAATTAGAGATCCACGAGGAGTAACAGCAGTTCGAACTAGGATCCCTATCTACTCTGCAGGCACGGAGTTTGGACTAAGGGGGATTTAAAAATGGCAGCGCCTGGGAACATGCAAATGAAGCCCAGGATATTTAAATCCCGGGCTTCATTTGCAACTCCGGTTGCCCTCATTTGCCTACCTAGCTCGAACTAATGAGCCAGTGTAGACATACCCTCAGAGACTTGTGCTGATCCATGGACATGTCATTGATCTAGCCCACCGCCTTGTGCTCAGCTAAGACTAGACCTAGACTATCCTTGACAAGATGGGGAGAAGAGGAGACTCTCAAGAAAGGTTTCTGGTCTTTCTTGCTTATGTTTCAGTTAGAAGTGCTCCAGGGAGAGCCTTTCTTATAGTACTCCAGCCTTCTACTTCTGTTCCCCTCAGGCAGTGCAGAGAGGTACAGACACTGCACCAGTCCAACCCCAAAACAGCAGTAAAAAAAATTAACCCAGTGGCTTAGAATCCCAGAAATGCCTTTGCTGCAAGTTTGGGCTCTCACTTTGGCTTGACTTTTGGGTTGGCTCCCTCAGCCAATCCTGACAACTGAGCTTCAGCTTTGCACACGGTGCTCCTGCTGTGGTCCTTGCCAGCTAAGGCCCTGACACACAGGGACATATCAGGCAGGCCCCCAGAAGCCAGCTGGGCAGTTACAATGTGCTGAAATGCGATCTAAAATATTTCCACTTTGCTGTGAGGCACTTTGCTGATTTGCCTGAGGGTACGGCTTCATAATTCATCACTGCCGCATCCCAAAGTGGCAGGGGAGTGTGGGAAATATGTGGCTTTTCCAATCCCTGGGGAAGATTTTCCATCCAGAAAGGACGTGCTGTTGTAGCTTGGAAATTCCTCCTGGTCTTGGGAGACACAGGACAGGCCGTCTTAGAACCAGAGCCGTGCCGCAAACCAGCATCTGAACACCCCTCAACTTTGGGGTGGCTGGGAATCTGGACTCAGGGCAGGTACCCAGCCTGTTTGAAAATCAGGTGCTAGACAGATCATGCTGAGCACCCTAGCGTTGTGCCCAACCCACCCCACTAATAGGTAGGCCCTTTTGAAAATGCAGGCCTGTGACGTGGGAAGGCTTTGGCAAAGTGAGGAGGAGCACCCCTGGGTGCAGATTCCTAGCTCCATTGTAAGAACATAAGAGCGGCCAGACCGGGCCAGACCAAAGGTCCATCTAGCCCAGGATCCTGTCTGCCCACAGTGGCTGAGGCCAGGTGCCCACAAGCATTGGGAATCATCAAGTGATTCATCCCCTGCCATCCAGGCCCAGACTCTAACAAACAGGCTAGGGCAGGGGTGGGCAATCATTTTTGATGGGGGCCACTGCAAGAATTTGGTAAGTGGTCCAGGGCTGCCCTTTTCTATTCTATTAATGGAGGGGGGGGTGGGATGGTGGTTGGATGTAGAGAAGGGCTCAGGGCAGGAGACTGGGGTTCAGAAGGGAGTCAGGGGGGGGGTCTGGGAGGGAGTCTGGGGGTGAAAGATTCTGACCTGAGGGAGGGCTGTAGGAGGGGGTGCAGAGTCTGGGAGAGAGTTATACCAGGGGTGGGGGTGCAGAGAGTTTGGGTTGTGACCTGGGGCAGGGAGTTGGGATGCGGTGCCAGGTGCAGGCTCTGGCTGGGAGGAGTTTATTCTGCCAGAAGCCCAGCGGGACCCTCAGGAAGACGCCTTGCCTGCCGCAGCTCCATGTGCTGCTCCAAGCGGCCAGCGGCTAGGGCTAGCATGCGGGTCTCTAAGGCTATGTCTAGACTGCAGGCTTCTTTCGAAAGAGGCTCTTTCGAAAGCATCTTTCGAAAGAGCCTCTTTCGAAAGATCGCGTCTAGACTGCAGGCGGATCTTTCGAAAGAGCAATCCGCTTTTTCGAAAGAGAGCACCCAGCGAGTCTGGATGCTCTCTTTCGAGGAAGCCCTATTTACATTGAAGAACGCCTTCTTTCGAAAGAGGAACTTTCGAAAGAAGGCGTTCTTCCTCGTGAAACGAGGTTTACCGCCATCGAAAGAAAAGCCGCGTTCTTTCGAAATAATTTCGAAAGAACGCGGCTTGAGTCTGGATGCAGGGGAAGTTTTTTCGGGAAAAGGCTACTTTTCCCGAAAAAACCCCTGAGTCTGGACACAGCCAAAGTGACGTGCCATGAAGGGGGTCAGGAAGCTCCCATTGGTCAGTTTCCAGCCAATGGGAGTTGCGAGGATTGTTCTGGGGGAAGGGGCAGCATGTGGAAACCCCACGCACCCAAGGGGTGCGCTGAGAGATACACACATGCTGACTCCAGCTGCTGGCTGCTTTGAGTGGCATGCGGGGCCGCGGCAGGCAGGGAGTCCGCCCGAGGGTCCTGCTAGGCCACAGGACTTTGGCCCAGAGGATCATGGCGGGCAGGATTTGGATGTTTGGCAGGCTGGATTCAGCCTGTGGGCTGTATTTTGTCTGCTCCTGGGCTAAGGACACCATCCCTGCCCATCCTGGCTAATAGCCATTGATGGACCTAACCTCCATGAATGTATCTAGTTCTTTTTTTAACCCTGTGATCCTTTTCCCCTCCCATCCTTGGAATCTGGGGGAACTGAGGATTTGTATGTGACATGTATATGTGACAATGAAAAGGGGCTGTAGGTAACAGTAGGCTGTTCTTACACGGGTGGGAGGGGGAGGCTCCTAGTCATATTCCATCCCCTGCAGCAGAGCGTTTTTGCCTCCCAGGGCCCCAAGATGGGATTTCCTCATGTTACCCCATTTCTTGCGTGCGCGTTCCTGCGAACGATGCTTCCCGTTGGAGTGTCCAGTTCTAGCTCACCTCCCTAAGGCGGGCGGGGAGAGCTGTGCTAACATCTTACAGGGCACATCCAGGGCTGGCACAAGACGAGCCCATCCTCGGGGGATGGGCTTTGTCTGTAAGCTTTAGGTGAGCGCCTCATTTTAATGGCACCCCCGTCCAATAGCACCGGCTGCCTCGTGTTTCATCCAGGCCAGATGCCCCAAAGGAGGGCAAAGGATCTCGGAGTGAGCAGGGGGATTCCTGGTGAGCTGCTGTCTCCAAGCATGGAGCGGGTTGGGGGGAACCCAGTCCCGCCCACTGACTCCGGGTTCTGGCCCAGGGGCCTAGGTAGTGACCATTAGCGGGGCTCTTACCCTTATCCCCATAGAATAGCAACCGCTCCCTAGGCCACTTCCCCAAAGACTCCCACAGAACCTTCTCCTGGCACCTTGGTGAAACCTCTCCCGCGTGCAACCTCCTCCCCTCTGCATGTCCTCCCCTCTGGTCCGCCACTCCTCTCCGTCCCTCTCCCTTGCCTGCGGGGAAGCCTGTTATAGCAGGCCAGCAGGCCCTAAGTGGCTGACGGTGTCCGACTAGCCTGCTGCTGCAGGCTGGCTCTGAGTGAGTCTCAGGTGCCTGCCTGTCTTGGTTACTGAACAGCCGTCTCTGGTCGCCTGTGCAGGGAACAGGAACCGGGACCCACTCACCCAGCTACCCATGTACCCGCCCTCCACCAAACTCCTGCAGCCCGCTGCCTTTGGTCTTCCACAGCATGAACGGGTTTTATATGGGCCAGCTGCGTAGCTGATGCTAGGTTTCCCACCGGGGCCCCTGAGCTCTGCTTCTCCCTTCAAGGGCTGTGGGAACATTCTTCCCAGGACGGAAAGGGGAATGCCTCGTGCTTCCTCCAGCAAGCTCATCAGTGTGCAAGGTGCAACCCGGGAGGTGACCAGCCTTTTCCCCAGCACCTGAGGCCTTTGCTGGAGTCAGGACATAGCGAGAGAGAACGTGTCTGCCTAGGAGTGTTGGGTCAGTGCAAGGGGGCTCCGAGGGAAGGTATCAGATAATTAGAGAGGAGCCTGACATGACATGCAAAATCTGCCTCCGGACCTGCACTACGTTTGGGGGGGGCGTTGAATCCAGGTCTTTGGTTTGGTCCACTATAAAACCCAGGGCTCAGCTGGGAAGTTTGGCTCCCGAGTGGCACTTTTTTCAAGAGGGATGTGGGATAGGCGGAGCTGCGGGCTTGGGTTCCAGCCCAGGCCAGGATGTGCTGTTCTCACCAAGCCGATCATTTTTCATTTATGCACCCGATCCAGGTCGAGCGGGGCTGAGCTATTCCTGGGACAGCCGCCATCTGGCAGGGTACGAGCCTGGAGATGGAGTCAGAGGATCCCTGGAGATGGCCTAAAATAGATAAGGAAACTCACGGTCCCTGATGCCAGCTCCTCAGAAAGGGCAACAGTCTCTGGAGCAGAATCATGCAGGGTGGGAGCAGGAAGCAGTGACTTATTACAAGGAATGTTGATTTAGAAGAATCTTATGCAAATAGCAATAACGCCTCAGATTTCGTTAGTGCCTTCCGCCTGCAGACCTCGCAGTGCTCTGCAAAGCAAAGGGCTGCACGGAATAACAGCGATCAAAACAGAGGTCGGACTGTCTTAGAAACCAGCATGCTTCTCATAAGCTGAACTTCCGCGGACTGTAGGTATAGGCTAGAATAATTTGTTGATACAACGTATCACGTTTTACCAGCCCCAGTTTATTCTCTGGGTATATAATACAAGATAACTTGACTTTTTACTTACTGGTCTAAATATCACTCAGTGAACACCCCCCCACCCTCAGAGCTGCTTCCCATCGGCCTTCTCGTTGTCTTAGCAACGTTGTGCGATGCATTTCAAATGCTGGGGAAACTGGCCAATTTTCTAAGATGACAAGTACAATTTTAAACTGTCATATATTTTGCCAATATGTCACGTGCATCATACCAAATATTGGATAAGTATGTGTAAAATACATTCTGTCTCTCTTTCCCATCAGATGCAGGGCTTTTAAACAGGGGTGTCTTCAAACTTGTGAGCTGGTCCTAGCGCCACCCTTAAGCCCCCTTGAGCCATAGGGTTCCTGGCAGAAGGAAACAGAAGGGGTCCCTGTGATGGGGCATATCAACCCCACACTGGCGCAGCAAGAGTTAACTCTGCTCACCTAGCTGGGGAAGCCCCGCCCCCTCAGCTCGGCTGGGCATGCGCCAGCTGGAGGCCAGTTATAAAGGTCTGCAGAGTGGCTCAGTTCTGGGCTGACCATGGATGGGGAAGGAAGAGCCATGCTAGTTCCTGCCTGCATGCTAGGACGCTGGCCCGGGATGCTGCCGAGAGGGGAGAGATGGAGAACCCAGAGGTAGAGTGACACTGAAAGTCAGGTAGGAGAGTTTGGTCTGGGTCCCCCTACCCTGACCATGACCCCATCATGAGGTGGTAGCCCTGCACCCCTTTGGTACTGACTCTGGCTGCTAGGCCGTACTGCCTTACAACAGAGGGCTGTTCTACTGACTCTGGCTGCCTGGTTAGGTCCTGGTAGCCAGGATGTTGGGCGGAGCCCAAATTCGGGGCTGTAGAGTACCCAGCGTCCAGTCCGAAAGTGATGGGTGTATGAACCTCACAACAATCCCAGTAATTCTACAAAATAAAAGTGTCGATTTTTTTTTCCCTTTACAGTTTTGTACTCCAGTTCATCTCAGGCAATCAAAACTCTGGGAATCCGGACATAATGTGTGTGTGGGAGGGATGGTTAAGATTTTGAACAAATGAATCACATTAACCCATTTTACATGAAATACAGTGGAACGAGGGCTTTGTGCGCACCATTTATTGCAATGGTTAGACTTTCTAGATCAAAACCAGTTCTCTAAAAGCTGCTTGCTGATCAGTGGGGTATTTTTTTATTTGCACGTGGATCTGAGCAGGAGGCTTTTGTTTGATTTCCTTTGTGATTTCCAACCCAGCAGGGTAGAAAGTCCCCTCTGTTCTCTGAGAAGCCCGTGGTTACAGAACATTCCAGCTGATGGGAGGACCAGTTGGCCCGATACACTGATTCTCCTCCTTGGCAGTAGAAAGCCTTTTGGAGCTCACACTTTGCTTGCGAAATGGCGATCTTGCTTCTGCGCACACGTCAGAGATGGGGGAATTGATGGTTCCATACTCCATCAGTCAATCTGAATGACTGAAAACGGGCTGCTCAAATCCGTTCTTACAGCACAATTCCACTGTCTTACCACAATGGGCTTCTCAGTTTTTAAAGAGACTGTGTCAGTGCTAACCTGGACGAGTGTCAGCATCCAGTGTATCCCATGCAGCCTCCAGGCAGGAGCCTGGAATGAATGAAAATTGGCCTTCCACACCTCACGTCTGGCCATGGAATATTTACATGATCATGAACTGACATCGACTTTCTTCTTAGCCATTAGCTGGTTTATTGCTTTTGGCTTTGCCTCAGGTCCTTAACTCTTCCTGCTGGCTCCTGTGTGATTGTTGGAGACTCCTACATTAGTCCTTACTGTGCCAATAAAGCACGCTTTCATGCCGTTTGTACCCCCTAATCAGAGCTCTGCAGCAATCCATTTTAACCGAGACAAGCACCGCAGAAGACTTTATTCACCACCACTTTTTTGAAGCTTTTGTTTAGCCCAAACAGCTCCTGTCTGAAAATTGCCTGGGTTGCTTTACTGCCAGACAAAGCACAATGCCCTGCATCTCTCAAGACTCTCTCAAGAGTGCAAGAGAGGGCCCACAAGAGAATGCAGAAAGCACTGAAAACTGGGACATACGCAATAATAAAAAGGCAGGAAAATCCAAGGGCCTTGGTTTTTCTCCAATAATAACAAAACAAGAGAGCTGTATTCCAGGCAGTGACTGTTCTGCTGTCTTCTCCCCATGGTCATTCCTGCAGACCGACCAGCCTGGAGAATGTGTAACCAGGTCTACTCCCTAGTGGCCGGTGTCTGTGTCTGATACTGATTTACTTTTTTTCTATTTCTACCTAATTACAATTCCTGGGACAAAGTGATGATAATGTGCATTATGAAATTTTTCCCTCTGCTAATATTTTAATTGCCAGCCATTCCCTGGTCAGGGTGAGGAAAGGGAATAGAAAGCTGAAAAGTCCGAATGAATCATTGGGAGCGGAAGATGGAGAGAGGATTGGATCTGCAAAAGGGATTAACACTCCAGACAGACTCACGTCTGTCGCTGCAAATAAAGACGACAGCAGTTCAAAGGGCCAGGGCCCTGTATTAATATCCTGTTCACTGTAAATAAATTAATGCAGCGTTATCTTAGCACTGGCTGCTCCTCATCTGAATCAGTTGGGAGCCTTTTTCTTTTAAACATTCTCTTGTGCTAGTGACTCATTTGTGTCTCCAGCACTTTCCTTTTACGGCTCAAATTTAGCTACAAGGTGAGCAAGGTCTTGTCTGCCTTTTCCAAAGGTCTTGGTTTACTCAGTGCACTGACCCAAAAAGTGCTGCCGTTAATCTAAAAACACCCTCCCACGCACTCCCAGCCTGCCAAGGCTGGAGCATGGAATGCAGGAAGGGACTGTGACCAATGCTTCTAATTTTTTCCATGTGAGTGGAATACATTTTGCTATGTGCACTGAGACATGTGTGGATGTGCACCACCAGTAAAACCACATGCTGCTGCCTGATGGCGCTCTGCTAATCAGGTAGGCAGCACCTGAATCTCTCTTTGGTGGCCACCCAGGCACACAACTTACAGGGAACACTGACTGACTTGGAAGGAAGGATGGAAAACAAAAATGATTCTTCGCATAACCTTGATTTCATAAGCTTCAGGGGGTAGCCAAGTTAGTCTGTGCAGGATAAACTTAAAAAACAACAAATGGTCTGGTAGCACTTTCTAGACTAACAAAACATGTCGATGGTATCATGAGCTTTTGTTTTCCCTGTGTCATAACACAAGAACATCCAATGAAATTAAAAGATGGGAAATTCAGAACTTGGTAAGAGAACATACCTTCCCCCATAAAGTATAATTAGACTGTGGAACTCACTGCCACTGGAAGTCCTTGATGCCAAGAATTTAGATCGACCCACAAAGGGACTGGTGGAAGCAGGTTATTTCACACCTGCATCTGCAAGATTCTTACACCTTCCTCTGTAGCATCTGGCACTGACCATTGTTGGATGTTGGACTAGACGGATGTCAGGTCTGGTCCAGTCAGGCAATTGCTCTGTTCATTTTTGTCCTTCCTTTTGTTTAACCGTGTGATCTTGGCACCTTTCCAGGAGTAAAAAGAACAAACGGATGCCTGAGTGTCTTTGCGAGTCACAGTCTAGCTAGCTCAGCGTACGCACCGATTCCATCGATTATAGGAAGAAACCATGCAAGGGTCTGTGATGGAGACTGGACTGGATTCTGCCAGGCTGGAAGTGCATCTGACGGCTGTCACATGGCCTGGGAGGAATAAGTTGGTGGTTTAAGTCCAGTTGCTACTGGACGAGTGGCCATAACCCAACAAACACCATAATAATTGCTGCTGATTGGTGTCTTTATTAGCAGCCGCTTCTGAGGAACAAAGGAAAGAATGTATCATAGAGACTGCAATCCCCTCTAGGTCCCAGAGGTGGTGTCTTCTCAGGTCAGGCTAAGGGCCTGTATAGCAGAAGCTCCTGTTGCCATCACCTATGTGCTGTACCTGACGTAAGAGCTTCTTGTAGACCGGACTTGATTAGAACTAGGGACGAGTGACTCGATTTGGATAAAACAAGAACTGGCCTGAATCTTCATCCCAAACTCAACCAGAATCTTTTCTTGAGACTTGAAGGAATCTGAGCATTTCCACCCCGAATATTTTTCAGGTTTGTCCCTTCAGTTCCTGGTGACAGCTGAGCCTGGAAGTGATGGGACGGACGGAAAGAGGAAATATTAGAAAGAACTGCAGACTGAGCAGCGGACCTCAGATCTAGGTCCAAACGTCCCGAAAGCTTCACGGTGTCTGGATGTTGCTGTCATAGAGGCAGGGCCAGCCACAAAATAACCATTTCAGCCTGGCTCTAAAATTGCTGTCCAGCGGCCTCTTGTGCTGAAATTTCCAGACTAAGTGAGGACTAAGAAGCTTCAGAGTTTCTATAATATTCAAATGGAGCGTCTAGACTTTTGGCATCTCCTCCAAACGACACTAGCCCTGTGAACCTCCCGCCTCATCACTATTCATGTGACGAGGTGCATTGCCACGCTGCCACTGCCGCCAGCGTAGCTCCGACCAGCCGCCAGCCTCCCGTACACGGGCACAGAGCTGACTGGCTTGGACAGCGTTTTCAGTTCTCCATCAGCGCTCACAAAGGGGAAGAAAGCAGAGCAGATTTCTGGGGATTTCGAACTCCTCGCTGCTCCCGTTAACACTTCCCTCCCCCAGGATCTCATTAGATTCTCCGCCTTATGGAGAGAGTGTGGGCAGAGCCGGGGCTTTCATCAGCTGGCGACATGGTAGCATTTACGCTGGCTCCCCTGAGCCTGCTACTGTCTGAAGACTTGAAGGGACAAGTCTCTGAGCTCGTAAAGGAGGGCTCTGGAGAATGAGTAGCTGAGTCTGAATGGACCATATCCTCACATGCAGCTTGCGATCACAGGTGGGCTAGCTGAAGAAATGTAGGACGTGTTCCCCTATGCACCCGGGAGTATGTCCTGGCATGTTTGCGTGTGCACATACATGTTGCAAGCAGTCCTGTGCTACAGAGGAGTCCACAATGTGTTCATGGCTGCACATACCTCACAATACAACACCAGGCCTGCACCACCATGCAGAAAAGGCAAATGGAAGGGATACGGGTTAGTGGTTGGAGCAAGAATCTGGCTCCATTCATGTGAGGGAATTTTGCAGGGCCTATTCTTGGCTCGCTGTGACACCTCAGACAAGTTACTTAATTCCTTTGTGGAAGTGCATGCATTCATTTTTTCTAAGTGCTCTGCTATCCCCAGGCACAAAGTGCTATAGAGGTGGGAGCATCAATACAGAACCCCTCAAACATCCATATTAATAAATAGCCCTACAGATTTGTGTACTAATCCAAAGAAGAAAGATGCTTGACAAAGAAACATGTGACAAAGAGTGATTTCCCTTATCAGACTGAGCAATGGTTGGACTTTGAATCTTCTCTTTTCTGTCTCCAGTTGTTTGTAAATGTCAAGGGAATATGGACAGGAAACCCCAAATCTGACCTGCCTGGTCTTCACATGGATTGGCAAAACCTATGTTCCTCTCTCAGTGTGTCTTGTAAGTTTTTCAACAGCTTATTTTTTATTGTGGCTACGTCTAGACTGCAAGCCTCTTTCGAAAAAAAGTGGTACTAAACTACAACCGGTACTTTCGAAAAAGGAAGCCGCTTTTTCGAAAGAGAACACGCAGGCAGTCGGGATGCCCTCTTTCGAAAAAGCACAGTTTGCATTACATAGCACCTCAAAAAAAGAGGTTTTCCACGGTCAAAAAAACTGCTATGTTCTTTCGATTTACTTTCGAAAGAACGCGGCAGCAGTCTAGATGCAGGGGAAGTTTTTTCGAAAAAAGGCCTCTTTTTTCGAAAAAAACCCTGTAGTCTAGACACACCCCGAGGGACTGTGACATTAAAAAAACCCAGGTCCTGGAGGGAAAATGCACCATGCCGACAGATCCCAGGGTGCACAAAGTCAGGAATCCTGGTGGCACAAGGGATTCAGGTGATGATACACAGTGCATGCTGCTTTTTAAGCAAACACATCACCGTTCTTTTTTTTCTGAATAAAAAAAAGCTCTCCTAGCATCTCCCACTCTCCTGAGGAACCCTTCAGTAACAAACCTGTATGTGCTGTCCTTCAAGTGACCCTACAAAAACAAGCCAGTGTGCGCTGCCCTGAGGTCACGAGCAAAACAGGAGGCGGACCCCATCACTCGTGAGCAAACCAATTTGTGCTTCCAGACACTCATGAACAGAATAACTCGGTGCTAAGAGACCAGCATGCCCGAGGAAGAAAGCAAAGTTGTGCAGAGCAAAGAGCGTTCTAACAAAGAGCAGGGAGAAAATAATAATTGGAAACACCACGAACCATCCCCTGATCTAGACCATTTAATAAACACCTGCAAATAAACAGGCTGCTCATAGTTTTCTTGGAAGGTAGCTCATCAGTCCTTTCGGAAGAGGAGTGACCCTCCGGATGACAGCTCCACCCTGGGAGGTTGATTATAACGCACACAAACACAGCTCTTCATTTGCAATGCCTTCTCCCTCCTCCTTTGCCTGCTGTCTACGGCTCTAACGAGCTGGAGGGAAATGGGGACAGGTCCTGCACTCTCAGATCTCAGAGAGAACCCGCACTGTTTTCAGCACAGTCAAGTGGATGTCGGCAAGGTCTCTTCCCACGGTGCTGCATGCCAACAAAATGTTTGTTGGGTTAGTTCACGTAGGCTACGTCTGAAACCGCCTCCAGCCATTTCCCAGTGGAAAGTGCTGGGCTTTGCAGGAAATTAGAAAGCACTGAAATGGCACCTGTATGAATTCAATGGGGGATTACTATTTGTTGGCATTATAGTAGCTCCTACAAGCTACAATCGTGAATGGGGCCCCTGGTGTGCAAGGTGCTGTACACAGTAACAACCAATCCCTACCACCGAGAGTTTACCACCTAAGTCAGGGTTTCCCAACCTATGGGTCACGACCCAAATATGGGTCACCATTACATTTCAAAAGGGTCACCAAGTGTCTCCCCAGGTGGCTCAGCCCCCTCTCTTCTCGTTTTTGAACTGCCTTGGGTCACCAAGTCTTCCTGAATTGTCAAAATGGGTCCTCATCTGGAAAAGGTTGGGAACCGCTGGTCTAAGTAGACAAGATAGGTAGAACCTTGCAAATCCACAGATAATCTGCTTTAGCTCCATGGGTATCTGCATCCATGGATGCAAATATCCGTGAATCACTTTTACAGATGCGGATGCAGATACTAGTTTTTGTAGACGCATGGGGTACTAAAGACAGGGAAATGGGAAACTGAGGCACAGCAAATCCACTCTCTCCAGTGTTTGGCTGGCTGTTTCTTACTGCTTCCCAGTCCGCACTGCTTCCTGCGGTTCCCATTGTCCAGGAACAGCAATCCACGGCCAACGGGAGTGGCGATTGCCCCTACCTGCGAAGGCACAGGTAAACAAAGCATCTCCCGGCCAGCTAGCGGCTTGCCCTTACAAGCCATGACCCAGAGTTTGAAAACCCCTGTGCTAGATCACATTACTCCCTGCTCCGGGCTTGATGACATCTCCTTTAGAAGTGTCATAGTCCGGATTCCATTGCTAGGCAACCTAAGTGTAACATCAGAGGGATAAATTCCTGTATATCATTCTGGGAAATGTAACATGAAGAATGAAATCAGGTATTTGAGAAGAGCAGGCAGAAAGAGCAGGCAGAACTGCTCCCAAAAAGCGATGGTTTTCAACCTGCAGTGTGCAGATGATTCCTAGGGGGTCCATGAAAGGTTTTCTTTACAATAGAGCAGTGACTTTCAACCTGTGGTGCAGAGACCCCTGGAGGTCCGCAGACAATATCTAAGACTTCTAAAAGGGTCCAACTCTCCATTTGGAAGTTTTAAGGGGGCTACAAATGGAAAAAGGTTGAAAATCTCTGCTGTAGGGGTTTAATTCCCTCTCCCCACCACCTTATCAGAATAGACTAACCCAGGAAGCCTGCTCTGAGGCATTTTTCTAGGTGTGAAGGAACAATGCCTTTGCATGGTACAGTGCAGAACAACTGTATTGCCAAAGGTTAACTCTGTTGGCATGTACTGTCTTGTACTGTGACAGTTATAATGAAGCCAGAGCAAAAACAACTGACTTTCCAGATCTTCCCTTTCATCTCTCAGTTTGTAGCAATTCTCTGGGTGGCAGGGTTTGAAATTTAAAACAAAAAATATGGGTTAGTTACAATGTTCCTTCTATTCCCCGACCCCATCTGTGTGCAGAATACATTTTGTTATGTGCACCAAGACATGTGCAGATGTGCACCACCAACAGAAACACATGCTGCCAGCTGTGAGCGGCTGTGCTAATCAGTTGGGTAGCATTTGAATCTCTCCTGGCTGGCTGTCCAAGCGCACAGCTTACAGGGAACACTGATGAGCTGTTCTTTGAGATGAATATCTAAGGAAATTATTCCAGACCACCTTGTAATTCCCATTACTTTCCTGTGACTTCATTACAGACAACATGTCTCACTAGATATTCTTGCCAACATATCTGCTAGAAAAAAATATTTTCCATCATTTTTTAAATCTAGGTTTTAACTTCCAATCAGAGGGTGATGAAAGGGGAATTACGTCTTGATGTGACAGGAGAATCAATAACACAACATTTCAAAGCGATCCCTTTAGATCAGGCTGATAGAGCTTCCCTTGCCTAAATTAACAGAATCTAGTCAAAAATGCAAATATTTGTTACCCACTTGGGCTGTTTTTTCTCCGCGTGACCTAGACTCGTGTCCCCTTATTATCCCCGTAGAGAAAATTCTCCCAGTGCTACAGGTTGAAACCCTCTAAACCGGAGCTTCCTGGTCTGGCAACATCCATGGTTCGGAAGCACCACAGATATTGCTGGACCAGGGAGTCCGGGGTCAGAGGCAGGAGCACCAGCTGGACTGGCTGCAAGGGGACCAGAGGCCGGGACCTGCTGTGGGGGTCCAGCTGAGCCAGCAGCAGAGCTCCCAGAGCACCAGTGGGCTCCGGCAGGGAGGAGCGGGGAGACCTGGTGATGGGATCACAGGCTGCCATAGCGGGGCTGGTGGACTAGGAGCCCAGCATGGCAGTAGGCTGTTGGCGGCGCAGTCGGATGGTGTCAGGGTGGGAGCCAGTGGCCGTCAGGAGGTGCCGGCCTGGTGGGCCAGGAATGATCTCCCCTTGTCTGGCAAAATCCCTAGTTTGGGACCAGTCAGGGTGCTGGGCCAGGGAGGTCCAACCTGTAGCTATTATGTGGCTCAACCTCTGCCCTCACAGGCAGGAACACAGAAGCTGGCGTCATACTTGACACATGAGATGATCACATAGACTCTTTCTTGTAACGAGACATGCCCATAGCATGGAGGCTGGCCACAAAGGTGGCTGGCCTGTAAACAGTAACACCTAGGGGTATGTCTGCACTGCATCCCTAGTTCGGACTAGGGATGCAAATGGAGACGACCGAAGTAGTTAATGAAGCGGGGATTTAAATATCCCGCGCTTCATTAACATGATCTCGCCGGCGCGCTAGTTCGAATCACAGCTGATTCGAACCAGGAAGTGCGCGCCGGGACGCGTTAGTTCGGACTAAAGCCCTTAGTCCGAACTAAAGTTACTCCTCAAAAAATGAATTTGCAAGTGTGTGCCTTGAACCATAGCAGCGCTTTGAGGCACTGCCGGTTTTTTCGGCAGAAGATATGCAAATCATGTTCTCATTTGCATATCTTCTGCCGATCTTTTTTGCGGAAGAGGTGTTGCCACTAAAAAGCCTCGTGTAGACAGGGCCATTTGTCAGGAAAAAAACCCTTTTTTGCAAGATCCTGTAACCCTTATTTTTTGAGGAATAAGGGATCTTGCGCAAAAGGGTTTTTTTTTCCTGACAAATGACGGGGCTTTTTATTGGCAAAAGGGATTGGCAGAAGATATGCAAATGAGAGTGCAATTTGCATATCTGCTGCCAAAAAAACCCGGAAATGTAGACCTAGCCTGAATGTGGAGGGAGTGCATGGCTCTCTCAGTCAGTGTTGCAATCCGCACGCACCTCACTTCACATGCCCTGGCCTTCCCTGCGTGTCACTTTAGTAATGCTGGCAGGGAAACCAGTAGGCACATGGGCAGCAGTAAACAAAATTCTCATGGACCACACGCAGAGGTGAAAGGAAGCGGGTGCTCTGGCAAGAGCGGGCTGAGCTGTGGCGAAAGCCAGCAGGGAGCTGTTGAAAGCTCTGGCAGGGACCCCAGGTTGCGATAGGACTGGACCTGTCAGACATTTCAAAAAACATTTAGGAGAAATGGACGCGTTCCGTGGATGCGGCATTGCTTTTGGTCTAGACATGGCCTAAGTCTGCAACTACACAGCAGGCAGTTATTTCGAAATAGTGTCAAAATACTGTCAAGCTGGAGGCTTTCTTAATCCGACTCCTGTAACGTTCATTGTACGAGGTCTAAGGGAAGTCGGGGGAAAAGTGCTCTATTTCGAAATAAGTGCTGTGTAGACGCTCCCTATTTTGAAATAAGCTATGCAATTGACGTAGCTCAATTTGTATAGCTTATTTCGAGTTAAGCCCTGCAGTGTAGACACTCCCATACTGAGTTTATTTGGGGAGGAAACTAGTCACTTCTCAGCTACTGGTGCCTTTGGAATTCCAGGGCTGACATGGGAATGTTTCTCTTCTTTTCAAAGAGAAACCAATAAACTGCCTATCAGAAGCAAAATGGGTAGGGTATAAAAGATCCTAAGGAGTTGGTGGGTGGTGAGTGGGCGGGCCTCATTTCACTGAAACCTCCCTGGAGCCAGAATGGCCACCACGGAGACAAAGAAGCAGCTGTTTTGGGACGTCACATATTTCACCAGCTGCCGTTTCTGTGCACAGTTCATCTTCGGGAGTCCAACGGGAAACCAGAAACTGCCATCGACTTCTGTGGGAGCCAGTGTATCCACCCAGGGGAAGCAGGTCGTCTTTGTTGGTGTGTGAGTCAGTGCCCAAGTTACCGAGTGGCTGGACATTTTGTGCCATGCTATGTTGGCTCTGTGAGCTATTGCTTTCCAAGCAGGGGGGCGGAAGGGGGGAGGGGAGGAGGAAGGGGCAAAGGGGGCAGTTCTGGGTCCTGCTGGTAGGCTAGGGGCTGGGCTCTGGAGCAGTCTCAGGAGGCAAAAAAACAGCTAAAAACAAGGTGGGGTGAGTGGTGCCTTTTTGTTTTAGGGAGCAGCCTGCTCTGTGTCTCTCTGTTTTCAGAGTCTTCTGAGTTCTGGAGTCTAAAAAATGAAGTACAGGTGGAACCTCCCAAATCCAGGACTCTCTGGTCCGGCAACATGTTGCTGGACCAAAGAGCCCCGGAGGCTGGGAGCCCGGGCCAGCTGGGAGTCATGCAAGTGCTGGGGAGCCCCAGCTGGGCCGGCATGGGCTGGGCTGCCAGCAGCTGGAGACCCTAGTCCTGGGGAGCCCCAGCCCTGGCTGGGAACCCCCCGCAGAGCAGGGCTGGCGGCAGCCGGGGAGCCTGGTCCCAGCCAGGAACCCCCGGTGAGAGTGGAGTCGGCAGTGGCTGGGGGGACTCCCCGACCGTGGCTGGGATCCTTGGCAAGAGCAGGGTTGGCAGACCCAGTGGCAGCGGGGCCAGTGGCAGCTGGAGAGTCCCAGCCCCGGAAGCCTGACCCCGGGGAGCCTCATCAGGGCAGGGAGTCCAAGCTCTGCGGACCCCCGCAGCCCCAAGAGGAGCCCAGGAACAGGCTGGTGGCTAACAGGGGAGCCTTGACCTCCCCAGTCTGGCAAACACTCCGGTTCAGAACTGCTCAGGTCCCCGAGGTGCCAGATCAGAGAGTCCAACCTGTCCTGTTATGTTGCAGCTTTCCAGCACACATCTGATCCTTTCTTTCCGTTTGCCCTTTGTAGGCTCTGAAACACGAACGGGGCTCCCGTCTCACAAAGAGCAAGGCTACGAATGGGAGAGGTTCTCTCTCTCGGTCGGGGGGGAGCGGTGACAGCTGACACCTGGCCCGCGTACCTTCTCTGAGCATAAAGAGAGGGTTTCAGTTTCCAGCGCTCTTACTTCAATGCCTTCCACCAGCACTCAGTTCACTTCAAACCCTCAGTGCAGAGAAGCATTTAGTATTGATGGCACGACACAGACTCAATCTTTCCCTTGCAGTCTCATATCACTCACAGGCTGCTATTACTACAGAAGCTTTTGGATTTTAGTGGGCTGTTGCCTCCTTCGGCTTCACTTCCTCCTGCGGGGATATTCTAATTGCTGCAGTAAATTGCTGGAACAGAACACAGCAATTGTCACACAGAAAGAGATCAATGGTCCCTCTATTCCAGTGCTCTGTCTCCCACAGCAGCCAATACTGAAGCAATAAAATCCTTTAATGCACCTAATTGTGCAATGCTATGCCAAGGGGGACATTTCTTCCTGACGCCAGCTGATGATCACCTTATGCCCTGGAACACGAGGAGCGAAAACCCTTCTAATAACTGTCCTCCATAGCGTATCTGCAAAATCTTTTCTGATGCAGGATTTCAAAAATGGAGCCCCACAATTTGCTTAGAAATCAGATGCACAGCAATTGCGACTGAGCCCGCTAATGAAGGAGTGGCAGGAGCTAATGATCTTTAGGTCGCTTTTTGTACCTGCAACTCCCTGACTGTCTTGCGCTATTATAGTAATTGGGCCCTCAACTGTGGAGGGTACACTTTGGCATGGGGGTTCTTTTTCATAGGTGTCTAAAGGTTTAATTTTTTTTAAAAAAAAGCTTACTTGACTTTTTGCCTTTGTACCGTCTCCCAGCACCAAGCTCAACTAGCTAACTCTTGCATTAAAAATTATTATCCATTATGAATCCGATGAAAAGCCCACTGAAAAGAATGGAAAGCTTCCCGTTGAGTGTTGGGTTGGGCACAATCTTAATGAACAAGATGTCTATTCTATTCTATTCTATTCTATTCTATTCTATTCTATTCTATTCTATTCTACACTGAATGGCAAAAGTCAAATTAAGATACGTAACTTCAGCTACGTCAATTGCGTAGCTGAAGTTGAAATAGCTTAATTCGGTTTTTGGCAGCATCTACACAGCAGGAAGTCGAAGGAAGAACACTCTTCCTTTGACTTCCCTTACTCCTCGCGAAATGAGGGTTACCACGAGTTGGAGCGAGAAGTCCCCCATTTCGAAATTATTTCAGAATAATGTCAGTTATTCCAAAATAACGCTGCTATGTAGACGTACCCATATTGTCCTCATCATTGAATATCTGAGCTGCTTCCAGTTCATGTGACTAATGTCTGTCAAGTGTAATTCATTTGCTTTCATCCTCTTTCCCATGTGCCACAGAGGCCTTTGGTTTGGGAGAGGATGTATTGGTGGTGGTGGATTATTCCTTTTAAGTATGTTCATGTTGTTCTGGGTTTCTAGTAAAGAAGGCCAAGCCCTGGTCATGGGAGTGGAATGTAGTCAGGGTTTGTGATAGTCCTGAATTCCAGTAGCAGTTTGGTCTGCCATCTTAGACAGCAATCTCATCTCCTGAGCTATCTCATCACTTTCCTGCAATGACTTCCTGTGTCTGTAGTATGGAAAATGATAACTCAAAGCGCTGACCTGGCCTCTCTACATCTTGCACTATTCTATATACCTCTGCTGTATCTCCTCCTCCTCATCTTCTTGCCAAAGTAGTAATGTTCCATCTCTTTGGTTGGAAGCTCCCCTTTTCCCTGTTCCTTTCCCATGTTGCTAAGCATTTTTTTTTCTTTTTGTTAAACCTTTTCCTCTCAGGCTACGTCTATACTGCAATGCTATTTGGGGATACCAGAGTATCCCAAAATAGCTATCCCCGTTATTTCAGGCTCGCTATTCCGATGGCCCTGTAAACCTCATTCCATGAAGAGTAAGGGATGTTTAAGAATAGCGGGCTTTTTCAAAATTTGATGCTAAATTATGAAATAAACTATTTCGAAATAAGATTGAAATAAGATATGAAATTTGTGTAGCTCAAATTGCGTATCTTATTTTGAATTCTGGTACAATGTAGATGTTGCCTCAGTGACCATGGGGCAATTTTCAAATGAAGCGTCCACAGGTGAAAGTCATACCACGTGTTTGCAAAAGGGCACTATAATATTTTTCATGTTATTTCCAATCCTCTTCTGAATACAGCCTAACATCTTGAGATCATTAATAAACCTGTCACACAAGAGTGGTCCTAATGCTTGTCTATAAGGCAATCCATACTGGCTTCTTTCCATGCTGAGAACTGGCTCTTTATTCTTGCTCCTGGGTTTCTCTATTAGCTCTTAACGAAGCTTTTTCGCATGACAGGATTTTACCTCTCATCTCATACTTACCAAATTTCCTTAATAGTCTCTGGTGAGGGACATTATCAAAAGCCTTTTTGAGAATATAAATAAATTACACCCTCCGGTTCTCTTTTATCCTCTAGTTTGCAAATACCTTCCGAGAAATCACAGGGGTTGGAGAAACTAGCCGATTTTGTCCGTATCATATTGTTCTCATCAGTAGCAACATTCAGAATCATAATGTGATCACAGTTGATCAAACTACAGGACCCAAAGTAGGCGTATGCAAATACTTCTGCCTCTCTCTTTAGGTAGCTAGGGAGAGATGGTGCCAATGGGTCCATTATTTACTTCAGCAAAGATATTGATGACTTCATAATTCATGACTGGTGGAGCACAGTAGAGTCCTCGGCATGTTACCAGGTGGTCAATAATGAGTGGAAATTAATGCAGTGGAAATTATGCCTTTGGAGTGTGTTCCGTATATACAACCCAGGTTTAGTGTGTCTGCTATTCATGGGGCTGTTTTGCGTGCCAGAACAACGCCCATCACAGACTGTAGATGTCCCACCATGCTTCTCCCAAGCTCTTCAGTAGGGGAGGGGAAGAAAGACAGCTTCCAAGGTCCGCTGGCTCGTACAGTAAGTGCATTCCCATCCTGCTACTGCTCTGGGAGGGTGGAGGGGTGGGAGGAGACGTTTCCCATCCTTCTTCCCGCACAGCTGGCTCTAATTATGCTTGTAATAAGCAAATGGCATCTCGTTCACATAAAAACCATGCCCTGTTAAATACTTCCTGTGGACACCAATCAGAGCACATCCACTCCCACCCCTGTTGTTTTCTGCTCTAGCTGCCCCTTTTATTGCCTAATAAACAGCCTCGGATGCAGTTTTCCCATCAGCCTGCAAGACGGTGGCATTGCTGACTACAGCCCCCATCCCGGGTGGCCCTCTTTCCCTTGATTTCAGCTGTACCCCAGAGCAGGTTGTCCTCCCCCTGACCGCTGCTTGCGGGGAGAACTATCAGAAGAAGCCTGTCTTTGCAGTGGCAAATAGAAGATTTGCTCAGAGGAATCCTCTTCTGGCCTGACTGACCAAGCGATTCCAAGGGGTGACTTTTCTCATCCGCCAGGCTGTAGACGTTTCAGAGATGTATCCCCTTTCCCTGCCTTCTCCCCCCTTGGGACTCAGGGCTGACATCACGAACACTTCTTCTTGAGCAGGGGAAATGAATGTCATGCCGGTCTCTGCGTGTGCGCTCAGATTGCAGGGTACATTCAGCGATACCCTTTGGAAGGGGCCAGACTGGGGGGCAGGAGGTCACTGGGGGGCCAGTTGTGTTTCCTGCGCCTGTGACTCCCCTGGTTTGGGGGAAGTTACTGTGGCACAAGCGAGAGGAATGTCAGGCCCAGTGACATCGACAGAGCTGCTCCTGATTTGCACCGTCTATGGTTCTTATCTGACCCCTGGTGCCATGGCAACTCTGGAGTCACCTTTGTGGGAAGGAGAGATTAGCTCCCTGGTACCGTGGGAGCTTACAGCCACGCTGGGCCCCAGGGCAGGAGGGAAGGGCTGGCTCCGTGCTCCCAGAAGGGCGGGGCCAAGAGTGGAAGGGGTGGGGCCAAGAGTGGAAGGGGCAGGGCCAAAGTTGGAAGGGGCAGTGCTAAAGGGGAAAAGAGGTGGGGCTGAAGGCAACCAGCCCTTAGCACTGTTGGGACCGCAGTCCCCCACCGGCTCAGTGCTTCCTGGAGCTCACCGTGAGGTGCCCCTGCCTCCTCAGGCAGCCCTAAGAGCCACACAGAGCACCACCACGGCACTCCAGTGTCGATTTAAAGGGCTCAGGGGAAATTTCCCCCTTTGCCCTCTTCCCCTCCTCCATCAGCAGGCCTGCCTTGTACAGATGGCGAACTGAGACAGAGAGAGGCCAAGTGGCTCACCCCAGTTCATCCAGGATATAGTGCTGATGCTGGGAACTGCATCTGGGTTGCTGGGCCTGGCAGTAAGCGCTAAATTGCCACATCGTTCTTCACCCCCTTGATTGTTTCCTGAGATTCTCGTGTTCCCCACAGGGCAAAAGAACTGAGCCTTCCTTCATACAACCAGCTGTCCTCACATCAAACTCTAGTTTGGGCAAAGGCTACCATCTGAATGCTGCTCCTGGTGGCTCTGGTTTGTGCTCCCTCAAATTACGTGAATGAAGAAAGTTCCACCTTCTCAGGGCATGTCTACACTAGGAAATTATTTCAAAATAACACAATTGAAATAGCATGTCTCCACTATGGGGGTACCTCAAAATTAGTCTGAGTCAGGCTACGTTAATGAGGACATGCTACCTCAGACTTAGAACCCCAGGAAGCACCAGGGAATAATTACTTCAAATTACTCTGGGGAGTAGTTATTTCAAAATAGCGATACCGGCGCATCCGCACTACTGCCATTTCAAAATAACTATTTTGAAATAAGCGTGACTCCCCGAGGAAAGCAGGAGTACAGATTTCGAAATAACCAGCCCGTAATTTCGAAATAACGGGTGTGGTAGTGTGGATGCTCCACTTCTTATTTCAAAATAAGGGGTGTTATTTCAAAATAATTCCCTAGTGTAGACAAGGGCGTAAAGAGCACGTTGGCCCTTGCTCTTCATAGTCTTGCCTAGCCATTTCCATGTGGTGCCATCGCCTGGCAACATCGTGCCACCGTGCATTGTTATGAGATCACACTACATTTACTGAAATGCTCTTTTTTTGAGACGTTTTTATCCATTTCTTTCTTTCTTTTCCTTTTTTTTTACATTTGTAAAAGTGCCCCTCCAGGGCTCTGTTCTTGCTTCTCAAAACTGGGGGGAAACAGGAGGACCAGAACCTCAATTAACTGTTTAAACGCATAGAGAAGACCATGTTGCAACAAACTGTCCTTGTGCTCTACCGAGCAAGGGTAACATGGTAAGACCTGGCATTCTTTCTATCTAGGTATTTCTATAGTCCCCACCCTTGCAGTATCTTTAGAAAATCCTCACGACACCCATGCAAGAGTGGGAAGCATTGTCGCCCCATTGCACAGCTGGTGAACTGTGGCAGAGAGAGCAAAAGTAGCTTGCCTAGGGAAACTATTGCAGAGGCAGGAACTGAATCTACATCTCCCGAGTTCCAGTCCAGATTCTGAGCCATAAGGCCAACCCTCCTTTAGCGCCACGTACAGCACTGTGCAATCGGCCAGGTGCATTACGGGTTTGTCCCTTCTCTACCTTTATCTGAAGCATGAGGGGTTTGAGTTGTTGTCTTGCTCCCTCCTTACCTTAAGGTTTTCCATCATGATAACATGGAAAATACGTCTCAAGTTCACAGGTCTGCATAGAAATGGGGATTAGACAATAGGATGGATCACTTGAAATTATCTTGTCCTGTTCATTCCCTGGGAAACATCTGGCACTGGCTACCAGCAGAGACAGGAAAGGGGCTAGATGGACCACTGGTCTGACCCGGAGGGACAGTTTTTACGTTCATAGCAAGATCCCTCGGTGAGCTCACAATGATCTGTTCTCCCTTTCCTAAGTGCAGCCAAGGCAACAAGGGCTGTTGTCTGCACACCCCGCCCCCCCTGCTGCCAACAATTGCCAGGAGCAAGCTAGATTCAGATGTCACTTACGATTTGGATAGAAACATCAGCCGGGTAAGCATGTCCTTGTGGCCCGGACTGTGATATAAAGGGGATATGGTGGTAGGGACAAGCAGAGGGTGGAGCTGGACTGGGAGGGAGAAAATTCTGACTCACAAATACCTCCACTTACATCCACATGACCAAGGAAACAGCTTCTTGCAACAACGCTCCCTTTAGACTATCCTCTGTGAAGATCTGATACCAAAGTCCTTTTCAAAAGGAAGGGAGAAGAATTGTTTTATATTCGCGTGCTGATCCCAGTCACTTTCTATCACAAGAGAGATTTGTCCCGTGGCTGTAACCTGAAATGCCATTTCAGCACCATCTTTGGAACAACTTCTGCGTTACCCGCAGACAAGGCTGGCCAGAGGTTTCACTGCCAGCCCAAATCCCTCCAGAGATTTCATGGTCCATGATGTGTTTTTCATGGCCATGAATTTGGTAGGGCCCCAGATACTGCCATAGCTCATGCACTCTTTGTGGTGCCACACCAGCTGAGATTCAAGCTGCCTGAGCCAGCCCTTTGTCAGCCACTGCCGACTGGCATTTTGCATTTGACGGGGAGCAGCCATAATTAGGAAGTGCCTTGGCTAGCTCAGTCGTTTCTCTCTGTTGCAGCTCACGTAGGTCCCGATCCAACAGTCCATCCCTGTCCAGCTGAACACTTGAGCACAGGCTTAACTTGGAGCATGTGCATAAATCCAGGGCTGGTTCTAGGAGCGGGCAAACAGGGAAAGCAGTTGTGATGGGCACCAGCTTCCAGGGGATGTACTGGCCAGCTGTTTTTGCTCCACTGAGTGCCTGGCTGCCTTTTTATTTTCCTGACAGAGCTGCTTATCATAGAATTGTAGAATCCTGGGGCTGGAAGAGACCTCAGGAAGTCATTGAGTCCACCCCCTGCTTGGGGGTGACTGGGTGAGACAATGGGGTAAAACCATTTTCCACCCTGGCCAACAGGGGGCATTAATTTGCAGTTGTTCTGGGAGTGGTGCCGTTTTCCATGTTCATGGAAGGAGTGGAGGGGCAGATACCAGTTTCCTTCAACACAGCTAATAAGACATATTACTCCTTTCTATGCAGTTTTGAGTTAGGACTGTGCCCCCCAAATATCAGCTTGTAAAGATGGCGGGGGGGGGGGGAGTGTCAAATTTTCCAAATGGCCTAAGTGATCTAGGCACATAAGTTCTATTTTTTTTAAAAGGTGTAACCATTTAAAAACTTAAATTTCACTTAAAGTCAATGGGATATAGGGTGTGTCTAGACTACTGAGTTTTTTCGAAAGAAGTGATCTTTTTTTGAAAAAACTTCACCTGCATCTAGACTGCTGAAATTAAATCAAAAGAATGCAGTGGGTTTTTTTTGAAATCAGTAAACCTACTTTTACCAGGAAGAATGCCTTTTTTGAAAGAGTTCTTTCGAAAAAAGGCGTTCTTGACCGCAAACAGGGCTTTTTCGAAAGAAAGTGTCCTGATTGCCTGGTTGCTCTCTTTTAAAAAGTGGTTCGCTTTTTTGAAACCCTTGTGGCTGTCTAGAAGATCTCTTTCGAAAGAAGCTTTTTTGAAAGAGCTCTTTCGAAAAAGCCTCTTTCGAAAGAGGCTTGTAGTCTAGACGTACCCATAGATGCCTAAGGGCTTGTCTACACTAACCTCCTCCCCCCGTAGATCTATTCTACCCAACTACAGCTATGCAAATACAGTAATTTAAGTTGACATAAATCTACTGTGGTAGATTTTGTGCAGTAAGGTTGACGGGGGCTGCTCTCCCATGGACTCTGGCTACTCTTCTCATCCTGGTGGAGTACCAGAGTCGACGGAAGAGCAATTGGAGATTGATTTATCAGGTCTAAGCCAATGTGATAAATCAACCACCGATGGATCGATTGTTGTACTGTCGATCCACCACGTAGTGAAGACAAGCCCTCAGTTACTTGGGCACTTTTGAAAATTTTGCCCCTCCTTCCTCTCTTCCTCTGCCCCTCTCCATCTAATGTATACATGACCCATCTTCTGAGCAACGACTCCTCCATCCTACTATCTGTGTGGCTTGCATTGATCCAGGGTGATCACAGAATAAGATATCGAACCCTGGCAATTATTTGTGACTGTCTCTGGCCGGGGTTACGCAGTGTCTCAGCACTGACGCACATTCTTCTTCCATTTGCTTCTGGAATAAAGATTTGTTTAAAAAAAAAGCCACCGGGCATTGATCAGAGTAAAAGCAGGGATCTATTTCAGGGGGCATTCAATGTTTGCTTCATTTGGTGAAAGAGAATATGTTCCTTTGTTTAGCAGATGTATTCCTCCGTCCTGGGGACAAAAATCACCCTTGGAAACCAAAGAGTTTGAGCATCATTGAAGAGATGATAGGAACAAGAGTGCTCAGTGCAGTGGGGAGTGCCTGTAATTTTATATGAGAGAATTTACAGAAATAAGATGACAGCTAGAAGGCGGCGAAATTTGGTTGTTTTATTCATGGAGGGCGTGTTGAGCTCAGAAGCAAGAAATGATGGAACTGCTGTCCCCTGCTTTCCCTAAGTGGTGCTGGTTTAGCCAAAGGGAGTCAATAAAGCAGGAATGTCATCTGGAAAAAATCACTTTGCCTGATTTAATTAGGATGAAAACCTAAGAGGGGCCTGCCATCGGATTGCAGAACCATATGCCAGATGTTTACAGGTGTTTTGCAAGTCAGCTGCAGTTGAAAAAATTAGCCACTGTAGCGATGAAATTTGTACTGATTGTAGACAATAGAATAACATGTCCAAACTGTAACAATCTAAACAAGGTGTCATTCTCTACTGACTTACTTTAGCTGCTCTTTGTACGGAATGAACACCTGTTTTAGTCCATTTCTTTCAGGCGTAGAAGTTTATTACAATAAAACCCTCCCATGAATTCTTTCTTGCTCTGGTTGTTTCTGAGCCCGTTAGCTGGTTGGGAATCCTTTTTCAAGCGAGATCATCCATGCTTTACAGGTTCCCTTCTGTATCTGACCCACAGAGGATATGAGTGTGGTGCAATTGCACCTTGAAAGCCCTGGAAATCCCTAAGGTCTTTCAGAAGATCAGACCACTGGTATGTCTGATACTTCAGGGGGTAGCTGAGTTAGTTTGTACAGGTAAACTGAAAAAACAACAAATAGTCTGGTAGCACTTTATAGACTAACAAAACATGTAGATGGTATCATGAGCTTTTGTGGGCACAGCCGCTTCTTCAGATGACTGGAGTGTTGGATGTCTAGGACCAAAATAAATAGGGGAGACGGGAGGGGGGTGGAAGAAGGGAAAATTGGGAAGAGGAGGAACAAGAAAAGGCAGTGGGTAAAAAATATATTAAGGGAAACCCGAGCTGGAAAGCAATAGGAAAAACAAATAGTCTATAAGCACCTAGGCTATGTTTAGACTACATGGCTCCATCGACGGAGCCATGTAAAATAGTTTATGTGGCATAGGCAAAGAAGCGGGGATTTAAATAATCCCCTCTTCACTAAAATAAAAATGGCCGCCGTGCTGTGCCGACGATCAGCTGATCCGGCACAGCGGGGCAGTCTAGACGCGCCGTGGTCAACAAGGGAAGCCTTTGTCAACCGCTCCGGTAATAAGGCATACCAGAGCGGTCGACAAAGGCTTCCCTTGTCGACCACAGTGCGTCTAGACGGCCCCGCAGTGCCGGATCAGCTGATTGTCGGCACAGTGTGGTGGCCATTTTTATTTTAATGAAGTGGGAATTATTTAAATCCCCGCTTCTTTGCCTATGCCGCATAAACCGTCGACAGAGCCATGTAGTCTAGACATAGCCCTAAAGACTAGTCAAAGGGGGCAGATAAGAACCATTAATTAGCAAACAACAAAGAGTCAGGAAACACTTAAAGACTGATGAAACATCTAGATGGTATCATGAGATTCGTCAAAGACAAACACAGGCCTTTCTGCTTCATAATTTTTTCCCCCCAAAACCCAAGAATTGTGATTATTTATAACCTCTGCCTCCAACATTCCAGCTTCTCCTATCTGTGACTTGACAGTGCAGTCTGGAATGATCAGCCACCATCATATCCTCCTCGGGAGAGAGGCTATTCCCATCCATGTTGCTCAGCATGGTTGCTGATCATGTCATCGTTTGGAGGCCTCTGCAGATAATGTCCCATTCTCTGAGCCCTTCCACTGTTTCGTAGGCTTTGATTCCAGTGTGAAGCAGCAGGTTGGGGCAGTATTTCATTGTTGCTGGTACTGGCAGATAAACCCTTGATTTTTGCTTTTGGGAATAATAGCATCGTAATGAATTATATTCCCAAGAATAACTCTAATCGCATAAAACTGCAAATAGCAGGAAAGAGTAAATCCGTCACCCCTCGTAATGGGCTTACTTTGTCTGAATCACCCTCCCTGGGAAGCTTATCAATTTTATTTGGCTTTTCCGTCCTAAACTTTTATTAAGTGGGGTGCCTCATGCGGAAAGATAGAATAGAAGCCATATGTTCCAGGGATTTGGTATCTGTTTATTTTCCCTGCCTTCTCCCTCGGCGTGAGTGCATGCAGTAGCTCTCTGCAGCTGCAGGCTGCTGACATCGTGCCATAAAAGGCATATGTCCCAGGTGCCAGCTCACCTTGCTTCTGCTGAAAATAAAAGCTGCCTCGACAGTACAGTTAATGATTCACTTTGGGCTGCGCAGAATTACTCCGATGCCTCAGCATATTTAGACTTTCATGTAATTAAAATGAAAACTAATGAGCATCTCTCACGAAGCTTCCCCTTCGAAACAGAGCCAGCTCCTGCCCAGGTGTGCATTGCTCACGGCCGTTGTGCCAGTGCAACTGGCTGGTGAAGGATTCTGCCTCTGTGGGTGAAGCCGTGGGTGAGGAGAACCAGTGCACCATTCTCACCCCCCCCAGCGACGGGCCAGGGAAAAGGGGTGTGCCTAGGGTAGGCCTGTGCCAAGTGCTCTCCAGGAGCTAGAAAGGCCCCCGAATGAGCTAGAACAGACCAGAGGCTGCTCTAATTTATGGCAGGCTCTCAACCAGCCTGTAAGGAGGTGTCTGACTCGCCAGCCTGGCGCCTCCTGCTGCCCGTTCTGGGAATCGCTAGTCCAACAATGTGCCTTCTTAAGTGGTGTCTTGCCCGCAATCACATCTGCTCCACTTCTAAGACCCATGTTGCTCTGAGGTTTGCGGTGTCCTCTTCAGGGCACAACCTCCAGCTGTGCCCCCACTTGGTTCCTTTCCCCCTTCCTCGGGACTGACTGTCCTCAATTCAACCACTTATCTTGACAGCAAACTGCAATCTCTGTTCTAGTCACTCTCTTCAGTGGTCGGCTGAAGTTCATACGCTGGCCACTCCCCTTAGTGACAAGAGGGAAATATTGAGGGGAAACCCAGGACTGCCTGATACTCCAGGTCCCAACCCAGGGGCCCTATAGCCAGCAGCCACGTACTGTCCCTCCTCCAACTCCTGCTGTCTGTGTCTCTTAGCCACTGCCCCATAGCCCCTGCACCTTCCCAGCACTTTGTATCAAGGGCGTCAGTCTGGCGGTCTTTAGGCTGAAGCTCCCTAGGGCTTCCCTGACCTTGCCCAGCAATGCTCTGTCTACGGCAGTGGGTCCTTCTCCCTTGCACTCCAGAGAGAGACTGCTTCTGCTCTGCTGAGCAGCTCTTTTTATATGGCCCTCCCTGGCCCTGACTAGCTGTTCCAACAAGCCGTCTCCTGATTAGTTTCTACAAGCCTTCCTCCCATTGGTTGGGCTTTGCACAGCTTCTGTGTGGGCTGTTTTAACCCTTCATCTACTGGCGTGGGGAGCTGCCCCACACCACCACATAACCCCAAGGATCATGGGAAGTAAAAGTGGTACAAAGCCGCCTCTGCCTTTCTCAATTTAATTTGCCCCAAGCACAGTGCGGCTTTAGGCCAGGATCACAGCCAGAGAATTGTACTATTTGAAAATGTGATACCATATAAAACCCCACTTCATGAATAAGAGTTAGCATGATTTGCACGGGGTACGCCCTAGGGCTCTGTCTACCATGCTTTGGCTATGCTGTATGCACTTTCCCCTTGCAACAACAATTGGATGAAGTCACAACGTCACCTCCCGTGGCCACTGCTATGAAGTGAGCATCTGCCAAGTCTTTCCACCCCGTGGACGGCAGGCTTCCCTCCCACTCTAAACTGAATAAAACACTGTGGTAACTTTGGACAAACAATGACCTTTTTATTACAACTGTTGTAGCTCCAGAAAAGGCCTTTGTGCTTCTTTAACAAACACAGGGCCTGATTCACCACGCCACCACCCCAATTTTATTCCAATTTAACACCACTCCTTTCACTTGCATTGCCCTCTTGTAAATCAGGAAAAACAACCAGAGTGGGGAGGCAGGCTCATGATGTGAAAAGAACTAATGCAAGAAAAATTAGCCTAATCACAAGGTGAAAATTATGCTAAACAAAATGCAGCAGTTGGGTTCAATTATCTTTTCTAAAAGCTGAACAGCAAGCCAAAGAGTGAAGTTTGCTTCAGCTAGACTCAAACTTGCCAGATCCAGTGTGGATTTTATTTAGTTTTTGGAAACACAGCCTGCAATTTTCCATTGTAACTCAGCAGGAAAAAGAGCAGCCTGCAGCGCTGATTATTTACGAGCAGCTTCTGTTAGAAACCTTCCATCCAGCCATCTGAAATTACTACATCACCAAGAAACCCGGAATAATTGCTCCAAACATGATTGTTGTGCATGTTCTCTCTGCTTTCTTCTCCCCTGCCTATCCCCTGCACTGGTCGCTGTTAATGAAATCTTGCTACTTTCCCGCTGTAAGAAACCTTTGGGGGGAAGGAGACAGGTGTCACCGAATGTGCCTAGATACCAGTTCCTTATGCAGGGGTGGAGTCTTATAAATGATCTGCAATAGGAAAAATAGTTAGCGGCTTTTGCCTTGGGACTATTGATGCCATTAATTCACTATGCCTAAACCTGTCCTTCGGATCTTGATTCCAGTTCAATCCACTGAGTAGCTGTGTTTTGAAGGTGGTAGTTTCAGAGTACACCCTTTCCAGTGTAGGCACATTGCCTCTTTCATTGGAAGTGACAATCAAGGAATGTTTTCACATGTTTGTCATGCCTCAAAAAAGTTTTCTTAAGATCTCAATTTTCAGCTGATGGAAACCAGGGGGTTGAGCTGCACAGTGGTACACCAAGACAGTACTTGATGGGGCTTCCCCTGGTTTACTGCTGCACACAGCTGATAAGCAGTAGAGTCAGAAATACATATCTACGCCAGACTGGATTCTAGGAGAGGAAACTTCTCTGATCTGGCAGGTTACTTATTTCAGTCCCTGGCTCTATTTCCCCAGAGACATCATCTGTTCAGTGTGGGTAGGTGAGTGGGGCCAGGAATCGTAGAATACTAGAACTGGAAGGGACCTTGAGAGGTCATCGAGTCCAGTCCCCTGCCCTCACAGCAGGACCAAGCACCATGACAGATGTCCATCTAACCTGCTCTTAAATATCTCCAGTGTTGGAGATTCCACAACTTCCCTAGGCAATTTCTTTCAGTGTTTAATCATCCTGACAGGACATTTTTCCTAATGTTCAACCAAAACCTTCTTCACTGCAATTTTAGCCCATTGCTCCTTGTCCTATCCTCAGAAGTGAAGGAAAACAATTTTTCTCCCTCCTTTTTGTAACACCCTTTTAGGTACTTGAAAACGGCTATCATGTCCCCTCTCAGTCTTCTCTTTTGTAAACTAAACAAGCCCAATTCCTTCAGTCTTCCCCCATGGCTCATGTTTTCTAGACCGTTCATCATTTCTGTTGCTCTTCTCTGGACCTTCTCCAGTTTCTCCACATCGTTCTTGAAATGTGGTGCCCAGGGCTGGACACACTACTCCAGTTGAGGCCTAATCTGCAGAGTAGGACAGAAGAATGGCTTCTCGTGTCTTGCTCACCACACTCCTGTTAATGCCTCCCAGAATGATGTTTGCTTTTTTAGCAACAGTGTCATATTGTTGACTCATGTTATCCTTGGGAGATCTTTCTACCCACTCGGCTTCATTTCACAAGTCAGCCCTATCATTACCAAAATAAAAACTGCCTGCTCTTTCATCTGTGTGATGCCAGCATTTCCCGGGCATGATTTTGGAAGGCAGGGCTCTATCTGAGAATGTCTGATTTAGCCACTCTTATAAATTGATCTTTTGAGCTCCTGCTACAGGGGATCTATAAAAGCAGAGCTGAGCGTAGTGAAGCCTGGAGGTGTCAGCCATTCCTGGCTGCAGATGAAAACTGTGCTTTGCAGACTGCTTTGCTTTTCTGAAGCCTGGCCTTAGCCCAAAGAGCTATCCAGCAAGCCGCCCCTTTGATGTACGCATTGTCTCCGCTTTCAAGCGCAAGGACTCTACATGTCGGGTATTGATTCTGTTGTCCCATGCATTTTCAAAGACAGCAAAAGTGGGGCTGGAAGCTTTGGAAGAGCCCATTTCTAACAAACAGCAATATTCACTGCACGTGCTTGGAACGAGGAAGGCTGCAGATTGATACAGGCGTCCAGACAGAGCCCTGGTGAGGCTATTTCAGCAGGGAGAAAAAGATTCATGTTGATACGCTGTGTTGGAACGTGAATGTCTGAAGCTATAACCACGAAGAACAAAAGCCAACAAATTGATCTGAAACATCTCCAAATGCCATCAGCTGGAGATGGCTCATGCAGAAAGAATCTTCGATCCCTGACTCATGGTTTGCATGTGGGAGGTCATAAGAAACCAAATGTTCAGTCTTTATTTGCCTGTGTCATAATGTCTTACAAAGCTTGACAAATATGCATCTGTTTACATTTATCCTTCCCCCAAGCATACCCCAGGAATGGGTCTGAAAAGGGGATTAGCTTCCTTATTTCATCGTCAGGCAAGTGCTTAAAACCAGATTAATCACAAGGCAAACTTTTTAAACAAGGCATTGTTAATGCCCATGGCAGTCAGACAATTAAATAGAGGGGCAGTGCCTTGTTCGTCATTGCAGGGAAAGGGTGCGTTCAGCATGAGCTTAGCTGATACGCTGTATTGTTCCATGAAATGTTGAGGTCAGGAAAAAAGCATCCGACGTTTTTAGGCCATGCTACTGGATTACCATCCAAAGCACTCTGCTTCAGCAGTGACCTACCACCAACTGAGCGCTGTGCAGACTCCAACTCCCAGCCCGCAACTGGAGGAAGAGCAGGCTTCAGTGCGCAGACCTGGATGGGGCTGGCGTGTCTAGAAGCCAGAGGTTTATCATTAAGCTATGAGGAGCCTGCAGGGCCAGAGATAAAAGTTTAAAGGGCCAGTATGGTGTCATTGGAAACGTGTATAACATGGGATGCAACTTGATTGGAATCAGGGGTAGGGAACATGCAGCTGAGAGGCCAGATGTGGCCTCTGGTTTAACTTGATCTGGTCCCAGAGGCTCCTGCACCCTCCCTCCCACCCATCCAGACCCCACACCCAAGCTCGCTTCTTGGCAGCCCCTCCCACACACTGACCCTCTCATTTAGACCCCACACCAGAGCCTCGGCGAGGAGAACGTGGGAAGTATCTTTTTGTTTCTCAGTCGGGGGCCATATCAATGACTTTTTTTTTCCTTCTCACTTTTGTGTGGCCCCCGACTGATTTTTCTGTGGGTCAGCTGGCCCCTGGCCCAAAAAAGTCCCCCCCCCCGGTATAAACCCTGAGAGTAGCAGCTCCAGTTGTTTGCAGTTTCTCAGGACTCTATTCTCTCTCAGAGTCATACGCCGAAAAGAAAAAACCCAAACCCCACACGCTACAGACATCGACATTTTAAAGACAAGCCCGAATTCTAAAAGTAGCTGGAAGTTGAGTGCACGCCGCGCGTTGGAGCCAATTAGCAATGCTGGCAAAGCAGCAGGAGCGCCTCGTATTTTGACAGTGTGAAAAAAGGCATCGGAATGAAAGAGTCAGCACGGAACGCTGCCAGCTATCACTCAGAGACGGATTGTCGATCCGATGTGGGCTCCTTTGCACTTTGACAGCTCAACGGAATACAGCACCGAGTCTGGATAAGAGCTGAGCAAATGCAAAAATCCAACATCCCTTAAAAAAAAAGGCATCGTTTCCCAGGACCAGTTGTGGCTGTCGATTCCTGTGATGTCGATTCCTTTGTGCCTACTGGAATGGGGGGGGGGGGGAAAGAGGGTCACGGACCCACAGAAAAAACAGTCGGGGGCCGCACACAAGTGAGAAGAAAAAGCCCCTCACAACCTCAAACCCTCACTGATGTGGCCTCCGATTGCAACTGAGAAGTAGAAAGACACTCCCCACACACCAGAGCCATGGGGGGCCCAGGTCTGCGGGGGAGTGGCAGGAGGGCTTGAGCGCCAGCGCAGGCTTCCCAATGCTTATCAGGGAGCCCCAAACCTTGGGGGTGGGATCCAGGCCCTACCCCTGTACTAGAAACATGTCTGGCAATTTTGTGAGCAGTGTTTTGTGATTATTTTGTTTTAAGCCTTGGGCCAACCTTTGTCTCCCTGGAAAGGCCAGGCCAGGTGGAACTTGGGCTATGTCTATATTGCACCCTTCTTCCGCAAAAGCTTATGCAAATGAAGCGCAGGGTAGAATATCTTCCTCTTTTTTCAAGAACGGCTCTTGCACAAGAGGGGTTTTTGCACAAAAAGGAGCCATCTACATAGCTCCTGTTTGCACAAAAGCCTTTTGTGCAAAAACGGCCCCTAATTAATTATGCAAATGAAGTGTGGCGATATTCTACTCCGCGCTTCATTTGCATAAGCTTTTGCAGAAGAAGGGTGCAATATAGACGTAGCCTTAGAGAGGAAAAAATGGGTTTGCCTTGTTTGTGAAATTGGGGACTGAGAACTGAGTTTAAGGCTGAGGTCAAGTTCAGAGAGGATGGTGCTGACACGTTTCATGCTGTTCTCCTCTCCTTTTGGCCTCCACTGGAGGATTTGAGTTGTACCTACACTAGAACTGGAAGACAGAACCAAAACCACGGCGGGGTGCAGGTTACATTTCAGGGATGTGAATGTGAAACCCCCTGAAGTTCAAAGAGATTCTGAGCTGAGGCTCTGGTTTGAGCCCATCTCAGTTCGACCCCCAAGACCTTCTTGGCCTGCAGATTCTGGCTGCTTTGTGGTGCGCTGGCTACCCAAAGCAGCCACGAAACAGCAAGTTGCGTTAGGTATAAGCTGGCTGGCTTTTCCCAAGGTCAGCACCCTGGCATACTGGCCTCGTTTCACTTAAAGAACCTGTTCATTTCCAGGTGCCACCTTCGGCTGCCCAGGCAGGCAAGGCACATAGCGTTGCTCCACAAGGGCTCCAGCCAAAGACAGGCCTGCCTGGTCATGCTGGGGGGATGGCTGAGGCGAGGGAATCCCACCATGAGGAGATGTAAAGTGGGGTCAAACCGGGAGAGTCCTTTAGGAGACAGCAGAACAAAAGTGCTCTCATTGCCGACACCCAGCCCAGGAGAGAGGGTTCCCCATTTCACCGTTTGATAACTTCTCAGAGGACACCGACAAACAGACCATTAGAACCCTGGACTATACTAGCAGAGCCCTTCTCTAGGGAAAGCGGAGGGTCTCCAGTGAGACGCATTTTGTCCTTTCTCCCTTGCTGAGCTGTGGCGAAGGCAAGACGTGGGGGCTGACCTCAGTGACGAAAACGGGCTGGGCGACCGGACTTTCAGGCCAGAGGAGTCTCTGAGGATTCCTTCCAAAGCCAGTGGGACATGCCTCGGAGGTGCTGGCGACAGGTCCCAGGTTGACCCAGCCAATAATGGAAGCCTGCGCCGTTCACGCAGCTCACACCCGGCAGCCCTGCAGGCGGCTGTGTGCCAGCATGGAGGGGCGCTTTGTAAGGGGCAGGTGGCGTGCTGATTTCCATGATTGCTGGTTCTCTGGCCTTTTGGTGCCTGTCGCCCTGCTGCATTTCATTATCTGGATTCTTGTCCACAATCACCTGCCCTGGAGCCACCAATTCACTTCCCTGTGTGGCCTAAATTCAGAACCAAATGCTCCTTCGGGCCAGGGTAGAAGCATGGACAGGGCCCAGCCAAGTGCGCACCAGCAATGGGAGAGCAGTGTTTGGAGTCTACTGACTGTGCTTGCAACCACACATGGCCCTGTGCTCACACCAATGCAGGTGGTGGTGCCTGCCATGCCTTCTCCAAAGACTGCTGCTGGGGGGAGCGGGCGTGTGGCAGTGGGGCGCTGGGATTGGGTGACGGGTGAAGGAGGGGGAAGAGAATCTATCTGACCAGGCTCCAGAGTGGGGGAAGTGCAGATGGGTGGGAGGTGGGACCAGAACAAGGAGCCGAAGGAGAGGTGCAGAGAGAATACAAACGACGGAGCAGGAGGGCAGGGTAGCTGCAGTCGGGTGAGGGGGAGGCTTGTCCGGAGCAGGGAAGAGGAGAACCAGGAGTAGGAGGGCTGCCAGGCATTGACTCCAGGTTCCACACATGAAAGAGCGATCGTCTCACGGCCCCGTCCTTTTCCCTAGCTGCGACCCTCACGTCCGCCACAGCGAACAGCAAGGCCTGGTCTGCAGAGGGGGAGCATTGTGGGGCTGGGAGAAGCTGCAGCACATGGCCCCCCTTCAGTGTTTTTCAGCTGGTTAGCCCCCGGCCACACAGCAGAGGGGTCAGGAGTTTTGTGGTCTGTCGCCTCTGCAGGCCCGGGGGCTGAGACGGATGATCTCCTTTTCCAATCGCTGATGCAAGCCACTCTCAGCCTTTTCCACCCTGGAACCTGGCCAGGAGCCCAACACCCCTTTGCAACCCCCGGACTGAGACCCCATCCCTGACGCTGGCAGCTTCGCTTTTCCCATTCTCAGGAGGATGAGGTTTCCCCTAACGCTGCCAGTGAGTGCTTTGGGACAGGCAAAGGGCTTCAGCGTGGCCAAGATGCTAGATGAAAGTAGCTTAGGAAATGGACTAAAAATGCAATCGGGGCTCCTTGAACGTGAACGCCGCAGCAGGACGCTGTTCCGAGCCAGGCAGGACCCTGTCTTCACAGATGCACGTGGACGCCTGCGTGTACTCAGGGCTGATGCCTTCAGAACCACGAGCGAACGCTTACAAAAGGAAACCGCGAGCAGAATGGCTCCTCAGATCATTTCAGTCCCTCGAATCCCATCTCTGATCCAGGCTGTGATCAACGGAAGGAGAAGAAGCATGCAGACAAAGCCCCTCTGTGCTGCCAAAAGAGCTCTCAGACCCAACAAAAGCAGCAAGGGGAAAAAAGCAATAAGTGCGCACAGCTCCCCAATGATTCACTGTCTGTGTTGCCTGTGCGAGAGTTCTTCCTTTGATGGAGGAATGCTGGGGGGCGGGGAAAAACAACCCCCCCCCCAGTGAGTTGACTTAGCGCCTTATAATGAGCTGGTTGTGGGGAGGATGTGTACCGTGGGAGGCTGCGCCCAGCACGTTGTTTGGTTTAATTGATCAAATATTATTATTCCTTGTTTATTCTTTTAAGGCCGTGGTGTCCAACCAGTTCTGAAGCAGTAGCCACTCTAGTGGCTACCGCGATAGCGAACTAGCCATGTTCTTCTGAAAATGTGAATAATATAGTGGTAACTGCTATATCTGACTAGCCACACCCAACGGCCAAATAGCCACATGTGGCTAGTGGCTAGCATGTTGGACGCCACGAGTACGGCTAGACTACAGGCTTTTGTCAACAGAGGCTTTGTCGACAGATCCTGTCGACAAAGCCTCTGTCGAAAAAGAGTGTCTAGACTACAGCCAGTTCTGTCGACAAAGCAAGCTGTTTTTTCGACAGAAAGTCTAGACGCTCTCTTTTGAAAAAGCAGTGTGGATGCAGTAGAGCCTTTTTTCAACATATCTCTGTCCTTGTAGAATGAGTTTACCGCCCTAGACAAAACTGCCATGTTCTGTTGACTACTGGCGGTAATGTAGACGCAGGTATAGTTTTGTTGACAAAAGTCCACTTTTGTCGACAAAACCCTGTAATCTAGACACACCCCTAGGCTTTAAGGTGATCGTAAGCTTAGGCCATGCTGCCTCTGCTACCATGACAAACTCTAACAGGGTCCAAAAAAGAGCTAGATAGATTCATGGAGGTTCAGTCCATCAATGGCTATTAGCTAGGCTGGGTAGGAATGGTGTCCCCAGCCTCTGCTTGTCTGGAGATGGATGACAGGATAGGGATCACATGAGGATTACCTGTTGTGTTCTCTTTCTCTGGGGCATCTGGCATTGGTCACTGTCCAGACAGGACACTGGGCTGGATGGACCTTTGGTCCGACCCACTATGGTCGTTCTGATGTTCTTATGACACCGATATGGTTTAACCTCCTTGCTGAGGAGCTAGGTCAACAGAAGTATCCATCCTTCCGCTGACCTAGCCGTGTCCATGCCTGAGCACAGTAGCTAGGTGTAGTCCAGGCCTTACTCTTCATCAGTGGCAAAAAGAGAAGAGCAGAACTGGAATTCACCCAGGCTGAGACCTGGTGCTGTCAATGAGGGAAAGTCCGGCTAAATGAAACCGCCTCGTCAGCTTAAGAAGTAGCCACAGAGCAGGGAGGAAAGGAGCAAAAGAAGGAGGACTTGGGTAGCTGCCCCCCAGGTCCTTCGTCAAGAGGAGCTTTGGAAGCAGATGGTCCAGCCTCCAGTCCCCTAAGCCCCAGCCGGGGTTGGCTGGCAGCTGTGGTGTCTCAGGCCCGAATAAAAGGAGAACGGCAGCCCGTGGCACCTGAATTAGACACATCATCACAAGGAAGTGTTTGCCCCGGCCATCAAGTTACTCTCCTCACCAATCTCCTCAGGCAAAGTCACATCCGTTCATCTGCAGAAAGAGAATGGCAACTAGAACCTTCTCTTACTTGCTGCCCCCCCTTGCAGGAACCTCTATTGTGATGACTAGGCTCTTTGGAGCCAGTTGGCACAGAGATCTGGCCACACCGCTCTGTGGTTTGGGGAGGACAGGCTTCAAGCAGGCGGGGGAGCTGGATGGTTGGCGGGGGGTGCGTGTGTGTGCATGAGTGCGTGCGCCATTACATTAACCGCGGCTCCAGTTTCAGTACAAATGCCCCGAGGAGAAAGCAGCCGCAGAGTTAATTTCATGCTCTGAGGCCATCAGTCCTTGTCCACTCAGCGATGACGCCGCTTCGCTCGGAGCGGTCCCGTGCATGCCGAACGGGGTGAGCCAGGAGCAGCTGGAGCTGTTTGGAAAGATCCCATGAGGGATGGGGTGGGAGGTTTGCAATATTTAGCAAGAAAATAATGCATTGACTGTTGAGCAGCTCTCTGGGTAGTGTCCTGGGTGGCTTCCCCTGCGTGAGCCCTGACTCAGCCCCCCTGGGTGTGATGCTGAGGGATACCAGGTGGGAAGGAGGGGGAACCCAATGGACGTCGGTGGCCTGCTGGGACAGAGAGAAAGCAGGTGGCATTAGAGGAAAGTGCTGTCCCCCTCCCCGCCCCTTCCTTTTGCATCAGCCAGCATTGCAAATGCAAGGAATGGAGAACAGCCTGCGTCACCTCCTTGGGACAGGGCTGCTCGTACAGACAGTCTGCGTAAACATGCTCAACTCCCACTTGGGGCTCCTGGGACTGCTTGGGAGCCGGTTTCTGTTCAGGCCCATCTGTAAGGTATGGAAAAGGCAAAGCATTGCTCGCGTTGTATGGTCACACGTGGCTAGCTCGGGAAGCCAGAGTGCCTGGCAGCATGCACACACTCAATCCAGGGCCCCACACGGAATCCGCTGCTCAGCCTTGCCTCCACTTGCAAACGGCACGGCTGAAACTTGCGTGCGTGCGACCGAACCGTCGGAAGTTGCAAGGCTGCCGGGTGTTCACACTAGCCCTCCGGCCGCCTTCCATGTCCAGCCCCGCCTGCAAACCTTTCCACGACCCCACGCGGTGGGCACTGGGTACCCTGCTTCCTGGAGCGGAGGAGCCACTGGCTGCACAGTAACGAATCCCTTCAGACACTGCAATAAGTGCAGTGATAACACACACTGGAGAGGATCCTGTTTCGTCCTGGGAACTGGGATGCACTGCCAGGGGATGCACTGGGATGGGGATGCACTGCACTGGGATGCACTGCCAGGCTTGCAGGCAGGCAGGGGTGGCAGGATCAACATGCGCTGCCTCTCCCCTCTCACCACCAGGAACAGTTAGCTCCTGGGAGGCATGCCCAGAATCCCAGCCAGCATGGGTGTCCAGAAGATGCTTCTCCAACCGCTGCCCGGAGAGGCCCCAGCAAGGTAAGGGCACTCTTACTGCAGAGGTTGGTTAAGCTGGGGCTTCCAACACCAAGTGCAGAAGAGTTTCTACTGATCCCAGCCTTCCTCCTAGCCAGGGCCGCTGGGAAGAGAGGTTCAACTCCACTTAGTTTGGGCCTGGAGCAGCAACTCTCCTGCCCCTGGATTTTCAGTGCTCCAGGTCGGGACCTATCATTTCCCCACTCTTTCCTTCCTCAGCGAATTGCTGAGCAGCCAGCTGCCTGGACTGTGCGCTGAAAAGGCCCCCTGGCATGAAAGCAATTCCCCCTTAGGAATGAGCCCCCGCCAGAATGCCAGAAAAACACTTTCTGGGCCCAGGGGGATGTTGTGGTGTTTGCTCTTCCTCTCAGTCCACTCCCAAAACAGCAGACTTAATCTCTCCCCGGGTATGTTTATTTTTTTCCAGAAAAACAGACTTTTTTTTGGAAAAAACTACACATACATCCACACTGCAATTGTGTTATTTCGAGAGAAAGTAGAAAGAACAGAGGGGGTTTTCCAATAGCGATAAACCTCTTTCTACGAGGAAGAAGCCTTTTTCCGAAAGAGCTCGTTTGGAAAAAGGAGTGTGTGGATGGGGTAGAGGGGGTTTTCCTGAAAGAAGAGGCCTCCAGGAAAAAGCACGGGTGCCCTGCTGGCCACTCCGTCCACAGCAATCAGAATTTAAATGTGAGAGAGAGACCAATGAACGTGGATGCTATCTTTTGAAAAAGCACATCACTTTTGCCTTGAGCTTTTGCTGTGTAGACACTCTCTTTCAAAAGAAGTTTTACCGGAAGATCTTTTCCAGAAAAGCTTCTTCTGAAAGAAGCCTGCAGTCTAGACATAGCCAGAGAAAGCTCACACCTTAATGGGAGCACTGGGGTTCTGGCTCATCTCTGTGCTCTCTTCTGTTCTGCATTTTCTCTTTTGCCTCTTCTTCTTGTTATACAGTCTGGATTCCCGGGTTTCTCCACTCCAGCTCATCTGAAGAAGCAGGGTTTGCCCACAAGAGCTCATATTATATATATTTTTGTTAGTCTCTAAGGTGCCACAGGACTGATCGTTGCTTTCTGCATTTAATGTAAAACTCATGGAAGGTTGGCTGCAGCTGCTTCCTTGAGCCAGTCCAGTTTTGTTTCGGGACGCGCCTGTGCTACCTTCTCCCCAAGGAGCCCTTCCCACTTCTCTGCTGGTATAGCCCACAGAGATTATGACACCAGCAGTTCCTTCGCTGAGCCCTGAAATGATCAGCCTGCACTAACTCTTCGCTGTGAATTGCAATTCCCTTTGTGTCTCTTCCTTGCTCAAAGCAAGAGCTGCCTCTAGCGTCCACTGGACAGAACAACAGGTTCAAATCTCGGCACTTACACGGGGGCTCAGGAAATTGCTTCCAAGGTGCGTTGGTTGGTCTGGGTAACATCGATACAGACACATTAGACTGCAGCCTCTTTACTACACCTGCCTGGAGGAAGGTGCACTTAGGAGACGGCTTGGCTTCCATCGGCTCATACAGCCCCATAGGCTACTGTGCTGTCCATGTAGGCAAGCATCTCCCTCACCCTTCCCCTAATAGCTCTTGGCTGACTGCAGTACCTTTGCAGGTTTACTCACTGGTTTGCCAACGTTAAGCACAGCTTGAGCCTGGCTAAAACCTGCGCTCCAACCCACTCGGCACCTCAGTGACGTTTGGATCCAGGTTTTAGCATTTAAATCCCAGCTTGGGGTCGTAGACTAGAAAACAGACACCAGGCCAGCTCCGTGCTTGCCCAGTTCCAGGGTGTTTGGATTGGACGCAAAGCTCTGGGGCGGCAATGCGGTAACTCAGGTGAGATCAGCCGGGGTTCACGGGCAATGAACTGGCTACTGCAGAAGCACGGTGCCTCTCTCTGGGTCTGCACTGTCTGTCCATCATCTGTAGGGACGTAACACACTAACCATCTAAACGGTTAACCAATAAGCATGAGCTTATCGGTTCCCATAACAGTTACATGCCAGCTCCTGGCCCCACTCCTGGGGAGCCGGCTGCCACCCTGCGCTGCTGGCTCTATAGCAGAACCCGCAGGGTGGGGCAGCAGCCAGCTCCATGGGAGGAGGCCTAAGATCTGGTTTTCAGGCAGTAGTGCGGGGCGGCAGCTAGTTCCCCCGGGAATGGAGCTACAGGCAGGACCTGGTACATGCTGGGGAGCCGGCTGCTGCCCCGTACTGAAGGCTCTACAGCCGTGGTGTCCAACACACTAGCCTCTAGCCTCATGTGGCTATTTGGCCGGTTGAGCGTGGCTATTTGGCCAGCTGAGTGTGGCTTGTTCGCTCTAGCAGTATTCCCCATAGTGGCTACTGCTTCAGAACCAGACAGACACCATGGCTGTGTCTAGACTGGCCAGTTTTTCCGGAAAATCAGCCGCTTTTCCGGAAAAACTTGCCAGCTGTCTACACTGGCCTCTTGAATTTCCACAAAAGCACTGATGATCTCATGTAAGATTGTCAGTGTTCTTGCGGAAATACTACGCTGCTCCCATTTGGGCAAAAGTCCTTTTGCACAAAAGGGCCAGTGTAGACAGCTCAGATTTGTTTTCCGCAAAAAAGCCCCGATCGCAAAAATGGCGATCGGGGCTTTTTTGTGCAAAAGCGCATCTAGATTGGCATGGATGCTTTTCCGCAAAAAGTGCTTTTGCGGAAAAGCGTCCGTGCCAATCTAGACGCTCTGTTCCGAAAATGCTTTTAACGGAAAACTTTTCCGTTAAAAGCATTTCCGGAAAATCATGCCAGTCTAGACGTAGCCCATGGCTCTACAATATAAGCTTTATACTGCAGAGCCTGCAGCAGGTAACCATTAAGATTTGCAGTGGCTACAGGGTTATTTAATTAACCACTTTTTAACATCCCTAGTCCCCTTTATATCAGCGTCTGAGGATAAAGACAATCCTCTAATGATCGCGAGTCTCTAAAGGCCTGCTGAAAGCAGGGAAAGCGATTGTTCACCTCCGTTCTGGAGCACAATATAATGCCAGCTGTAGCATAGCCACAGAACCCTGCCTGCAGTTAGGATCCAAGCTTCACTGAAAATGTGACGGTGTCATATTCCCTCCCGCTGAGCTCAGGGCATGGTTTGTGCCAGACTCCTGCAAACCGCGAGGCACTTGCTTAACTTGAAGCTAGTGAGTAGATCCATCAACTGCAATGGGACTAACTGATGTGCTTGAAGCGAGGCAGACATGCACCTGTCTGAGGGATGGCTACGGGGGGGGGAGCCCCCTTTCAAGAGACAGAAAGGCTTCTGAAAAGGGCAACAGACAGGGAGGTCTAGCGAGCGCCAGCGACAAAACGCTGTGACAATCCAGTCTGGAAATGAGATTTGATTGAAGCCCAGTGAAAACATTTACCGCGGCTCAAGTACAAGCGCACAATGGAATGAAAAGGCAGAGAAGAAACTCGATTTATCGCTAACCTCTCATTTGAGATTACAGCCAGATTGTTGGGGCCTTTTTTTTCCTAGAAGGAATTGATCTTTTTATGCTCACTAACGACATTTGCAGCTCTGCACTTTAGGGCAGGGATAAGGGTAATCAAGCTGTCATACCTTAACACAGACGAGAAGCCTGCAGGAGGCAGGCAGTAATCCCTCTTTCCCTTGTGCTGCATGTTACTAATATTTCTTTTAGTGCCGCAACACCTAAGCCCCACAATCAGGAAGAGGGGCTGTACAGAGAAGGAACACACGGGACAGTCCTTGCCCAAGGGAATGGATTCCCAGGGTTGTATAACTGGCTGGGTGCATCCCATTGACTAGTTTGATTTGCCTACCTTCCTCTCCCGCGCCAGGTTTTGGACACTGCAGAAGACAGGATCCTGGGCAAGCTGGAGCCAGCGTGGCAACCCCTGTGCTATATCCCCCTAAGCCTAAGGCCGCTTCGTTAGTCATGAAGAGACAACAAAATAGGGATGCTAGATATGGTGCGTGTTAGTAATCGTGAAGCTGCAACAATTGTTAGCAGTTACACGGTTTCTACAATGCACTCCAGTGTGCTCCTGGCTCCGGCCTCACTCCCAAGCAGCCCCCTGCCAGCCTGTGCTGCTGCCTATCACAAGGGCGCCAGCATCCTACTCTTCCCCCCACTTGTGCTGCTGCCTCTGATACAGAGGCAGCAGCATGGGGAGGAGGGGGAAATGGCTCTGCGGGAACCTGTATGTGCAGCATGGCAGTTTAAAAGCCACCTCCCCCTGCTGCCTCTGATACAGAGGAAGAAGGGGAGGGGGGGTGTTGCAGGCAGTTGTTTGGATTAACCGATAAATCCAGGTTTATCGGTTAATTGTTTAAATGACTATACGGTATCATCCCTACTACAAAATATGAAAGATTTAAAAACCAGCCCACCAAAGGGGACAGACTGCAGCTGGCACAGGAGGAGGGAGGGAGGTTTAGGGAGATTTCTTAACAGGGCAGGGGGATGGTGAAATCTAGCCCTCTTCCTTGCTACACCAAGCCAAGCTGTCAGGCTCTGTGCAGAGAGCTGAGCGGAAGCATTGTACAAGTCATTGCATAGCTCGATGGGGGGTGGGAGGGGCTACAGCTCAGCCCCTTTCTGGCTGCCCACCCCAGAGCTGGTATGGCGGGTGCTGTCTAAATATAGGCTGGATCCAGTTCATAGGGTTCCAGATCTCTGGGGTTTGTGTCTCTGGCCTCCCTCGGGGCGTTGACTCGCTCCAGGCTAAGGATGTTCATTACCATTAAAAAAGTGAACCGGCTAAATGCTGCGTGAAACTGGTTAACCCTGGAGATCCCCTCACCTGCGGCTGCTGTGGGCAGGAGCTGCTCCAGCCCAGTGGAGCCCACTGCATTGCTCTGCAGGAGGGGGTGCTCCAGCCAGGCTGGGCCTCCGGTTAATGGTAAGCATGCCGGTAAAGCTCATGCTGACTAGGTAACCGGTTAACCCTTGACATCCCTACTGGAGGCAGGTTGCTCTCCCTGTTGGGACACAGCATGCAGGCTGCTTATGGGGTGCTCTTTGCCACGGGTGCACACGCATCCCCGGTGGGATGGACTGGCTAGAGCAGACTGCCAAAGGCGGCCACTGTGAACTGATTTTTAACCGAGTTAGCCAAGTGTTTTGAGGGACTAATCACAGGCTACAAACGCGGGACAGATGGGTGGCTAGAGCCAGCTGGCCTCTTTCCTTTTCTGAAGGGCAGAGGCAATGCAAGGAGAATGCTTCCAAGCCGAAGAGCCACACTCTTATTCCTTTTAAATTAAGGACAAAAATAACCACCGAGAAGGAACATGGACTCAGTACCTACTCAGGGGGCTAGCCTGAGCCACGGCAGAAACAGCTATTTTGAGCATCCTAGCGTCTGTTCTCCCAGGCTGGGAAGCACCCGACATGCTGCCATGTAGCAACCCCTTTGTGCCTGTTCAGGGGGGTAACAGCACGGCTCTGCCTCCCAGGTGGTGGCTCGCTGTGCTGAAGGCGGTGAGATGTTCAGGTACTGTGGCAATGAGACGCGCACTGGAAGCTTTTAGAACACGGATATTTGGTTCAGTCGCAATGCAGAGGATGAAAGGGACCTTTCAAGCCCTCCATTTCTATGACACTGGTCATGATGTTCTTCTGACCCACAGTTCATGGATTATTCTCCCCGCCTCCTGGTGCTAGCCACTGTCCATGCACACAACAAAAAAGAAAGTCTCTGCCCCAAAGAACTCCCAGTCTAAGAATACCAGCTCTCCTCTGGCCCATTCATGTCTCTCCCCCCGCTCCTCTCTTTAGACATCTTTGACTAGCTTCCTTTCCCCTGCTATCTGCTCCCCAGATAGCACTAGTGAGGCGCACAACCATGCCAACCTGCTGTGTCTTCTTCCATCCTTGTTTTCTTGGTGGTGCAAGGTCACCTTAATTAACCCAACCCAGTCTTTGTCCACAGCCATAACCTTTATTGCCCAGTGATGCTTTCTTAAGCTTCGAATGACAATAAAATCCCACCCATAAAAAAGCTCTAAGGGATCTGGCAGTTAATTAGGTTTATGATCAAAGAGCCACTGTCCAGTAGCAAAAGACAATCCTGCGCAAATAGTTAAACTTGGCTAGCCAAGAAATCCTAGCAGCAAAACGACCTCTTTGACCGGCAGGACCATATTTCCACCTTCCCCCAAGCCCATTAAATGACTTTTGCAGCATGCCTGAAAGGTCACCAAATAATAAAGCACTTCAGATCTTGTAAGGGAGCTGCACTGGCACCTGCTGTGAAAGACTGGCTGTCAAAACCAACTATCAGTCAAGGGGAGGTGATGCATGCAGTTCCTGTAAGAAACCGAGGTTCTAACCTCAGATGGCTGAATGAAGTATTTCCATCTGTTCCTGCAAACCCCCTTCCCGCATTTCTCATCCTTGAAAGTTAAGAAGACAAAAATAGGACACAATGGCCATGAGGAACATCCAAAATGCAGCTAATTGATGCAGCGATGTGCACTGCAGATGGCAAAGATGTGGTGACATATTGAATAGTAAGAGAACATGGTAGAACCCGGTTCTTTGGACACCCAGGTGGACGTTTTCCACCCCACAGAGAGGATTTTCAGACAAACAGAAGACATCTTTGCAGGGGAAATGCTGTGACCCATGGAGCTGCAGGACATGTTATGTTATTATTGGAGGAGACATTTTCTGAAGGCGAGACACACTGTAGATTCTAAACTAAAAGAAGCTGAGTGTCCAACAAGTTAGGTGGACAAATGCATGCCCAGTTTGCAGTCACCCAATTTACCTGTATAATCACCAGAGGTGGCACTAGGCATAAGCAGGCTTAGCAACCGTGTAGGGCCTGAGTAGCTCAAATGGGTCCCCTATTAATTAGTAATATGTTGTATACAGGGCAATATCCCGCAATGGGCTCTCTCTCTCTGATGATCACAGTTGCTCCAATTTTGTGCTTGGACATAGCTGCTAGTTTCAGCTAACTTACTCTCTGGTCAGTTCAAGTAGCAGAAAGCCTATTTTGACTTTCCTTGCCGGTATAAAGTCCATAACAGAGCTTACATAAGAGGAGGATCAGACACAGCAGAACAAGGAGAGCTTCCCCCCAGCTATTTCTGGCTGTTCTAAGGCCAGATCATGTGTCATGAAGCATCCTTGTAGAACCAGAGAGTCTGGCCTGATATACATGAGGCTAACTTGTTTAAACATCAGGCCCAAAGTGTGAAAATGGTTTCAAAAGTGAGACTAAATCGCCCCCATTTGATCCCACTTTAACGGCTGTCTGACAGGCTGGATTTCACAGGCATGGCTGATGTGTGTATATTAAGAACCTAAGAATAGCCATACTGGGTCAGACCAAAGGTCCATCCAGCCCAGTACCTTCTCTGCTGACAGTGGCCAATGCCAGGTGCTCCAGAGGGAGTGAACTGAACAGGTAATGATCAAGTGATCTCTCTCCTGCCATCCATCTTCACCCTCTGACAAACAGAGGCTAGGGACACCATTCCTTACCCATACTGGCTAATAGCCATTTATGAACTTAACCTCCATGAATTTATCTAGTTCTCATTTAAACCCTGTTATAGTCCTAGCTTTCACAACCTCCTTAGACAAGGAGTTCCACAGATTGACTATGCGCTGTGTGAAGAGGAACTTCCTTTTATTTGTTTTAAACCTGCTGTCCATTAGTTTCATTTGGTGGCCCCTAGTTCTTATATTATGGAAACAAGTAAATAACTTTTCCTTATTCACTTTCTCCACACCATTCATGATTTTATAGACCTCTATCATATCCCCCCTTAGTCTCCTCTTTTCCAAGCTGAAAAGTCCCAGTCTCATAATATTTAATTAATACTTAATTTAATTATTTAACATTATGGTAGCTATTGTGCAGACCAGGCTCTAGCATATAAAAAATCAAATTGGTAGACAGAGGCCCACTATGAAGAGCAGAAATGTTGGCTTTGATGGACACATCTATCCTTGGATTCCAGTTTAATGCTGTACTTGATTTGTGACGTGTGAGAGCTGCCTCACACAATGCTGTCCCGGCCTCTAAGTGCTACTACAATACAGTATACCAGTTGCTGTGAACATCTGCTGCTGAAGCAAACTGATCTCCCGGAGAAAGTATCCATTCTGCTTCCAGATCCTTGACAGCAGATAATACCCATACCAACACGAGTGAAAAATTCATTCCTACCCCTTGAAAAGGCAGCCAGCCGCCAGCTCGGATCCCGTCTGGAACCTGTAGGCAGATGGACGGACACACATATAATCTACATCTCTATCTGCTGACGTAAGTGTCCCAGGGCAAGCATTCGTGCTCAAGTACGTGGCTGGAATTTGGAACACCAGAGAATTTTTAGTCCATAAAATAAATAAATGTTAGTATCTTGAGATAAACATAAGCCTACGCATTTTCATGAAACTAATTAGTTGTTTGCACAGGGTTTTGAAAAGGGAAGCATCATTGCTCAGTGTTATGATAATCATCGTCAGACTAGACTCCGCAAAGCGCGGGCATCTCCTGACATTAATCCACTTTGATAGAGCAGACTTTTTCTTGACATTGCAAATATCTGGCACGAACCAAACAGTGATATTGTTTTTGAGCATAAATGAAGACTTTGTTGTGATGTGTGGGAGCAAGGGGCCATGTCACAGCAGCGAATCAAGGGCAGATTCTCGGTGGTGTCTCCTACCATAGTTTAATGGAAGTAAATGGACTACTGTGAAACGCTCTTTCATTTTCAATTCCCTCTTGTTACCGTGTTCAAGGAATTTGTTTCTAATAGATAGACACATACAGGGCTAGAAGTAAGTTATTGACTGAACACTGACCTAAGACCTAATTTGTGTGGATTTGATATACATTCAGATGCCAGATCCACCCAGTAAAATCCACACTGCAGGTGGGAAAGGATTACGATTGAATTCCACTGTTCTACATACATAGATATTGACAACTGGAACCTCACTTTTAGAACACTGATCAAAACAGACGGTCAAATACTGCTTTAATAAAGCTGCTCCAGTGTCCAGCAGTGACAGATGCTCTACAGATTGCATAAAACGTTGAGGATAGATCTGACCGCGCTTCTCAGTGCTGGACAGTTCCATTCACGCTACACTAGCCTACAGGCAACACCCAAAACTTCAGGCCCTGCAGAAATTGTGTGCGCGCTGCTACACCACTTTATGGATGCAGACAACTTCCCACGTGCCACAATGGCCTGCAAATAGGGAGGGCGGAGTCACGGTCCCGTTTTTGCTGTGTCTCAAATGTAGGGAGGAAGCAGCCCATGCACTTCTCTGAGTGCAAGAGCTGGGAGTATGCCAGGCCCTGTGTGAGCTTTTTATGCCTCCCTACTCCTCACTGGCGTAGCGAGGCAGAATCTGTCCCTTGAAGTTTTAATTACTCCAGCTGTAGATTTGTGTTGTATTAGTTACGTGTCTCCTTCTGTGGCAGGGAAGCTGTGTCAAACCCCAGGAAAAAGCCTCCCAAAATCTAAGAAGATTAGAATAAATACAGAACAGAACAATTGTCTCTATGGGTGTGGAACAGCAAATATAGGTTTGAGGAGGCAACGACTGTAATTTGTAACCACTGTTTTAGCTTGCTGTAAGAAGCAATAAAGAAACCAAAGACCTTATTGAAATAATTTCAGGGCGGCTGTTCTGTAGCCATCTGTTTACGCAGCTGGTAAGAATTGTTACAGATGGTCATGGGGACTCTAGGACATTATCAAATGACAAATCAAAGATGTTATGTCACAAATTGTCTTGCATATAATCAGATAGACAGGCAACCTTTATCAGTTTGCCTAACAGCTTTGCTGGCATTAGCTGAAGACAGCTGTTTATTAACTCTTTATAAAGAGCCACGGTTCCCCCCTTCCGATGCAAGAGAATTTAAATAGATCATAAAATGCATAAAATTTTGCTAAATTTATTCTGCCAATCTACCAAGTAATTTTATGAAAGTGTGAACCATATGTTGTTACATAACACAGTCACATTACAATAGAATACAAATAACCAGGACGTTACTTTTAGATACGATCTTGCCTAACAAGTACAATTTACAGTACAAAAAAATGAGGTTAGGAAGATAAAACAGCCTTGTGATTGTCAGAGATGTTAGTTTAAGACATGAAAAAACCTGTATGGTTTACAAGGAGTTTAACACTCCCCCCCTCCTCCAACTTGTTTGAGTAATCTTCAAAATAAACATTAGATGTATAAAAAATTTTTTTTTCAAGCAACAGCAGATACTCCCCATGTTTGCAATAAGTCACCAGCCTGTTTGGAAACTACCATGTCAGGGGGTTGTTATTTGGAAATTATGGGTTCTACACATCAGTGTTATCCTGCTTCCAGTGTCACAGCACTCATGAATATCATATTAGGGTTCCAACCCTGCTCTGATTAAGTTCAGTGGAAATAAGCGTGGGACATGCATGTCATAAATGCTACTTATGTACAGAAAAAACTACAAAGCAGCCTCCTTCCAGAAGTGAAATGACTTGTCACTATTACAAATTGACCACTTCATTTTGTATTTTTTTTTGGTCATCATTTCTGCATTTTCTGGCCTTGTGGAACAAGTCCTTTCTCTCTGCTACTCAGACACCAAATGAAACAGACACACACAGACGTGATTCAGCAAGAACACTGTGTTACCTACATGAACTATACAAATGAAAGAACAGATTCGGTTAACGAGGGAGCTGTTCTCTTACATTGATCTCACATGGCTTCAGTGTCATTTTGTTGCATGCAAGCTGCCATTTTTGAGGAGACATCTGTCAATCATTATTGCACATCTGCTGGTTTGGAAGTATTTAAAAGGAGCCCTGATTTTACGGTTGTGTCTCCAAACTGCATTTACAACACGGGGACAAAAACAGCAAGGATGCTGCCACCGTCTGGAGGGTGACAGTTTGACAGAAGGGCACATCTAGCTTCTCTGAAAGACAGGCAGGGTGATGTGGAAACCTATAGCTTGGGGGATGCTTAAAGAAAGATCACACGGCCATTCCTTCCGGCCTGAACATCTTTGAGCTATGACATTCAAACTTGACCCAAGGAAATTGTCTCCCTCAGGATGCAGACTTAGCCAGAGGCCAGCAGCTTCGCAGGATTCCAAAGGATTGGCCATTTAGCTGAATAACAGGAACAACCAGAGTTACAACCAGGACTGTTAAAAAATAAATAAAGGGCTGAGGAAGGAATATAAACCTGTAAAACGAAGAGGGGCATAAACCAACCTCTAGTTATAGAAGGGTGAGGAAGAATCTATCACTAAGTGCAGCTTATTCTAGAAATACCTATTGCAGGACCTATTCTTCTGAAGCACAGCCCAGTGTCAGAAACAGGAGACTGGAGCAGATGGATGACCGGGCTGATCCAGTCAGAAACTCCTACGGTCCCAATAAACAAAGGCCTCTCAGCCAAGACAAGGTCTGCTAGACCTGCACTGCTTGTGATTGGCTTCTAAAGCTACTAAGCAAAGAACTTAAAAATGTTTCAGCTTCTAGTTGCCTAATACTGTCACATAAATATGATTCAGTCACTCTATTTGATACAAGGACGTCTTACCGTAGATGACCCTGCTTTGTAGAATGGCTCTTCTATGCCCGTGTGTCATCCACTTCCACTCCTGTAAACATAACCTTAAAACCTCTTAAGAATCTTAAATGTTCCTTCCAGAAACCACTCGTTCAAGTCACCTTTCAAAATGAGGAAGCAAAGAAAGAGATGCGGGAAGCTAAACAGTGCTGTTGTGGCCAAGCTGTTACTATTCTGTGGCACTATGCTTCCAGCAGGTGTAAGAAATTAATTTGTGGAGTGCTTACAAGCCTTACATAGATTTAAATCTCACCTCGAAATAAAATACTATTTAAGTGATACGCTATAAATGTAAAATAGAAAACAAACAAAAAAAGGAAAAGATCAGCACCAAAGAGTGAAAGTAGGGGTCAGAGTCTCTTCTATATTCCAGTTCCTAGAACTGGGTCTCTTCCGCTGAGGCATCTTCTCGCATGGGAGAGTCCCTAACTAGCGCAGGGCAAGTATAGTCAGCTCTCGTACTATACCTCCTTGCAGCTCTCACCATGGGTCTTGCTGGAAATGGAAGGAGGCATGGCCAGAGAATTACCGCATTCCAGTAATCTCTGGCAAACAGCACAACCTGGGAGCCATAACTAGTTCCTTTGTGGCTTCCTTCCCTTGCTGCACACTAGCCACAGCTGAGAATCTGGCCTGAAGCCCCCATCTCTTTTCTTGTTAATATTGTTTAGAAACAATGGCCTGAGACATTTGACCTGTAGATTTATTTTAGGAAAAACAACTACCAACTAGTCATCTCTTGCTAATGGCAATGTAAAATAATTGTTTGGATTTTCTGCAGTGAGTAAAGTCAATCAAGTCCAGGAACAAATAAGACCAGCTGTGCTGCTTTCCTGTCTAGCCATGTAAACCAAACAGGGTAAGGCAACTGGCAATATCGGTCATTTAACTATGGTGTTGATTACGTCAAAATCAAGATGTAATTTTCCATATTTTACAACAGCATTTTGGTAAGTTTTTGCAAAATTTGAGAGCTCTGATTAGTCCATAAACTGCTTTGAAATGCTGGGAATTAACGTAATCTAGATGCACGGTCTGGCACTATTCCTTACTCTAACTAAAGTATGTTTTGAGGGCAACACAGAGCAAAATACACAAAGCAGACAAAGCCTACAGGTCTGATGGGCTGCACACATCAAGAAGCAATTCAAAAAGCGCACGTCTCAAATCGTCATCATCATAATAATGCAAGCACACTTGAATAAGAAATAATTTAGATTTCTGAGTGTATATGAAGAAACAGTTCACAAAGGAAAGAATTCTATGGCAGGTGTTTAGCTTAATTTAGCCACCTCTGAAACAGTCACTGAGGCAACCAAGAAGTTGAGTGTGAATCATCCCCTTTGTGAAATGTTTCCAGTTGAGTATGTTTGCTTAACAAAACTATTGCAAAAGAGTATTCCAAATGGCCTCATCTAAGCAGGCTTTAAATCTGCAGATCAACACCGAAAAACACAAATGAGGAAATACACTGATCACAGAGAATAGTTTTGACACCTCATATTCTGGAAAAAAAGCATTATTTCTTGTGCACATTTGATTATCGCTCAAGGGCCTAGTTCCTTTTCTCTTGATGGCCTACAGAAATCAGATGCAGCTGCAATAATTCCACCTAGCAGGATTCAGCAAACCTCTTCTTCGGAAGGTACAGAATTGCAGCTGTCATGGGAAACAGTGCCAATGCTTTGTATTTCTGACTGAAGGTGGACTGATACTTGGACTGCTATTTCTTGACCCTGCTCATTCACAGAGCCATCATCCGAGTCTCCTGCTGGTGAATTACTGCGCTTGAGCTCTGGATTGATGGGGTAGATTGCATCTTGGGTAGTAAGAGCTTGGGTCTGTTTGGTTTCCTCGCCAACTTCATCTGGATCATCAACTCGCACTGCTTCAAAGATCTCCTCCATGAATGCCCTACAGTTAAGGATTAGAGGTGGGAGGGGAATGCTTCTAGCAAGTTCTTCAATGTATCGAGCAAATTCCATGGTTTTAAACTGGGTGACTTTGGCCAGCTCCAAGGTTTTGGCAGAGGTGATGATAGGGATGCGCTTGGCGATCTCAAAGGCCTTCTGAAGCTTCTCAGCACCTTCTGTCCTGAAGAACTCATTGATGGCCTTCTCTGTCTTGCGGAGGTGACTACTCATCATACACAGACGGGTTATGTTTAAAATGAGGATGATCGTAAAAGCAACCAGACACACAATCATGTAGTAGATGCTCATATCCCCCGATGTGAAGATAACCCTCAGGGTGACTGTGTAGTAGGAGGTGCCATTATGATTAGTGGCTGCACAGGTGTACCGTCCACGGTCACCAAACCTTACATCGGTAATGTTAAGGATATGGTCAGTGATCAACCATCTTCCACCTAAAGATCCAACAGAAACAAGTACAGTAATGAAACATAGGCTGTGTCTTTAAACAGCTAGTTCCTTGGGGCATGGATCCCAGGATAAGTTCAGCACTTTTTACCCACTGTACAGTGCTGTGTTTGTTTGCTGCTCTATATAACTACAAGGTCCAATTTTCCATGCGGGTTGACTAAGACAAAAGTTAAGTGACCCATGGAAAGAGTCACGGGACTCTGTTTCCAAGCCCAGGCTTGAGCGTTCACACTGCATTATAATCCTGGATTAACGACTACTGACCCGTGTCTCAAGACATACTAACGTCTCCATACCACACTGCACAGACCTTCTGACTTGATCTGCATTCACACTGCAAAATGACAGGCCTGGAATCTAAGTCACAGTGGCACTTATACTTGGCTCTGATTCCTCTCCCCTCCCCACATCTCCAGCAAGGTTGTAGCACCTGACAGCTTGCTGACCAGAGTCAGACTGAATCGCATCTGGACGGGAGAGGGGGTTGGACTCGAAACCCGAATCACAGTCCAGGTGGAGTGTGTAGAGTAGACACATCTAAGTGATTCAGCTGGCATTAAAACCCAGGATATCCCTGGAGACAGAGTCTTTTGCTTTAAGCACTACACAACTGTGCCTCTTCTACTGAGTGACAGAACTCTTGTAAAACAAACAAACAAATAAGAAGAAGAATGCTGGCTTCATAGGCTATTTTCTACATTTACTATATTAGGGAAGAAACATTTGCTTTCATAATTCATTCTCTTCATATACTCTGCTTTCAATTAATTTCCAGATGACATCCAAAGATTATTTTAGTTGCACATAAGCTGGATAATACCCCAAATTAATATGCACCGCATTAACAGGATACTGTCAGGTAGCTCAGTTTACAATTTGACCTAACTTAAAACTTGTTCTCTATTGAATAATGTTCTCCAGATTCTGTAAAGAGTATTATTTAAAAAAATTAAACACTTAATGGCTAAGAAAGTGCATCTTCCTCTGTAGCGATGGTTAATTTGTAAAACCATTCCCTGAGCAGATAAAAGTTATAATTAATTAATGTATTTATTTATTTAAAATATTTTATCCCGCCTCTCTATTTAAAATATTCAAGGCGGTAAACTTCCTGTTGATTTCCATGAAGTTGCTGGTACCTAAACCAGGAAATAAATGTAATCAAATCACCTCTCCTTTAGAAAGGCCAAAAAGAAAGATTACTGTTTGCCAGCTAGAAAAGGTCACAATTTGAGAGAAATTATTTTTTAATTCATGCCCCTAACATGTAAAGAGCAAGACAAAAATGAAAAATCAGTTATGTAGCTGATACGATATTTATTATGTACCTATGAAGCAAAACAGGTCAGCTGTATGAAATTATGCAGCACAGCAGAAAGAATGGGCCAGCAGTTAAGGCATTAGAATAATAGAATCCTAGGGCTGGAAGAGACCTCAGGAGGTTATCAAGTCCAGCTCCCTGTCCAAAGCAGGACCAATCCCAACTAAATCATCCCAGCCAGGGCTTTGTCATGCCCAAACTTAAAAACCTCTAGGGATGGAGATTCCACCCCTTCCCTAGGTAACCCATTCCAATACTTCACCACCCTCCTAGGAAAATAGTTTTTCCTAGTTAGCCTGGGATGTAGATTCAATTCCCTGCTCTGCTGCAGATTTCCTGGGTGACCTTGGGCAAATCACTTTGCCTCTTTGCTCAGGTCCCCATGTGTAAAATAGGGATAAACATCTCATGAGAGTTATGAAGAAAAATATGTGAAAACTGGTGAGGTGTTCAGACACTGCCTAAGACAGCAGCAGAGCTTACCTTCATCTCTTTGCTTGAGCAGCTGTGCTTTTGAATTGTACCAAAGGATAAATTCATACCGGCTGAGGTTCAGTTTACATTCAATTAACACACTGCTCCCTTCCTTTGCTATGATATCATGATGTGCTGGAGAATTTGCCATGACTCGGAAGACTGGATGAAGTGAAGCATTTGGAGAAACGGATCTTGACCCAGGTGTAATGGTCCTGTTAGAAGCTACATTTTCCAGTGCAAAAGCAGCAGGCAGAACAGCAGTAATAATCAAAGTTAACAGGCAACAACTGAGCTTCATGGAAGACTAGAGAAAATGTTTTTTTCATTTAAACATGGAGTAAGGAACAGGATGTGTAGTATCCAGGTATTTGCATTAAACTGAGATCAGCGAGGGTCTTGATTTGTTCAATGATCAAGTTTTTCTTGGAAATATTGGAATCAAGATCATTGACGTCAACAGCAGAAATGGAAAATCCAACTAGAAAAAGAAGAAGAGAGAATTAGGTTTGTTATAATACCAAGCTTATGTGGTTTTCAAATCTCATTTCCAGTAAACAGATTTCAGACTAAACTAATTTATATCGTTAGCTGAGAGGTTTGACATCAGAGATGAGCTCAGGGCATGCCAGCGGGGTAAGGGCAAGAAGGTTTTAGCATGATCACTACTCCCGTCACTTAAAGTTTAGATGTATGCTTGTCCTCCCATCCAAAACAACACATCTCAGCAAGGCGAGACATGGGCAAAAAGAATGTAAGAAAAGGGCCAAAATAGTCAACCTACTGGAAATGTGTAGCTCCCACTGGGACCAAAATGTGGATTGGGAATATGGCAGACAAAGAAAAACAGTTTTCACAACAGGGGGAAAGGAAGGATGAAAATGTAATTTTTTTAAAAATAGTAATTTCACATCCTGATTTTCCAAAGTATCCACTCAGCCTCTTGCTCTGTAGCTACAGATAACTGTGGGTGCATTTTACAGCACTCAGACAACTAATTACCTGATTTTCAGGTACAATTGGTAGTTAGCTCCCTAAGTACTATAAAACAAACCCTCAAACTGTATCTGCAATTATTTGTAGGCACAAAATGGAAGAGCACTTCTGAAATCTGGTCCTTAATGTCCAGATAGTCTTCCTCATGACAACTTTTCTTGCTGCCACATTATCAGACTCCACATTTTTACTGAAATCTGTTGCTGAAAATACTGCTAACCACTACTACTATTCAGCACTTACAGTATGTTTTTCATCTCTGAAGTGCTTTAAAAGCCACGAGTGCCAAATTCTGCTCTGCATCTCTTACTAATGTCAGGGGGTATTTTGACTAAGGACAAGACCCACAATTTTTAAAATGAAGATGTGTGCAAAATAATGGATGGCATTAGAATAAGAAACCAATAGCAATGCTTCTGGTATATATCAGTTATTTTCCCTACAACCAAGAAGCAAAACATTTCAGTAAATACACTGAACTTGAAGAATGAGTTGGCATGAGGAAGGTTCACATTTGTATATAATTTTCATGAAACCTGACATGATCGAGTACGTGCTTCTTGGACTCATACTTCCTTCCAGACTGTTCCACGGCAATGAAAACAAATTTCTGAAGGGAAGAGCACAAACTAAGACAAATTAGGGATGTTAAACGAATGTTTGTGTCTCAGAGGGGTAGCTGTGTTAATCTGTAACTGAAATTTTTTAAAAAACCACAAATAGTTCTGCAGCACCTTAGAGACTAACAAAAAACATAGATGCTTTCATGGGCACAACCCGCTTCTTGTGTAAATGTGTAACCGCTGGATTTTTTAGTGGTTACACATTTACACACAAGGGGGCAGGCAGGAGCCGGTTCTTGCGGTGAGGCAGCAGCAAGGGGGGCAGGTGGTTCCATGGGAGCTGGCTCCCCGCGTGTACCAGCTCCCGTCTGCTGCCCCCACCCCGGGCACTGCTGCCTCTCTATCAGAGGCAGCAGCATGGGGGCGGGAGGACAGGCAGCTCAATGGGAGCCAATGCTCATGGGGAGCCGGATCCTGCCGGCCTCCCCACGCTGCTGCTTCTGTGGGAGACAGCAGGCGAGAGAGTGAGGGGGAAGCTCCGTGGGAGCTGGCACACACGAGGAACAAGCTTAAAAGCCAGCTCCTCTCAGGCACTGGCTCCCACTCTCCCCTGCTAACTCTGATACAGGCAGGGGTGCGTGTAACTGTTAGGATTAACCAATGAGCCCAGGTATACGCTATCATCCCTAGGACGAATATCTTACTTCACTCTGTTGAATATCTGACATCAGACTTTATCTTTATCATCTGATCTTCTACCAATAACAAATGCCAATAGAGTTGTCCTTCATAACTAGGACAGCACAAAGGATTAAGTGATTCACAAATATATATTTTTATAAATAATGTAGCAGGCACTTGATACATTTCTCTCATTATCCCGACATTACTAAATAACACTGTTTATAAGACTTTAACACAGCAGTTCTCAACAAGGAAATTGAGGGTCCCCTGGGAGGGGAGGGGGGCTGTGAGGAGGTTTCACAGGGTCCATCAAGCAGGATCACATTAGATCCACTGGGATCCATGGCAGAAAACCAAAGCCGCACCAACCCACATGTTGAGTTAGGAACAAAAGATTTCCATTTGTTTTCTACATAGGTATAATTAAAAAATAGCCACACTCTACGCGTGCTATGCCCTCCTTCCAGAGAAATAGTAACTAGGGCCCTGGTCTTGCACTAACTTACATGTGTTTATCTTTACACACTGTAGGCCAGATTCTGCATCACTAATGTCAGTGACAATTTTGAAATTGACTTAACTAGAGATAGGACAGGACCTTGTGAGCAACCCCAATGACTTCAACAGGATTACTCCCAGGCTGCGTCTACACTGGCAGCTTCTTGAGCAAGATCTCTTTTGTGGAAGAGTTCTTGTGCAAAAAATCTTCCACAAAAGTGTGCCCACACTGCCATGTGCTTTTGCGCAAGAGTATCCATGGCAGTATACAGGGGGAGTATATGGAGGGAGGGATAACTCAGTGGTTTGTGCATTGGTCTGCTAAACCCAGGGTTGTGAGTTCAATCCTTGCAGAGGCCATTTAGGGATTTGGGGCAAAAATTTGTCAGGGGTGGTACTTGGTCCTGCTGTGAAGGCAGGGGACTGGACCTGATGACCTTTCAAGGTCCCTTCCAGTTCTAGGAGATAGGCAATCTGCATTAATTTAGTGTAGACACTTTCTTGCACAAGAAAGCTCTGATGGCCATTTTAACCATAGGGGCTTCTTGCGCAAGAAATTCATGTTGCCTGTCTACACTGCCCTCTTGTGGAAGAGCTCTTGTGCAAGAGGGCTTATTCCTCGTGGGGAGAGGAATAACTCTTCCAGAAGAAACCCTACACGCTCGTGCAGTGTAGACAGCCGGCAAGTTTTTGCGCAAGAACAACTGTTCTTGCACAAGAAGCTGCCTGTATAGACATAGCCTCAGTGTACGAAGTTAAACATGTGCTGAATAAACTTCTGTATGACTGAAGCCCAGAAAGAAAAGTATAGGATAAGAAATGAAGAACAAATGTAGAGAACAGGATGAGGGGATGGACTACACCCTCACCAAGTTTGCAGATGACACTAAGCTAGGGGGAGAGGTAGATACACTGGAGGGCAGGGGTAGGGTCCAGAGTGACCTAGACAGATTAGAGGACTGGGCCAAAATAAATCTGATGAGATTCAACAAGGACAAGTGTAGAGTCCTGCACTTGGGATGGAAGAATCTCAAGCATTGTTACAGGCTGGGGACCAAATGGCTAAGTAGCAGTTCTGCAGAAAAGGACCTGGGGATTACAGAGGATGAGAAGCTGGACATGAGTCAACAGTGTGCCCTTGTAGCCAAGAAGGCAAATGGCATAGTAGGGTGCATTAGGAGGAACACTGCCAGCAGATCCAAAGAAGTGATTATTCTCCTTTATTCGGCTCTGGTGAGGCCACATTTGGAGTATTGTGTCCAGTTCTGGGCCCCCCACTATAGAAAGGATGTGGATGCATTGGAGAGGGTCCAGCAGAGGGCGACCAAAATGATTAGGGGGCTGGAGCGCATGACCTATGAGGAGAGACTGAGGGAGTTGGGTTTGTTTAATCTGCAGAAGAGAAGAGTGAAGGGGGATTTGATAGCAGCCTTCAACTTCCTGAAGGGAGGTTCCAAAGAAGATGGAGAAAGGCTGGTCACAGTGGTGAAGGATGACAGAACAAGGAGCAATGGTCTCAAGTTACAGTTGGAGAGGTCTAGGTTGGATATTAGGAAAAACTATTTCACTAGGAGGGTGGTGAAGCACTGGGATGAGTTACCTAGGGAGGTGGTGGAATCTCCATCCCTAGAGGTTTTTAAGACTCGACTTGACAGGGCCCTGACTGGGTTGATTTAGTTGGGATTGGTCCTGCCTTAGGCAGGGGGTGGACATGATGACCTCCTGAGGTCTCTACCAGCTCTATGATTCTAGGTGTATGATGGAACAAGAATAGTATAAAATATTCCCATTAAGTTTTCAGTGCATATTATGTGACTATAGAATCACAAAATAAACACAAATGCAAATACAATTTGAACTCCTTATGTGTGGTTTTGGTTTTGGAGCTGCTATTTCTATGTTTCATTACAAAACTGACTAAGTGCTTGACTATGACACTGGAAATACACAGCAGAAGCTGTGGAGTGATTAATGTTTCACTGCTGAGTGAGGGGCAATGGGAACATGTTGCAATTATACTAAATGACTACCAAGTTCTACATTTCCTCATATTCTGAGGGTTTTAGGTCCCAACCATACAGATGCATGTGCAGGTCGACACCCTAATACCTGACAGATCAAAGCCTGAAATGATAATCCTAATGCAACATTAAAATGCATTTCTGCAATCTGTACGATATGTTCAGATAACAGATTTAGGCCATATCTTCACTCCAGAGTTACCTCCTCTTAAGTTAGCCTAGCTCGCGTGAGACCTGTCACTCTGAAATGACATTGGAGCTGCAGAGAGAGGTTGTGTCAGCAGCTGATGAGTTGTGCTAACTTGAGCTTTACCCTTGCTACAAGCACTAGCACCCTTGGATTAGTGGTTTTATGTGGCTGAGATTTGAGTGAAGGACAACACATAGGTTATAACTCAGGTTAACTCAGCAGTGAACACAAATCTTTATCTTCCTTACTAAATCAGACACAAAAAGTAGTTTATTATATTGAATCACTGTAATCTCCTGACTAATGATGTTTTAGATTCAGTGGAAATAATTCCAGTATCTTCAATGGTTTTCTTGTGATATTTTTCCCCATTTTGAATGATTAAGTGTAAGTTATTAGATTTTCAAGCTTTTTCCACTCTATTTCTAAACTGACGTTAGGAACCTAACTCAATTATTTCAACTCCGGAAATATCTAGCAATATTTTTCCTCAGAAGAGTGAGATAATTATCTTCAGTAATTGCATATGCTCACCCCTATACATGCAACAAATCTGCATAATGTATAAAACATCAGGAGTGATGGATCATTGAATTTCACTATAAAATTCTTCAAAGTCTGATTTATTATAAATTGTTTGTCACATTTCCTTTTTTGTAAGCCCATTATTGTTAAGCAGACAATGATCTTTTATTGTCAACTGCTGGAAGAGAATGATTTACTAAATCCATATTATTCAACCATCACATTTATGAAAAACAGCTGCTAAAGCTGATAAAATAATCAAAAAGAGGATAAAACATGGAAAGTGCAATCATCCCAAATTCTTCAAGAATATATTAAACCCAAGGCAAGAGAAAGCATGCACAGTAGTAAGTGGAATTGTTTATGTCTGAACCTGAACTGAAGCGCAACATCTTTAACTATTACTGAGCCACACTTAATAACAAAGAGTTGTGGAAGGACAAATATTTAGGAGGATGCATACAGTTATGACTCAAGGCTTTGGCTATCATCCTGTGAAAGTCACATGTGTTTAGCTTTAATTGTCAATGAGACTACTCTTAGAACTTAGTTACATACATGCATAAGTCACTATAAGAATGGGACTGGAGATATAATAAGTTACACAGCTCTACATCATTGGATGTAACAATTTCATATGCTTAGATAAAATGGAATAAAAAAACCAAGATAAACTTCCCAAACATGCGGCCCACGGACTGGATGCAGTTCGCCAGGATTAGCCACTGTCGAGCCACCGCATGCTTTATTTACCTGCGTATCTGCAGGTACGGCTGCTTGCAGCTCCCGTTGGCCATGGATCATTGTTCCCAGACAACAGGAGCCGTGGGAAACGATGTCCCGGTCTGTGATACTTGCCACAGCTCCCATTGTCCGTGATGGCAATCTGTGGCTAACAGGAGGTGCAAGCGGCCATAACTGTGAATAAAATAAAGGTAAATAAAGAGTCTGGTGACCCACCAGGGGCTAATCCTGGCGAAATGGGTCCACTCTGTGGACCGCTTATTGCCCATCCCTGCCTTATAGTGTCCTTATTAATTGGTGATTCTGGCAAATGATTGGTGTGTGGATCAGTTTTAAAACATGTGAACTCCATAACAACCAGCATTAAAAGTATCAGACTGTAGCCCTGAATTCTGAATTTTCCTATCTTCAAAGAACCTTCTAGAATCATCTACAACAATAAATAATTCATCCTCACTTAAATTATAAAACTATTTTTCATGACTAGATATATTCAGAAAGAATATTTTCATCTTTGTGTAGCCTGTCAATTCATTATAATACACATTTGAAAAAAAATAAAGTTGGAATTACTGTATGACAATAGAATTTTTTCCCACATGATAAATGTGATAATATATTAGACTCTATAGCCATGGTGTCCAACCCGCTAGTTACCAGCCACATGTGGCTATTTGGCCAGTTGCATGTGGCTAGTTGGCTTGAACAATGTGGCTATTTGGCTGGTTGAGTATGGCTAGTTTGCTGGTTGGACCCCATAGCTCTGCAGTACATGGAATTTTAAACAGACTTTAAGTAAACTCTAAAGCCCCAGACCTGCATATATTTATAAATTTGTTTAATTCTACTCATGTGAGTAGTCCTACTGAAATCAATGTGACTTCTCATATGAATGCAGCACAGATGCATTATTACGCACAATTTGAAGTCTAAAATGCTGATCAGTGACCTGCTGATTTCGATGTGCTTTGAATTAGACCTGCGGTAGTAAAGCCCTGTTTCAGAAAAACCCTTCAATACATACTTAAATTCATCTCAATACAGGGAAACAATTACAGCTATGCTCAACTTTAAGCATGAGTTTAGTTGCTTTCCTGAATCAAAGATTAAGACTTCAGTTCAACATGCAGATTTATGCGGGTAGACCCTTACATCCCCATGAAGCACTCCTGATGGGGATAATATATTGAGATATACCTATCTCATAGAACTAGAAGGGACCTTGAAAGGTCATCGAATCCAGTCCCCTACCCAGATGAAAGGCCCAAGTACCATCCCTGACAGATTTGTCCCAGTTCCCTACATGGCCTCCTCAAGGGATTGAACTCACAACACTGGACTTAGCAGGCCAATGCTCAAACCACTGAACTATTCCTCCCTATTATACAGGATGACATGAGCCTGTTTGTACAGATACATTTACAGGCATGACGCCTACAACTTAACCATTATAGTTCTCCCCTTGCAGGTGTAAGAGAAACTACTCTAGAGACTGTACGCTAACTTGGTACCGATGTCACTCGTCACAACTATATAAAACATATATTTCACAATTTTTTAAAAATGATCACAATTTAAAACAAATGTTGTAGCTGCCACAACTTTCCCTCTGTTTTAAAAGCACGTCAATGGCTACAATGACATTTTAAAACATGATAAGAATGAAAAAAAAAAATCCTCAAATCAAAACATCATGGCCAGGGCATCCCAAAGTGCCAAGGGTACCCTCACAGAACAGACACGGCCAGGCTATTTACAGCCCGCTGTGACGCCACGATGCTGAAGCGCCATCCTTATGGCGGACCGTGGAGTCTCCGGATCCAGAGCCTGAGGGGAACGGGTCGGGCTGGGATCCCCATTCTAGACCTACCCCCTGCAGGGCCCCCGCCAGAGGGCGCCCCTCGACCGACTCCTGCCTGCCCGCCGCAGACCTCGAGGGCGGCGGTTCCCGAACTGAGGCTCACGACCCCTTCCGCGGGCTGCACTGAGCGCGGCTGGGTCTGGGCCGAGGCCTCAGGCTTCGGGTTCAGCCCCGGGCAGAAGGGCTCAGGCTGGAGCCGCCCCCCCTGCAATGAAGCTCAGTGGCTTTGGGCCCGGTGGGGCTGGGATGGGCTCAGGCCCCACCCCCACGGTCTGTGCTCAACCCCTGCCCCAAGGCAACCCCCACGTCACAGCAGACCCCGCGTCAGGGCAGTGACGTCACTGGAGGCGTGACGTCATGCCGGCAGCCCCTCCCCCCCCACCGCGGGAGCGCCCAGCCGCGGCGCCGCAGCCGCCCCTCTGACATCATGCCGCCGCTCTGCGGCGTCACCAGGGCGACACGCGGCGCGGCAACATACCCCTCGGCGGGAGGCGGGTCCGGCCGCAGCCCCGGGTCGCTCGCACCCCAACGCGCCTTCCCTGCCCGCCGCCGCCAACCCGGAAGTGCTTCTGAGGCAGGGCGCGGCGGCTTCCGGGTCAGCGAGCGCTTCCGGGGTCAGCGGGAGGGCTCCTGTGTGCGCCCTCGTCTCTATGGCGCGGGTCCTCCAGCGGAGTGTGTCACTGGCGGGCGTGGGGGGGCCCGGCTGAGACGTGGCGGGGCCGCCCGCAGGTGAGGGGCGGGGCGAGGCGACGGGCGCTCCTGGGGGGGCGCCAGGGAAACTCCTGGGGGGGCAGAGATGGGGGGGCGCCAGGGAAACTCCTGGGGGGGCAGAGATGGGGGGGCGCTAGGGAAGCTCCTGGGGGGGCAGAGATGGGGGGGCGCCAGGGAAACTCCTGGGGGGGCAGAGAAGGGGGGGCGCCAGGGAAACTCCTGGGGGGGCAGAGAAGGGGGGGCGCCAGGGAAACTCCTGGGGGGGCAGAGATGGGGGGGCGCTAGGGAAACTCCTGGGGGGGCAGAGATGGGGGGGCGCCAGGGAAACTCCTGGGGGGGCAGAGATGGGGGGGCGCTAGGGAAACTCCTGGGGGGGCAGAGAAGGGGGGGCGCCAGGGAAACTCCTGGGGGGGCAGAGATGGGGGGGCGCCAGGGAAACTCCTGTGGGGGCAGAGATGGGGGGGCGCTAGGGAAACTCCTGGGGGGGCAGAGAAGGGGGGGCGCCAGGGAAACTCCTGGGGGGGCAGAGATGGGGGGGCGCTAGGGAAACTCCTGGGGGGGCAGAGATGGGGGGGCGCCAGGGAAACTCCTGGGGGGGCAGAGATGGGGGGGCGCCAGGGAAACTCCTGGGGGGGCAGAGATGGGGGGGCGCTAGGGAAACTCCTGGGGGGGCAGAGATGGGGGGGCGCCAGGGAAACTCCTGGGGGGGCAGAGATGGGGGGGCGCTAGGGAAACTCCTGGGGGGGCAGAGATGGGGGGGCGCTAGGGAAACTCCTGGGGGGGCAGAGAAGGGGGAGCGCTAGGGAAGCTCCTGGGGGGGCAGAGATGGGGGAGCGCTAGGGAAGCTCCTGGGGGGGCAGAGAAGGGGGAGCGCTAGGGAAGCTCCTGGGGGGGCAGAGATGGGAGGGCGCTAGGGAAGCTCCTGGGGGGGCAGAGATGGGGGAGCGCTAGGGAAACTCCTGGGGGGGCAGAGATGGAGGGGCGCTAGGGAAGCTCCTGGGGGGACAGAGATGGGGGGGGCGCTAGGGAAACTCCTGGGGGGGGCAGAGATGGGGGGCTGCTAGGGAAACTCCTGGGGGGGCAGAGATGGGGGGCTGCTAGGGAAACTCCTGGGGGGGCAGCGATGGGGGGCTGCTAGGGAAACTCCTGGGGGAGGCAGCGATGGGGGGTGCAAGGGAGGGCAGACACAGGGAAGGCGGCTAGGTATGATCCTGGGGGGCCCTGGTGGAGATGATAGGGGAGATCCTGGAGGAATGGGAACTGTGGGGGGGGAGGGTCAGTGTTTCCTCTAATCGTTTCCATCCATGTGTGGAATAAATTCGTATGTGCTCCATCATTTGGAACACAAGACCTGGCTACAGGTGCTCTGCTAATCAATTGGGTGGCATTTTAATCTCTCCCTAGTGGCCACTCAAGTGCACAACTTCCAGGGAACAATACTGGGGGAGCAAGGGAAGATCCTGGGGGAACAGAGGTCGAGGTGCTAGGGAAGACAGTAGAAAGGGGTCAGGACAGATGCCCGGGGAGGGCTTTGAAGGAGGGGATAGCAGAGCCAGAGCGGGGGGTGTGAGGGAGGGCTTGGAGGGGTAGATATCTAGATAGCTAACACTAGTGAATATGATCTCTTGAACTAGTTCATGATCTCTCCACTAGTCACTTTGGGGTCATGCACCTTCACCTGGGCAGGGCAGATGACTGAGAGCATGAACTTTGAGTCTTGAGAGTGAGTTGGAGCCTCACTGCACTAGTCAGGTGTTTTATAACCTGTGCGTGATGGAGAACATGGGTCTAAATCCCATGAGTTAAGGGCTTGAGGCTGTATGTGTGTTTGTAAAATATCAGGGGCATAAAAATGTCTCGGGGACATGTAGGTGGGGGATGAGACAAAGGGGGAAACAAGGCACATGTACCAAGGATTGTGGGAATTTCATGTTAAATAGACAGAGTTAGTGATTTATCTCTTGGTTTTTACTCAGAGAAAGATGACCAGTGCTTTACAGATTGATCTGATTGCATCACCAGCAGCCTTTTGGGGACTTATAGATAAATGTAAAATGCAATGTTAATTTCCTGGTTTATTGGAGATATTTTAGTACACCAGAGTCAGCTATTTAAAGTCTGATTCCCACAGCAGCCATAAGTTGGCATCTTTGTATAATAAGGTTCATTACAGTGTCTGGTGGTGTATTGATATCTAACTTTTGATTCTAAACTGACTTGGAGTTAAGGAAATTGTGACTGTTTGGACCATGTATGGCGCTCCTGGGGGGGTAGAGATGGGGGAGCGCTAGGGAAACTCCTGGGGGGCAGAGATGGGAGGCTGCTAGGGAAGCTCTTGGGGGGGCAGAGATGGTGGGGCGCTAGGGAAGCTCTTGGGGGGGCAGAGATGGTGGGGCTGCTAGGGAAGCTCTTGGGGGGGGCAGAGATGGTGGGGCGCTAGGGAAACTCCTGGGGGGGCAGAGATGGGAGGGTGCTAGGGAAACTCCTGGGGGGGCAGAGATGGGAGGGTGCTAGGGAAACTCCTGGGGGGCAGAGATGGGAGGGCGCTAGGGAAACTCCTGGGGGGGCAGAGATGGGGGGGCGCTAGGGAAACTTCTGGGGGGGGCAGCGATGGGGGGGGGGGAGATCTCACTTCCAAGCAGTGGTCCTTAACAAGCAGTTGAATTTGCATGGCAACCTGGGTCTTCAAATGCAAATTGTCAGTTATGGTTGCCATGGCTTTGAACCCCCAGTTTGTTTGTACACTTTTAAAAAGCTTTGCCATAAATGCACAACACTCCAATGAACATGCTGCAACTTATTCAACTGCCCAAGTTTGACTCGTGCTATTCTTTCACATTTGGCAAATGCTTTTTGAAAACAGGCCACCAAAGCTGTCTGCATTAGTGAGACAAGCCATAGACTATCCACACACCCTTTGTACTTGTGTGCAGCACTTAGCGATATTGCCCGATTCCTTTCCTATTGGGAGGGTGTCGCTGTTAGATAGTGAGCTATTGCATTTGGAAGTTTAAAGTCCTGTCGTCCAGTTTCCTGTCAGTCATGTATAGCTCAGACTGACTGAGGGAATTCTGCTTCCTTCTCCAGGCCAGAAGAAGTGCTTGGCGTAGCTTAAAAGCTTGTCCCGTCCGCTAACAGAAGCAGGTCTAATAAAAGATATTCCCTCACCCACCTTGTTTCCCAAAAAATTCATTGACATATGGAAAGTGATTGGGAGCATATATCTGTAGAGAGGAAGAGAATAACAACTCCTTCTCACTGAGTCAGGCAGGAGAGGACTGTAGCATTTTAAAGGAATATCAAAAATATCCATGGGGGGGATTGTTATTCTTGGAATCACTTGACTTTCTAGGAGATGTTCTAGCGATGTCTGACAAAGATGGCAGGGAAAGTCCGAAAGCAGGTGCCTCCCAGAGTGATGAGAATGGACAGAGCGTGGAAGGAGCTGGATCCGTGGAGAGCAGCCGTAGGGAAGAGGGTGAACCTGTGACTTTGACTCGGAAAAGACCTGAAGCCAAACCCTCCAGCGAGCCTCTTCCTGCAGAAGAGCCGGGGGATCACGTCCACAAAGTATGTCTCTGTACTGGTGCTTTGAACATGCAGATTGGCAAATTGCCCAAACTTTGAACACAGCAGAATCCTGGCTGTGTTGGAAACAATGATTGAAGTGCTTTCCCATTAGTTCGTAGCTAGCGTAGTGGTAGAATACCGTGTCAGACTGAGCGATGCTGAACATGCATGGTTTTAAATAGCATTCGGTTGAATTGGTTTTGCATGAAACTTGGCAGTTGGGTCTCTGAATGTACCCCCCATATATACACCCCATGGCATTATAGTAGAACTCCAGAGATAGGCTAGCTAAGAACAGGCTTCTTCCCATAGGGGCTTAGATGAGGGTGGAAACACGAAATTAGAACACTGACTGTACTAGAAAGGTACGGCGTAGCTTGGGGAATGAGTTTTTTTATAGCCGTGAGCAGGAGCTACTGCTATAACAAACTAGACACACTCAACTGGCCAAATAACCACATGTGGTTAGTAGCTAGCATGTTGGGCACCACGGTTTTAAAAGTTCAGAGATCAATTTCCTTTTTCCTGCCTTCCTTCCTGCTTCCATTCCTTAACCCCCTCGTATTTTGCAAACCCATTTCTTTTTTCCTTAAAGTAGAGTGAAGTTTAAAACAAACAAAAGGCAGTTTTTCTTCACGCAGTGCACAGTCAACCTGTGGAACTCCTTGCCAGAGGATGTGCTGAAGACCAGGACTTTAACAGGGTTCAAAAAAGAATTAGATAAATTCATGGAGGTTAGGACCATCGATACTTATTAGCCAGAATGGGTAGGAATGGTGTCCCTAGCCTCTGTCAGAAGCTGGGAATGAGCGATGGGAGAGGGATCGCTTGATGATTCTCTGTTCTGTTCACTCCCTCTGGGGCATCTGGCATTGGCCACTGTCGAGTGACCAGATACTGGGCTAGATGGAGCTTTGGTCTGACCCAGTATGGCCGTTCTTATGTACTGTAAGGACAGATACACGTTGGATAGCTCGCTATTAAATGTGGGTATTGCACATACTTTCTGAGGGTGGTCTGCAGAAGAGGAAGATAACAGGGTACCAGCATTAATGCTTCCTGCTCTCCCTCTTTCTTTCTTCCTTCCTTTTTAACACTAGTACAGTAGTGTCCAAATTCCTGCCCTCCCAAATCTGAATTAATGCTCCACCTAGTGTTTAGGAAGAACCATTCATTGGAAAGGATTTTGCACTTTCCTCTGAAACATCTAATACTGGTCACTGTCTGAGACAGGATTCTGAATAAGATAGACCACGGGTCTGATAGTGTTGCAATTGCTGTGTTTACTTGTTATGGTCTTCTTGCAGGAGGGTGAGTTTAACCCTGCATAATTACATGATACATAAAGATCCAGGAGGTTGTCCTAGAGAGAGATGCTTTGTGTGTCCATGTTGGCTGACGTTCAGTGTGGTTATGGCTGCTGTTAAAGAAGAGGCTCACAAGAGCTGCAGTTCAGAGCACAATCAGTCACTTTGCCATCTTTCATCTCTGTTTCTCTAATTGAAGGGCTCTGACTCCACTGGCGCGTATCAGACAGGATGGAGATACTGGGGGAGCTGGGGGAAGACGTTTCTTTCCACGGCCTCTGCCACAGTAGCTACCGTAGGTAAGGGCTGCTGGCATTTGGCCAGTTGGATATAATTGTATCATTTGATGATTCCCTGTTCTGTTCGTTCCCTCTGGAGCACTAGGAATTGGCCACTGTCGGTGGACAGGATACTGGGCTAGATGGACCTTTGGGCTGACCCGGTATGGCCGTTCTTATGTTAAAGTTTCACAAATGTCTCCAGCTCATGCTGTCTGGCTTGTCTCTAAAGAACAGAGATTTCAAATTTAGAAGCGAGAGTTGACGAAAGTCAAACACTCTGTTCAAAATATCGGGGGAGGGCGGGAACCAAAAGGGGTAGGGAGCATAGGCGCCGACTCCATGGGTGCTTTAGGGTTGGAGCACCGATGGGGGGTAAATTAGTGAGTGCAGAATAGGGATGTAAGTGACTAATTGACTACCCAATAATCCTAGGTTTATCCGATAGTTGTGTCACTACTTGACTAGTTGCTTCCCCCCTTGCTTGCCTCTATATCAATTTGTGGAATTCCTTGCCAGAGGATGTTGTATCAGAGGCAGCAAGTGGGGAGGGAGGAGCTGGTTTAAAAGCCAAAGACGCAGCGGGGGAAATGGCATGAGCCCAGACTCAGCTGTCCCACCTTGTGCCAGGTCCCAGATGCTGCACCTCTGCTTTTTCAATGTAGTAAGAGCCTCCGGGTTCTTACTATATTGAAAAAGCAGAGGCGCAGTGAACCCCCTTATTGATCAATCGAGTAGTCGATGGAAATTCCATCGACTACTCGATTCGCTTCCTAACTGCTATTTAACATCCCACTGGCAGCTAAGCTCCCCCTCTGCTTCCTTTCCCCCTGCACCTCTTTCCCGTTGATCGGCCCACTGACCAACTCCTCCCCTGCCCTCCCAGTGCTTCCAGAACACCATGAACAACTGGTTTGCGGCATTCTGGAAGCTTCAGGAGTGCAGGGGAGGAGTGGGGATGGGGTGCACTTGGGGGAGAAGGAGTGGGAGGGGACAGGAAGAAGTAGGATCATGCTGGGAGGGAGGGAGGAGCAGGGACAGGACTTGGGGGGGGCAAAGGGGTGGAATGAAAGCAGGGCTTGAGATGAAAGAGGGGTCCGATACTCCCTGGTTAGAGGGGGAGTTGGCGCCTATGCTAGGGAGACATGTACAACAGAATAACTTTCTGGCCTTTAACACGCTGGTGCAAACTGTGATCAGCTGAGGTATTAAAAGGTGGGACAAATTTCTGATACTTTCCCAGAAAATACCAGGAAGCTGCAATGTGGCATGAATTCTTCACGCTGGTCTGTAAGCACGCCAGACCGCGATGGCTTTTAGTATGGCCTGGCTAACGCGTTTTGTGTGTGTGTGGTTGGGGCTGCTAGCACTGTCTCCCCCCGGGTCCAGCCCCTGTGGTTAATCTTCCTTCTGATTCAATCACATCTTGCTCGCTGGCACAAGTGAATGCAGTTCTGTCTTAGGTCCGCAGTAATAGCATTGTTTTCCCTAGGACACGGCATTTCGAATGTCCTCGAAAAAGCAGAGACGTCCCTTGGGATCCCCAGCCCTAGTGAAATCACATCAGAGGGCAGAGTTGTGGCAGGAGGTCAGTTGCTATTATTGAAAATAAGAAATGTAATGTTTGCGTTTCTCCAAGCCTGGTATAAACAGAGCACCATCTCACACTCCCCAGATCTGCTCAGGGCGCAGTGAGACGGACATCTGCTTAGTAAAAGAATGTTTCAGGGCATACGTCTCTTAGCTCAGCAGAGTCTTAGAGTGATCTTCACTCTTTGTCTCACATGAGGCAGCCCCCTCCTTTGTCGGAGATTTGTGCTTTTGCCTGCCTGAAACTGACGATAGCTGTTTACAGTCAGAACTTTTGTTGTTGTTGCTTTGAAAAAAAAATACCCCCCCCCCCCTTTTCTCTCTCTCCAATTCAGGGAGCCAGAGTTCTGAAGCAAGCAGTTCAGCCACAGTCGATGACGGCAGTTCCTCGCCCATCAGTGGAACTTTTGGAGTTTTATCCACTCTCTCTACAGCTGTTCAAAGCACAGTGAGTGGGCGGGTGCAGAGGCAGGGTTAAAATAATTTATTTTTCTTGTATCAACACGCCTTGAGCCCACTCTTTATTGTCCCTGGCTTTTCTTCACAAAAATCTGAAGAGGTGATCTTGGCCTTCCGATCTGAAATTACAGATGTTTGCAAACACCCTTCTGCGCAATGGCGAATCCTTGTTTTCTCTAGCACTTACAGCCGAGCAGTGATCTGGAAGCGGTCTCAACTTTTATTAAATTTTGATGCTGCGATGGCTCCGAACAAAGCCGCCTACGGCAGCATCGCATGTGTCACCCTGCTGCTCTGCTGTCTCTTCTGGTTCCCTGCAGAATAACAGGCGAAATTCAAGGGGAGCTTCATTCCTGAAGTTACTCCACTAATTTTAGTGGCGTTTCTCAGCATGGCTCCTGTCCTTCTTTTCATACAACTCTGTGGGATTGGTTCAAATTACTTGACTGGTCAGCTCATCCTACTGACTACAAAAGCTAGCTCTAGTGGGACGCTTTATATGCAAATTTAAAACTCCTGAGTGTGGGAAGCAGAGCTTTCTTGGCGACTAGTCCATAGATCTGGAAGAGAAGCTTCCATACCTACAGAGCAAAATGCAAACCCGCTTCCTTTTCTTTGTTTTCAGTAACCATCTAACAATATACTTTAAAAACGGATAAACGATCATAATCTAGCTTCTTCTGGCGGAAGGAAGTGAGAGGCGAATTTTAATGTGTGCACTTTATAAATGCAGGATGGTGTGAATGTTAAGGTTGTGAAATGGTAAACTGGTAATCATACCAGTCAGTACAAAGCTTACCGGTATGCTAACTGGTTTAAACAGCCTTTGCTGGTGAACTCCAGCTGTGCCACATGGGAGCAACCTCGGCTGTGGAGGGGTTGGTGAGCCAGGTGGTGGGACCCAATACTGCAGCAGGGCCAGGTGGTGGGCCAGGCAACAGGCCCTAAGCTAAATGGTTAACCTGTTAAGTGCTAGCATTTAATCAGTTAACCATTTGAACAGCCCTAGTGTATGTGTTGAGGGGGTTGTCATATGCACCGGCTGAGCATTCCCATTAAGACATTGTGTGTTCGTGTTTTTTCTTATTTCTCATGTTCTTTCCTGTACATACTTACTGGGGATGGTGGCGTCCGGTATGGGCTTGAAACACAAGCACTTGGCCCATATGTCTTCCTCTGGTATAAATCCTGTTGAAACCATAAAATTAACCAACAGTAGCTAGACAAATAAAGTTTTCTTTACCTGCATTCTCTCGATTTGCAAATCTGCTCTCTAGGGGAAGAGTGTTATTAGTGGAGGTTTGGATGCCTTGGAATTCATTGGGAAGAAGACAATGGATGTGATAGCTGAAGGGGACCCTGGATTCAAGAAAACAAAGGGTTTCATGAGCAGGAATTCCACACTATCACAGGTATTTGTTCCTCTCAAACCCCTATAGGGCGACTCTCATCAGTTTCTCTCATTTTTTTTCTTCCCTATGCTTTTCTTCCAAGAAACCTTCAGTAGGAGCATCAAGTGAATGCTTCCTACATTGTTCTCTGGGGCCTTTGTCTGCCTAATCCAGGCTCGGTTATTCTCTGTGTGCTGGTTTGACGCCTCTGCTTTTCCTTTTCAGGTCCTGCGAGAGGCAAAGGAGAAAGAAGAGCAGCGGACAGCTACCGAGGTTACCATGGCTACTGAGAAGAAAGCCCATTATGGGTTACTCTTTGATGAGTTTCAGGGTCTTTCACATCTGGAAGCTTTGGAGATGCTTTCCAGAGAGAGTGATTCAAAGGTAATGGCTTTGAGCAGTTTTCTATTTCTTGTGTGCAGCTGAGGAGGAAAGAGATGATATCTGGGCACTAAAACCTGTTGAAACAACATTCTTATGGTTGCAATGTCAAGCTTTCAAACCTTAGGACATGCCAGAATTAAGGTTGCCGGTGCAACCTAACTTGTCCCCCTTGTGTGGGTACACATTATGATATTGTCTGATTGCATGCGTAGATGTAATTAACTCCTCAGATCCATCTCCTCTCCCTCTCCCCCCATCTCCTAGGCTCAATGGGCTTGCCCAGCCAGTACCATTTTCAGCACCCTTCAAATTCCTTTCTCCAAACTGCTCTGTCTCCCCTTACACCGAGAGCACAGAGGAGAGAGGCTTCCTCCTTTCAGTACACATGCCCAGGTCCAGCCCAGCCTTGCAATTGCAAGGCAAGTCCTGCTTAGCCGTGGGGCTACATCATGCTTCGGGAGACATAATCTTCAGCTAGAACTGAGCTGCTAATATCCAAGAAGTCTCCAGTGAGCATTTACAAACTGCAGTAACAGCCAAAGGCTTATAATTGTCCAAATTGGGGTGGATTTTCACAGGGGGTGGGGCCAGGGTTACACTCTGAATACTCCTGCCCCTGGCCAAATTTCAAGTCTCTGCTCTATATAGAATTGATGTGCTAGAGCATTTAAAAAAAAAAAAGAGTCACCAGAAATTAGTGAACGTGGGCTGCATGTATTTTTCCCTAGAATGGCTGATCCTTTCTAGCTGAAATCTTCCCAGAAAATTCTTTTTGAGGCACATACGTTGGCATGGAAAACTTGAGGCCAAGTGGCGAAGCAGCTGAAAACAGGGCCTCCTTTCGGGGGAGCCTTGGGCAATCTGTATAATAGTGCCACTGGCCTGTTACTGCATAAATAAGTCTGAGGCCTGGTGCCTGTGGGCCGAGCAGAAAGTATGGGCGGGAAATGGGAAATAGGAAGTAAGCACAAAAGCACATACAGGCCAAATTCTAACCATATTGTACCAAAGTGTGTTGTTTTCTTTACATATGAATTTTCCCCAGCTGTCATTTTTCCTCTGGCCAGCAAGCCGACTCTGCTTCATTCGCAGCAAATGCCTGTGCTCAAGTGGTTAGCAGTAGGCACAGCTCTTGATGTTCACTTCCACGCCAATTCCGTAAACCTGACGCTTGATTGGCTAGTGGGTCACATGATCACTTGCCTGCATGCGCAGTTCTGTTCTTCCTTGCTCTCCCCACATAGGACTAGGGTAATATTTTCAACCTTGGTGATCCTATCAGGTTAACACACATTGTATTCTAGCTATTCAGTTTTTGACACTATCAACTGAAACATGAAATATCAGGAAGTAAAGAATCAATTTTCTCCTTAGTGGGGCCTGGCTGAGAATTTTCTGTCCTGAGGGGACAGCTACCTTTGGTATCAGTATATCATGAATCCTGCTGCACTGTACCCTTTCCATCTTGTTTCTTGTTCCTTTTTGCATGTATGACACTTTTTAATGGTTGTCTCACTCTTAACTAGGTGAAGTCGGTTATAAACGCTCTCTCCGGAGAAGAGTTAGAGGTGTTAAAAGGGGAGCTGGAGCAGCTCAAAGAAGCATTTTCACTAGCTGAATTTTATGATGATGAAGAGGAAGAAAAGAAGGGTAATTAAGAGGCTCGGTGTTTACAGGCGGGGAAGCTGTTTTTTAAATACCAATTTAGGGATATAATAGTGTCGTTGATTAACTGGTAAGCAAAAGCTTGTAAGTTAATGCTATAGATGCCATGCATTTCCCCCGCTCCCATCAGTACACTTTTTAGCAGGCTGGCCCACAGCACAGCTCAGTCCTGGCTTGCGCCGTGTCTGGAACCTCCCCCTGCTGTGGCTCTGCATTTAAAGTGTGTTAGGAGCTGGGTGGACTGGCAGACCAGTTCAGTCCTGACTTGCACCGAGTCTGGGAGCTCGGATTCCTCCCTGGGGCTGTGCCAGAGGTAGCAGCGCGGGGTGACAGGCAGCCAGTCTGCAAAGGGAGCTGGTTTTTAAACTGGCTCCCCTCGTGGACCAGCTCCCACCTGGAGCCCCATGCTGCTGCCTCTGATCTAGAGGCAGCAGCGCAGAGTGGCAAGGGGTTCCTTGAGAGTGGGGCTGGATTGCACTGGCTGCTGGCCCCGCCCCCGGGGACTATAGAATAGTCAATTAACCGATAAGTTAACATTCATGAAGTTAATCGACTATTCAATTAACTGATATTTAATATCCATATTTCAATGTTAAAGCAGGGAGCCTTTCGTGGCTATGTGCGAAAAACTTTGGCTCAGTTATTATTCAGCTGGTCCCTTGATCCTCAAACTGTCAGTAGTTGAGAGGCAGTGCCCTTAATCTCGCAGAGGATGGGGAGAACTCCTATTCAGGGACCCATTGAGTGTGCAAGAGTGGAACTGATTAGTACCCTGGGCATAAGAAAAGATGCCCCTTTAATGCAGGATCTTCTGAAAGAGAAGAGCAATGAATGGAGGGACTGCGAGGGGAAGTGAAGGGAGAGACTAGGAAATCCTGAGTAACTTCTTCCCAACGCCCTCCTTTCCCGGAGCTAAGGGAAACCTCTAGGAAACTTCTCTGACTTTGAACAAGGACCTTTCTTTAAAGATGGTTTCTACTAGTGTCAGGCACAATTTGGAGGGACACCGTAAAACTCTGAAACCACTTGCACAGCAGGGAGCCTCCAGCTGTTGACGCTCATGCTAATTTGAACACCAGTGACTTTCTTGTTCCAAATTTACCCGAATGGCCGAGCAGAGAGGGCAGGTGTGCTCTCGCTTGTCTTCAGATCTGGGCCCTCGAGAGTCGTCTTTGTCATTTTGATCTTTGTACCAGATGGCTCCAGCAGCTTTTGGAGTGTTTTGTCCACATCTGGCCCTGCATACTTAACAGGAAAGCCATTGGGTTTAAAAGGCCTTAACGCTTCTCTAAGGTGCTGTGAAAGCAAATGTCTTCTGAAATGCAGGAGTTGTGTTGTCTGTGGCTGGATGCTAGCTGTCAACATGGAATTATCTTGGCCAAAGGCTAGTCAGTCCTATAAACATAGCAGTAGGTTCTCAAAAGCAAATAACGTCTAATACATTGCATGCAGAACAAGTTTGAGGGGTTAGACGCCTTTGTTGACTATGTGATTTAAAAATGAATTATAAGCAGCCATTGGCTGTCAGCAGTCGCTGCCCCCTTGAAGCACGTGTGTGGAAACAAGTTGTATGGTTGATCTACACTGTATGTTTCCTGATTATTGTGTATTTGGGTAGTAAAGACTCAAACTTTGCGGCAGCGAGTCTTGCAAACGGGCTTTGTTTCCTTCAGGAGATGAAGATTTCACAAAGGAAATAACTTCACTGTTCTCCGAGCTGCACGTCTCCACAAAGCCGGACAAACTAGCCACGGTGAGTTAGCTTTATGGCCTCTGATGGGTCCTGAACTCCTGCTGAAAGTGTTAAAAGTCTGAAGCATGCTTCTCCCTTCTCCTCCCCCGTTTTCCCCTCCCTGTGGATTACAAAGCAATAAGGAGCATTTAACTAATGGAGTGCTTGATAAGATGAATTTTCTTGGTCTCATAAGAACAGTCACCTGGGTCAGGCCGATGGCCCATCTCGTCCGGTCTTCGGACAGTGGCCAGTGAACAAAACTTGTAATCATCAAATGATCCGTCTCCTGTTGCCCATTCCCAAGCTTTAGCTTTAAAACCATCTCCTAGCTTTAAAAATGTACCGTCCTAGGATGATTATATCTGTTACACTGCCCTATTCTAGGAGCAAGGGCTGTCTTTATATAAATAAAATATATACAAACATTACCACTGTACTGTTCTCAAGTAGTTCTCAGTGCTGGAATTATCAAGTATCTTCCATAAGCTTCACACCCAGGTTTATTGCTGATCTGTTTCATGATCCCAGAACCCAGTGTCCAAACTCCTCATTAGGCAACTTCCTTCATTAATAAATGTAGAGGAAATGTCTCCTTTTCTTACCCTCTTGCAATACCATTGTGATCCACTGAGTGGCACTAACATCTACTGGAAGCACTAAAGAACCCCACAGTCATGCTGGTAAGGCAGTATGTTCACGGTACAGCTCATAAGAAAGAAAAACAAAGTGCCAACATATGTATGCAGTAGCCAGGGTACGTATATTTCACTCAACTCAAAGTTCAGCAGGTAATTGGCTTGCTTGCCCAATTTCTTTCTACCAGTGCAGGGGTAGTAACTCTTTCTTACAAAGAGATCCAGTCTTCCACCTTCTGCAGAGCGCAGGAGGGTCTCATTCCAGTCATTAAGTGCCTTTCTGATGTGTCCATGCCTCTGTTACCCAGGCAAGGAAATCTGCCTATGAATGGATTGAAAAACTCAACAGCAGAGCTCCAAGAGAGGAGGAAAAGAGTGAAGAAAACCCACCGTTGGATTCCGGGGATGCTGAGCAGGACGTTAAAATATCAGTAGAGGTAACTGGGCAAAGGAAAGAGAGAACATTAATCTACTTGGGGAGAGGCTGGTGCATTATCCTATATTGAACTCTAGTTGCTGATGGGTTTCAACCTACAGTTACAAAAGCGGCAAGGAGTCCTATGGCACCCTATAGACTAACCGACGTGTTGGAGCATAAAATGCATGCATCTGACGAAGTGGGTCTTTGCCCACGAAAGCTTATGCTCCAACACGTCGGTTAGTCTATAAGGTGCCACAGGACTCCTCGCCGCTTTTGCAGATTCAGACTAACACGGCTACCTCTCTGAAACTCAACCTACAGTTACAGGCTTTCCATTAACTCCTAGATATTGGGGGGAGGGGAGAAAGCAGAGTGGAGAGGGTTTTATTTTAAAAGAATAGAACACCTATTGAAATGAGCACTCTACCTCCTGCAGGATATTCATGCGTTTGCCATTAGAAGTCTGGCTGAACTGACCGCCTACGCCATTGAAATGTTCCACAAAACTGCAGCCTTGGTCCTCCATGGTCAGCAGCAAGAGGTGTCAGCCCCTGGCCGAGCCAAAGCCCTTTCCCAGTAAGTCCTTTTAATTCCTCTGCTACCTGGCTAGGTTTGCATGCTACTGTTGGGGTAGGCAGGACTGCGAGGCTTTTCTCCTCAGTTCTCAGCCAGCCGTTTGTGTCTGATTGCATTTATGTCAGAAATTGCTCCGGGCAGTCTTGCCTTCACGCAACAGAACTTGCCTGTCTTTCATGCATCCAGACACTTCTCAACGTCAACACATGGAGAAAGGAAAATGTTATCCGACAGCTACTGTGCACCTCCGAAAAGGGAATTGTGCCTGACACCCGTGCTAGTCTAGTAAACAGGCATTTTAAAAGAAAAACATGGTTTAAAATAGCGTAAAGAGAGCCCTCCTCTTAGGTAAAATGATTATTTAGAACTGTTTTGCTAACCTGTTGGCACATTAAATGCCTAATATTAAAATCACCCGAAGCAGGCTTATTTCACCAATAGTGCTTAAGACAAGCAGCGACTTGTTTTATTACGAGACGATTGGTGTGCATATAAAATAACTATTTATCTCTTACAAGCAGGAAGTATCGTCTTGTTTGTAACTAAAACAAGCAAGTTAGTAGCACTGCTTTTGGAGCAGGCATTCCTGTTCTCTGAAATCTGCTTCCAGCTGTCAGCTTTGTTCTCTTTTCCGATATAACTTGGAACGTCTCCTGCTTCTCACACTGTGACCCTGAAGCATTTATATAAATCTTTGTTTTCAAAGAAAAAATGTACCTATGAAAGCGGGGGATGTGTGTTAGTGTTGATAATAGCGAAGTAAAAGAGAACTTTTTTTTGTGAAGTGCTTTACTGCATCATTTTTCCTGTTTCCTTTCCCAGAATGACTATTGTGCTGTGTAAGGAATTGTCTTGTCTAGCTAAGGAGTTCACTACGTGCTTAACGACGGCTGGGGTAAGACCTACTTCCAATGAGATCGGTTGGTCCCACTTAACCTCATGCTGCACTCAGACCATCCTGTAGTGTCCTTGAAATGCATCTTGTGCCCTTTTGTCCAGCCACACAGCTTCTCATGGGGTCTCCTCTGTGTTGTCAAAGTGCACGGGTGTGTAATCAGCGACCTTCACTGCACCCTAGTTCCTAGCAACCTTCAGATGGGTCACAGTGTCAGGCTGGAAAGCGAGTAGCGAGAAAAAGGGGCAGTTGCTGTGTGGCCCAGCGATTCAGAAGAGCCTGAGCTTCTGGCCAACACCCCTACCTCAGGAATAGCAGTGGCCAGAGCCCCGGGCCCTTTAAATCGCTGCTGGAGTGGCATGCTCTGGGTGGCTCTGAGGGCTGGCTAAGGGGGAGGAGCCATGGGGGTGGTGAGGGCTGGCTGTCCTCAGCCCCGCCCCTTCTGCCCAAGGCCCCGCCCCTTCCAGGAGCCTGGAGCTGACCCCTCCGCCCACCTAGCCGAGAAGCCCAGCAAGTCTGTCGGCTCCCCGCCCGCCCCCCCTCCCCATGTCCATCTCTCAGGGTTAACTTCATGATGTTCACTGCAGAGACTTAGGGCTGTCTCGGAGAGGAACCCGCTGCTTGCCTACATACTGCCCTTTGCACAGGCAGTGCTTCTGCACAAGACCCCTTCTTCCTCTAGACCCTGCCATTGTCTTAGACCTAGCTCACGCCAGCCGGCTGTTGATTTTGCGGTAAAGTCATATGAGCTTGCTTTAATGCTGGAAGCTCTCCCCACTTCTGCTGGAAGGTGGGTACCCGTGAGTGTACAGAACCTGTTTTGGTCTATGCTGGGAGGTGTGCAAGTCCATGTTTTCATCCCATGGCCCCTACCCCCAGCTGGTGTAAATCAGTACAGCAAGAGGGCTGTGCCGTTTTCTAATACGACTGAGGGTCTGGCCCTGTGCTTTGCTTCAAGGAAACGCAATCAGATTGTCAAGCAGCATGATCTCTCTCTCTCTCTCCTCTTTTCAGGTCAAAGAGAAGGCTGATGTGCTTAACCCCTTAATCACCGGAGTGTTTTTGGAGGTCAGTTACATGACACTTATGACTACAAATCCAAACTACTGGTGGAATGTGGACATGCCTGTCAATCCCCACTTCATTATCCCCCCTCTGGTCCAATTTTCTAAACCACCAGGACTCTGTTTCCTCAACTTGTAATTTACAAGGCTTAATAGACAGCGGAGGGCACATTGCTACTATCTTCTGGGCCAGATGGGCGAGGTATTCAGTAAAGTATAAATCGATCCCTTCTGAAGCATGTAGAGAAAATGCAGCAGAGGGGATGTCCTTGTGTAAAAGGTCTGCCTCTCCTGTCAGCTAATTGGCTCTTCTCCTTCGAACAGCTCCCGACTGTCGGCTGTTCCATGCAAGACGTTCTGCAGATTGAGACAAAACAAATTAGCGTTTCTTTCTAACCATTGTAATTTGATAAGAGTTGCAGTGTTCATCAAGCCAGCAAAACTTGATTTCTGTGGATTTCCCCCTGCCCCCCGACATGTTTTCCTCTAGGTAAATAAACAGTAACAATGCCTCAGCTAGACGCAAGGTAGAATTACAGACGACCAACAAACAAACAAATGTGCAAAAATATTCTACCCTGTCCTTACTTGTTAACCATGGTCTGCTAATGAGACTGTCTTGAAAATTTTCATAAGAATCTGTGACGCGGTTGGGGAAGATCACGCCTAGTGCAGGGCGGGTGAGCCTGTCTCCCTTCTGGCGTGCCCGTATCATTCTCTCCAACCTGTGTCTGTAGGTCCACCCCACGGGTCTGCGGCTGGGTGGCCTGCTCACCAAAGTCAGCAAATCTACCCTGATCCATAGGGCAGTGTGACCCACTGGCCCAAGTCAGTAACTCGCCCCTATTCACTGGGCAGTGTGGCCCACGGGCCTGAGTCAATAAGTTCACCCCAGCTCACAGGGTTATGTAGCACCTTGGTAAGGGACAGGTGATAGGGGAGGGGTTTACATTCCCTAGAAAGGGGCCCGGCCCCCCCCCTCTCCACTGGACCCCAACCCAGAGGCCTATTAGTGGTTGTAGCTCCAACCACTGAGTCAGTGGGGAAAAGCCCCTACCACACATGCTGACACCTGGCATTGGCTCACTCACCAGTTAGCTGTTGCCTTCCCTTGGGCTACGTCCTCCTGCAGCCACCTCACTCAGGTGCAGATCTCTGTCTTCCCCTCCCTGATCTGGGGTTTGTCTGCCCTGGGTTGCCTCCAGGCCCTTTGAAACCTCTGGCCGTCAGCCTGGGTTTGCACTGTGGCTTGCCTGGAGCAAGCATGGCACATCCTCTCCCTCCAGCCATCAGCCCCAACTGAGCTGAGCGGCTCTCTTTTATATCTGTGCAGCTGGAGCATGCCCAGTAAGACAGAAGGGGTGGGGCTCTCTTAGCCCTCAGAACAAGGTTAACCCTCTCCTGCCCAGTGCAGGGCAAATGCACCCCATCACAGGATCATATTGTGTTTAAATTCTTTTGAGCGAGAACTCCTTCCTAATTGATGTGAAAAATCCACATCCATTGTGTGGCTGGGGAAGGGGCTGCATCTTTCCGATCACATGTGGGGTGAAATGTTGCAGCAGAAATTTCAAACTTCCCCATGGAAAGTCTAGCTCTGAATAGCCATTCTCCATTTATCTCGAGGAGATAAGTGGGGGTCTTACACTTGAAAGCAAAGGATTTTATTAGAAGTAGAAACTGCTGGTGTCTGTTTCTGCAGCTCGCTTTTCCCTCAGGATCTGAAGATGTCCACATGTCCAGAGGTATCACCTGAATGCACCTCAGATTTCAGGCTGGGAGGTGGGGGAGTCCCTTGGAACCACTAGAGCTGTGCAGACCTGCCTATAGGAAACGCATCCTGTGTTTTATTAGAAACTCAGCCAGAGTGCATTGAAAGCCTGTTAAGCTGCAAACTGGACCACAGCTGACTTGTGTGATTTGCCGTGGAACTTTGTTTCACTGGATGGTTGATAACTTAGAGAGCGTCCAACCTGAGATGCTGTGTGAAGCCCTGCAGTGCAAAATGTTAGACTTTGCCACAGCTGTAGTGGTTACCTAAAAACTGCTGTGTAGGAACCTAAAAACTGCTGTGTTCCTACCATGGACAAGCCAGGCCCTTCAGTGTGTGGCAATCCGTACGCTTCGCTACTGAACTGAGTCCCAAGTGAGTAACTTCTGATTGAGAGAGTTGGGAAGCCGTGTTCTCTGTTGGTGCATTCTTCCTTTCTGCAGCAGGGTTTCTTATGGCTTCCCCTGGTACAGCTGGTATTGAGTATTCTCAGAGACAGGATACGTACCAGATGGGTTAGTTCTGAAATGGCCTGGCCAGTCTTACAAGTCAATTGGCCACCTTTTGCCCAGTAGGATAAACTGGAGTTTAGTAGACAAAACTGAAAGCAAGCGCTGCTTCTGAGACTAGTATCCTGATACTGCATTTGTGTATTATGATCAGTAACCATCTAGTATACACCTGTCACACAGTAAGGAAGACTGGTAGCGTGAATGTCTCCCGTGTAATTTTGTTTTGTTTTGTAGGCTTCGAACAGCGCGTCATATATCCAAGATGCTTTTCAACTACTCCTGCCGGTGCTACAGATCTCTCTTATCCAGGCTCGAACTGAATTATCACAGCAGTAACTGAATCCCGCTAATCGAGCAGAAACCAGATCTGCCCGCTCAGTCGTTCTCTTGCCTGGGAATGGGGTTGGGACAGAAAATAAACAAAGCTTTGGTCACTGTCACTACACGGTTGGGATGATAAAATACTGACTGGCCAGGTCTTAGCTGTACAATTTGTCAAAAGACGTGAGGATGCTGTTCTCGTAGTCTGGGCAATCTGTCAGGTTAAAAGTGCAGGTGGTTTCTTAGGGTATGTCTGCATTTAAACCGCTACAGCAGTGTATCTCCAGCTTTGTAATACATGAGCATAGCTACTTCCTACGCTGATAGTAGGGCTTTTCCCATCAGTCTCCTCCCCAAGAGGCACTAGCTAGGTCGATGAAGAATTCTTCCATCAACCTAGCTACGTTTCTAGGGGTGTGAAAAATCCACACTCCCAAGAGCCATAGCTGTGCTGATGTAAATTCCCAGTAGAGACCAACCCTTAGTTTGGCTGACTAACCAGTCACTTTTCTCTCTACTCTGAGTATGTTAATGAGCTCTTTCAGGAAGGGCTATTTTGAAGAAAAGTGAAGCTAAATCACTCCAGAGGAAAGATTAGGGTAGCTGCTTAAGGGATAACTCCAGGAGAGTTTGAATTTCGAGACACATGCTTATATTCCTGCTAAGTGTGTGCTGGATATGGGATACAACAAGGATCAGGGTCTCAAGAATGATTTTGGCTTTGAAAAAACAGAATCTAAGGCCTTGAAGCTCTGTATATATAAAAGCAGCTGGTTGGTGAAGGGTGCTAATCTCTTACTTACACCTCCTGTGCCTTGTACTGAGTGCTTGGATGGGACCTGGAAATATTGTCTAAGACTATCTTGCAAGATGTTTGCTTGGGGAAAAGAGTTGCAGAAAGGGGGTTACAGGTAGGCCTATGAGTGAGAAGAGAGCTGTAACGGAGCTGGTTTGTCCAGAAAAACAGGGTGCATGGCCCTGTAGAAATACGTGAAAAGCAATCAGATGGGATGGGTTCCTTTTCAAATGATTAAGTGAGCAGAGCATTTCGTGTTCCCTGTCAGTGCAACGCGACACGTTTGTCACTGTGTGTGTGAATTGTCATTTGTCACGTACCACTGAAGGGCTTGCTCAGGCAATTGTGTAAAATGACACACTGCCCTGTTTCCTGTCACAGTCAGAGGCTATTAGACCACGCCAGAGAAAACAGTTTGGCATTGGCCCTGGGACGCCTTGTCTGCCCCAGTAGTGGCTATTCTACACAAAGTGTCGTTTTTGTTGTGCTTTCATAGACCTTTCTTATTCTGTTAGTTTTTTGCACTCCTTGCTGGATGGAAACTGCCTCTTCTGCACCAAGCGGGAAAGAGAGAGGTGGCTTAAATGGAATAAGAAAGGAGGCTAAGGAGAGGAGATTGTCAGACCTGCCTTCCTCAACGTTGGCTTCTCACGAACGATGCATCTCTAGTCCCAGCCGTAGATTTCTCCAGGTTTTAGCAGGTCTTGCAAATCTCTGCTTGTGGGGTTTGTGCTTCCCTGGTCTCTGTTCCTCTGATGGTTGGAGATGGTTGGTTGGTGTGTTAACTCTGGAATCAGCCGTTTGCTACGAGCTTCTCCTATTTTGTATAGTTGGACAAGCCCTTGCTTCAGCTTTGATTGAACGATCAAATCTGAGGATGGATTGACTTGTCTAATAATAAAGCCCTCTATAGAATAAGTGTTCAATCTTTGCCTTGTCTCCTGCATCATCTTTGGGGAAAAGAGGGGATGGGTCAGAGGGATGGGAAGGAAAGAATGCCTCCCCTTCCCGACAATCACACGTTCCATATGATCTTATCTTGTACTGTGCTCATCACCAGATTGGTCTGAACACCTGAGGGTCATTTGTTTTGTGGCCAGTGCTGTTTCCTGTGTCATGAACTCATCTGGCGGGCTTGCTCTATCTTCCTTCTCCTCTGTCCTGTGGCTGGGCAGCGTTTATCTATGTAGACTAGAGGATTTATTCAGTGTTGCTCTGGTCCTTAACTGAAATAAGTTTTGCTTTTCTTCATTTCAATCGTTGCTCAGGGGTGGGGCTGGGGATGAGGGGTTCAGTAGTAGGCTGCACCGGGGAGAAAGAACAGACCCAGCCCACTCTCACTGCAGCAGCTTGGGGACAAGTGAGAAGTGTTCCTTCATGGCTGCTGCCGCTACAGCTGGGGGATGGGTGCATGACCCCCAGCTGGGGCAGGTCCAGGTTCATCTGCCCCCTGTGCTCCCCAGCCAGAGTGAGGAATTAGGCAAACTGTGCACTTTGCCCTCCCTGATGAAGGGGAACAGCCAGCAATGTTCCTGTACAAATCAGGAGGAGGGGGAGAATTTCAGCCTCTCTGCCCTCTCTAAGGGGTGCCTGGGGAGGGGGAGGCTTGGGGCTGGAGCATCCTCTATGGGGGGTGGTAAGGGCCCTCAGCCAGCCCTTTTCAGCTACCTGGTGCTTCTGTCCCTTTTCTGTCTGGTTTTCTGAGAAGCAGTCCCATTCCAGGCACATCCCATTGTCCTGGCACAACCAAATCCTGACCTTGCTTTACGTGATGAAACGAGGAAGCTGTATCCCGAAGTGGACGGTTGTAGCTCTTACCGTTTAGGAGGAGTTCTTGAACAGACAGACGGATACACAGACAAACTCTCAAATAGCAGCTAGGCGAGGCCGGAGCTCCATTTGCAATCTGAGGCTACACCTGCGATCAAGGAAAGTATGGATGCTGAAAGTATGCAGTTTGACATTTTGCTCCCTTTGGCACCCTTGGCTGTGGTTTTCAACCCCATATTTACCAGGTCTTACGTCGTATCCCCCATAGTTACCCAGAGAGATTGGCTTCTTGGCGGATGTTGTAAATTCTCTGTGATGTGATCCTCTCAATGATTCAGACTTGATAAGCTTCTGATTAAAAGGAGGTTTCTGTGCTCACTGACTGAACACTGTTTTTGTTCTCATGTCACTGTTTGAAAACCACCGAACACTGACCCGGGATTCGGTCCTGGCTTAGTACCATGAAACTGAGTAGCTCCTACTAGGGATGTGAACGGTTAACCAGTTAATTGGTATGTATCACCCTTAATGGGTGATGCTTACCAGTTCCGCTTAACTGGTGTTTTTCTGGAGCAGCTCCCTGCCTGCCATGGGTAGGGGCTGCTCCAGCCCCCCGGGGCCCACTGCAGACAGGTGCTCCAGCCTGGCCAGAGCAGCCCCTGTCCACGGCAGGTTCAGGTGTGCCGCAACGGGTTGTTCTGTCTGGGCTAATCGACTAACTGCTTAAACATCACATGTAACTGATTAATCAATTAAACAGGATTTTTCATCCCTAGTTCCTACCGCAGTAAGAGAAATGCAAGACGACAGAATTATATTGCTGTCCCTGCTCGGGGTTAACTGCCCCAGTTCCCAGGGTGTAAGGTGTTAGAAGTCATCTGATTTCAATGGGAACGCCTATGGAGAAAGGCACTTGACGTGCACACGGGTGGCAGAATCAATCTCTGGATTAGCTGGACTCAGGTTGCTAGTGCTAGTGAAATGGCACGTGATCATTTCTGTCGAGTGGGAAATAAGCAATGATAGCAAACCAGGTATTAAGGAGCAGTCCTTGAGCCTCTGCAAAATCCCAGCCTCCTGGATCAAGCCGAAAGGTTGAGAAATACAGGAAATGAGAGGCAAGCAGAAAGAATGAAGGAGAATAGGCTTTGAGGCATCAGCAGCTTTTAAAACCCAGACAACGTTCTAGTGAGAAACACCCCAAACAGCTAAACGTCTTTAAGGATTAAGGTGGCAAGACCGTCTGGCTAGATACTCTACAGGAACAAAGAGCCAACGGTCCAATAACGTGTTACTAGCTCATAAAAGTGGTCGATCGAGTTTCCCAAAGAAAACAGCTATAGACTGAATGTCAGGGCGTACTCGAAGGTTTTGTCAGACTGTCCTCTGTTGCAATGAATCGTGATCCTATTACTCAGCCTTGGCTAGTGCCTGAACTTGATGAGAGCCGGAAGTAAGGTGAGAGCGCTTGGTGCTTGTTCTCTGGGGAGGCGAGAGGCTTGCTAGACGAGATAACGGTTGGATAAGATGCAGGCAACGAGCATGCAGTGGGGAAAATGTAATTATTTTCTTTCATTCAATGAGATTCTGCTACTCTGGGGGCATGGGAAACGGCTTTCTGCCAGCTGCTGTGCTAATATTAAAAAAAAAATCTATATTTTGCACTGGCTGGGATTCTGGATTGTTCCTCCCGACACTTGCCCAGCTGTATCCTGCGCGTGGATGGTTTTCTGATTTAAGATACAAATGTGGCTCATGGGCGCATAAAATATTTTTCCAGAGAAGCGCAGTCAACTTCCAGCTGGTTTGCAAAGGAAGAAACAAAGCGCTGCCACCAGCAAGTGGAGGCAGGGTTGCCAACCATGTACCAAATGCTCCAGTGACGAGCTGGGCTGTCTTGAGTGTCTGAGATAAACAATTAAATGCCATGACTCAGGACTAAGGAGAGAAGATCAACCAGCAGCCACAGGGGACAGTGATGTTGAAAGCTTTCTCGGAGGTACCCAGGTGCTACATAAACCAGATTGTATACACAGCATGGCTGTGTCTTGGGTTTGGCTGTAGCGTTGGTCTTTTCCATGGAAGGATGCGCTCCCCAAGCATGAGCAACAGTATCCTGTTTGTGGGCATTACTCAAAATGGAGACTCAGATCTTGTCCACGTGGGAACAATTTTTGTCTGGAATAAATTTAGGGCAGGGATGGGTATTGGAGAGGGTGTGTGGGAGTGGGGGACTCTATCTTGAATCCACACACTGGAAGTTCTGTTTTTGAATTATTTGGCATCTTACTCTGCATTAATGACCCCCATTTGGAAATGTTAGTGGCCTGCTTAAATCGAAACCTCCATGCTCCATCTTCTGCTGGTAGAGGTTCAAGGCAACAGATTGTATTAAGGTGCACCTGGCATTTGGGAGATGGCCAGTGGCTTGTACACATCACCTATGCATGACGTTGCTTCAAGTCACCAATCACAGTTTCCCAGAAGGAGGGTTATGTCTATAATAACTCCTGTTATTCCAAAATAACATAGTACAGCCTCTCTCTGAGTTACGAACAAGTTACGGACCAAACACTTGGCCGTAACTCGGACCCCATTGAGTTGCACACGACTGCGCTGTTCGTAAGCGCAGGTTGCGTTCGTAACTCGGGGACTGCCTTTACGACCGCTCCATGGGAGCTTTGGTCGTAAGTGCAAATGGTTGTAACTCGACCATTTGCAACTTGGGGAGTGGCTGTACACATCTACCTACAAGCAGTTATTTCAACATAATGTCAAAATAATGTTGAGCTGGAGGACTGCTTACTCCGACTCCTGTGAATCTCACTGTACAGGGAGTAAAGGCAATTGGGGGAAGAGTGCTCTGTCTCGAAATCAGTGCTGTGTAGACAGAGCCAAAAGTCAAAATAAGCTATTTTGATTTATGCTACACAATTAGCATAGTTCAAGTTGCCTAGCTTATTTCGAGTTTGTGTAGACATGCCCTGGCTGAGCCAAACTAGACATTCCACCTGGTTGAAATGTCTCTTTAGAGGCGATATGTGACTCCCACTAGGAATAAATACGTTGGCTGTGTGACTACCTTCCCCTCTTGGGTCTTCTGTGCTTTGTGGAGTTCAGCACATGCTACAGTGATGAGTATCACGCTGAGCAAAGTCAAGCATAGCTCAACCGTAGGAGCAAACTAGCAAGAAAGTCTTGCAGCCAATTGGACTGCTACAGTCTGGCCTAGATAGACCATCTCTGATGCAGTCTGCTCACAGGCCTTCTACGGCTTCCTGAGCAACCGCTGTCACATTGAATTATCCCCAAAAGATGTGAGAAATGTCTTGTGCTCATGACGACCAATGCGGCAGCGGCAGGGACTGATTTTCTGCACTGGCTGAGGCTTCTGAGTGGACCTCACGGGTAAGCCCAAATTGAACAGTTTTAGCCCCCAGCCTGGAGCTGGCAAAGGCTTGGATCACCATGAGGAGGTCATCAGCAGAAAGGCAAAGTCGCAATCTGTGTGTCCCTGGAAGATGACAGAGTGCAGACTAAGCCACTTTTGACACCTGGGAATTGCAATGTAAAAGGTTGGATCCCATGGGAAGCTGAGACTGCAGACGGGGTCCCCAGCTTCTCGTCTTCCAGCTGAGAAATGTTAGTGCACCTCTGGGACCCACCAGCTCCTTGTCCTAAATACTCACGCTGGGTTGCTTCATTTTTCTGTGGCTGCCTTAGTCCCCTTCTAAAGACTCAGTTGGGCTTGCAACACTCCAAGTTCCCTCAAGCCCAGGTCTTGGGTCCCCGCTTGGTCTGGAGCATTGACAGTGGGCTTTCTTTACGTGTCATATCTAAACGGTGCTAGTCATCGTAAGAGAGGCTCCGGGTCAATGATCAGGAATAACCAAAAGCAAAGCAGAGTTAATTACGTTCTAAGGATTCATTCTTTACGATACCTTGGAGAGTGATTCCTGCAGAGCAGGGAGTGTTGGAGGGAGTTTGCCTGGAGGGTGGGCATTTCAAATCCAGATGTGTGTCTGGAGTTGCTGGGCTTCGTCGTTAGGAGAATAAACTTTGGAAATTAGAGTGGAGTTCCGCAGGGGCAGCACAGCCAGCCAGCTGGGGGGTATCATCAGAAGAAGAGCAGCACCCCGGAATTGAAAGGCCAGCTGACCGGCTCTACTCTGCAGGGACATGCTGGAGAGGGATTGGACTGGAATGCGGTGTGGTCTGACTAGAGGGGGTGCTGCTGCCTGCAGGCTCCAGGAGGTGCACGCACATGCCATAGCTCCTCACCCCTTCGCTGCCTGCACTTCACTGTGAACTGGGGCTACTACTGGCAATTATTAATCGGGGAATTGAATCATCTGTGCAAATTCCAGGGCAGCAGTAGGGGGAAAGAACCTAACGTGTTTTAAGACTGAGCTTGATAAGGTTACGAAGGGGACAACCTGATGAGATTGCCTGCAATGGCTTATGGTTCATCCGCAAGTGCTATTAGCAGATATCTCCAGCGGCTGGATTTGTGACACTCGAGGGGAGGGCTCTGAGTTACTAGAAAGAATTATTTCCCATGTGTCTAGCTGGTGAGTCTTCCTCAAGTGCTCAGCATCTAACTCGGTGGGCAACCTGCAGCCTATTGGGGTTCTAGGTGTGGCCCAAAACACACTTTGACCTTGTGATGGATAGGAGGAGGGTCAGCCAGCACCCGGTGACTAAAGGATACAACCCAGGTAGCTAAGGGCGTTGTTGGGAGGGAGCCAGAAAAACCAATGGGATACCGTGCTGAAATTTAAATTGTGACTATATACCTGCTGCCATTTCTCTTTGTGTGAGTTTTAAGCCAGGAGTTGGGAGAGAGAGAATGATTTAAACCCAGGCAGGACTACCATGCCTCCAAGGAATTCGGGGCGTGGAAGTGGACTGGACCATGAAGGGATTGTGAGTAAATAAGGGGGAAATGTATATTTAGTCATGGTCAGGGTAATTTTTCGTTGTTTGGTTAAACGTCTCAGTGTGAATCCATGCCTTCCGTCCCCCACTCATCATATTTGAGCTGCTGCCCAGACATATCATTATTCTTTTCACAGTTGCTCTGGAACACCTAGCAACCAAGCGCCTAGCCTGGGAGGTCAGCCATCAGGGAAACAGTTTTCCTGTGGGTTTTTGTTCGTTTGTCTCTTTTTCAAGTTTTCCTGTGGCTAAAGAGCTTGGGGTACCCCTGTGGAAGAATTTCAAGTGTGTCTTCCTGGTTTTTTTAGGGATTAAATCACTTGATGGTGGCAGCTACCCCCTAAAGTCAGTGAATCTGTGACTGGGGAGTTTTTGTAAGCAGAGCCTATAGAGGTGAGGTATTTAAGGTCTTTTGCGGGCTCCCACTTTCTTACTCCTCCACTGTGGGAGATTGACGGGAGACTCATTGACTTCTCTTAGTCTTCGGGACCCTGTGGAGTACTGAGTCGACGGGGGCACCGTCAGCAGGCGATTTAGTAGATCCTTACTGGAGATTGATGTTTTGGAGATCGATCCATTGGGATTCGATTTAGTGGGTCTAGTAAGGACTCGCTAAATCGCCTGCTGATGGTGCCCCCATCGACTCAGTACCCCACAGGGTCCCGAAGACTAAGAGAAGTCAATGAGTCTCCCGTCAATCTCCCACAGTGGGGGATGCCGCATAAATTCGACCTAAGGTACATCAACTCCAGTTGCTGCAGTTGCATATCTTAAGTTGACTTTCTCCCCTGGTGTAGACCTGGCCTTACTTTACCTTGCCTGTGTGCGGGGTGGCCAAATTTGTCTGGTTTCCATCCTGGTTTCCTCTGGGCCCCTAACTCACAGAAATATCTGTTGGGGGCCATGCAAAAGTGAGAAATGACCCCCCCAAAAAAACCCCAAACACCTCACTGGGACGTGACCCCCAACTGAGAAGCAGAAAGACACTCCCCACATTCCCCTCACACACCAGAGCCTAGGGGGGCCTGGGTTAGTAGATTTCATGGGCCCCCTTAGGCTCTGGGAAGGTACCAACAATAAGGGGTTCAGTGTGTGCCAGGAAGTGAGCTTTGGGTGTGGAGGGTTGGTGGATCTGGGGGGATGGTAGGGTGCAGGAGCCGGCTGGGAGTCTGGGGGGGTGGTAGGGTGCAGGAGCTGGCTGGGAGTCTGGGGGGGTGGTAGGGTGCAGGAGCTGGCTAGTGGTCTGGGGGGTGGTAGGGTGCAGGAGCTGGCTGAGGGCCTGGGGGGGGTAGTAGGGTGCAGGAGCCAGCTGGGAGCCTGGGGGGGTGGTAGGGTGCAGGAGCCGGCTGGGGGTCTGGGGGAGTGGTAGGGTGCAGGAGCCAGCTGGAAGTGGAAGGACTGGATGGGAAGTGGGGTGCAGGAACTGAGAGGGGGTGCAGCTGCAGGCTGGGAGGGCAGGGCAGGAGTGCTAGTGCCGTCTCCCTGATGCTGGAGGGAGAGCCCTGAGCCACAGGGGCCAGATCCAGGCAAACGTCTGTGTTTAGACTGAGTCTTGGGAGTCTGTTCCCGCTTCCTCTGAAGCCAATGGCACAGAGCGCTCCGGGTGGCAGGATAGAACAGCCCGTGTCCATGTGGCGGCTGTTCTTCGACCTCCAGCGCAGCCCTGACCTGCCGAGGATGGGTCAGAGGTTCTTGACTGAGTCAGTGTTAGGCTGGTTGTGATGCACTTAGGTGGGCCGCTTGTGTTTCCTGGGATTGTGTGATGCTGGAGGTGGAACGTGGAACCAGTTTTTCTGCTCTGGCAGTGGAGCTGGGGAGGAGCCGGTACAAAATGCCAAGACGGGAACTGCAGAATTATCTGCCAAGGAGACGCTTGGGAGGCCGCTGCCTTTGCCCCGGCCAGGTAAGGCCACTTTCGTCTCCGCCTTGGAGTCTTTCTGGGGGACTTGTGCAGGGGAGCTCTGAGCCGTGGGGAACGGAGGCGAGCGATCGAATGCCGAGAATAGACAGTTGTGCTCGGGGATAGCCCTGAGTAGCAGGCCCCCTGCTGTATGAGTCCCAGGCATTTTTGCTAGAATCCTGTTCCGAGGGACTCCCGGAGAGGGGAATTGCAGTAAAACAAGGAGTCCTCCTGGGCGAAGTGATAGCAGGCGTGGCTGGTAAGCTCCTTGTGCCCACGGAAATGAGGTGCACACACATTCCCACTTGCTTAGGCTGGAGAACTTGGGTGTATTTGCTCTACAGAGCTATCCAGTGTGAGGTTACCTTTGGTTCAGTCAACACTGCGATTTGCCAGGGACTCGTCTGTTGTTGCTGTCCGCTCGCCCTCTGTATAATCCAGGGCTGGGGAACCTTTTTTGGGTCGGGGGCTGTTGACCCACGGAAAAATCAGTTGGGGGCTGCACAAATGTGAGAAGCAAAAAAAAAAAAAAAAAAAACCCTGATTCAAAACACTCTACTGTTGTGACCCCCAAGGGAGAAGCAGAAAGACATTTCCCACATTTCCTTCATACTGCAGAGCCTAGGGCCCCCGGCTAGTAGATTTTGTCCCCCCAGGCTCTTGGGTGGGGCCCAAAATGAGGGTTCAGTGTGTGGGAGGGGACGCTGCCAGGAAGCAGACTTGGGGTGCAGGATCTGGGCAGGGGAGAGGGTGCAGGAGTGGGTTGGGGGTTGGTGGGTCTGGAAGGTTGGTAGGGGGCAGGAGCAAAGTGGGGGTGAGGGGGTCTGGATGGGAGAGAGATGCAGGAGCCGTTTCCTCCCCGACCTGCGGGTTGGATCCGGACCTGGCTTGCCTGAGTCTGGCCCGTGAAGCTCAGGGCTTCTCCCCCCAGTAGCAGGGAGCTGGCACTGATTCTCCAGCCCTGTATGGGGAACTGCAGAGGGGCTGCAGGGCTGGGGTGCCAGCTCCAGCTCCCCAGTGCTTGGGGAGGGAGGGAGCCGGGAGCCTTGGGGCTGGATCCAGGCAAGCCAAGGCCCAGATCTGGCCAGGCCTTAGGTTCCCCACCCTTGGTATAATCTGGCCATGTGACTACTGCCTTTTTAAAAGTAATTTTGCAGACCATGGGGTGAGCCCAGGCTAGAGCTGGTCAAGGCTTTGCAAGGGGGTGAGAACGTCTGTTGCTTTCAGCTCAGCCTCCACCCACCCAGGCAAATGCGCGGCAGTTGAGCCTTAAGCTACCCCAAGCATGGCTACATGCACGACACTGAGATTGGCTCACGTTCACCAGGGCGGGAGCCACCCACGCCTCTCTCCTAATGAGAAACCTTCCCCAAGCGAGTCAAGACCCGTGAGACTCCCAATTGCCGTGAGCAGCGTTTGGCCTTTCCTTTTTGCTCCTCAATAGCAATTTCCATTCACTATTGACAGAACGTATGGGAGTTCCGTGACAGAATGTATGGGAGTTCCGTGACAGAACGTATGGGAGTTCCGTGACAGAATGTATGGGAGTTCCGTGACAGAATGTACGGGAGTTCCGTGACAGAATGTACGGGAAGTGCGGGAAAGGGCAGACTGGGACTGATTCCCTCTGCTCCCTGCACCTGCTACCTGGCAACAGACCTGTGGGTAACTCAAACACACAGTGACGTCGTAACGCTGTAACCGTGGGAGACTTCCAAACAGCCTCGCCCCTAACACTCAGAGACTCGTTGACTTTACGGCAGCACTAACGGACCGTTCTGATCTGACGTCCTGCATAACACAGGCCAGACAGCCTCCCCGACTGCTCATTCCTGCCTTAAGTCCATGACTTCTGACTGGGCTAGAGCAGATCTGTTAGAAGGCCCTCCAGGGTTGACGTAAAGACTTTGGGTGACAGAGACCCCACCGCAGCCCGAGGTACGTTGGGTTGAAACAGGAATGGCTTCAGTAACGCTGTAGGCCAGCGGTTTTCAAACTAGGGGTCATGACCCAGGGTTAGGCGGTAGAATGTCAGGCGCTGGGTCTCGTTGCTGCAGGGGGACCAGGTGACCAGTGGGGGCTATGGCAGCTTCTGCCTGGCCTGGCACTGCAGACTGCGCTGCGCCCCAGAAGTGGCCGGCAGCAGGCCTGGCTCCTAGGTGTGAGGGAGAGTGCACAGGGCTCCCCGCACTGCCTCAGCCCTGCTGCCCAGGAGCTACTGGAGGTAAACCCTTCCCACCCAGCCCTGCCCTCCTACACCTGCCCCTCTGGCCCAAGCCTCCTCTTACACCCCAAAGCTCCTCCTCAGCCCCACCCCGGAGCTAGTCAAATTATGATGGGTCGCAGTATCAACAATTTTCTTCAGCGGAGTCATGAGAAAAAAAAGTCTGAAACCCACTGGGGTATGCAGATGGTTTCCATTAACCCCGGAGACTAACCATCCTGGAAGGTGTAAAACCATTCAAGGCTCTTCCTTCGCCGGCAGGTTAAAGGAACGCAGAGCTGAGTGTCTGGGACCCAGACACCGTTGTTTTAATGTTGCAGAGCGCAGCTCCATCCTGAAAATCCCGGAGTATCACAACGTCTCCCTTTACCCCGCCCTGGCTGGGGGAATGTCTCTTTTCTAGGTCCTCTGAATCTCCGTGCGAGAGCCAGGGAACGGCTGCAGGATGTCTTCAATCTTGAAGAGTGAGTGGCCTCGCGCCCGGGCAGGGAAACCGCAGCGGAACAGAGGCCTGAGCACGATGTGGGATGGAGGGGGGCGTGGTGGAAGCTAACTCTCTCTCCGTCCCACCCCATCCCAGCCCCTGTGCCCCATCCCCCCTTGCAAACACATGTCACTCCTCACATTGCTAACTGCACGGAACCCTTTGCTGGAGTCGCGGGTGGGGTCAGCGAGGAGCCGGTCTGGACTGTCCTTTGGGATGTGCTGCTGCCAACTGTGGGGACAGGAAGGAATTTTCCCCTTGGTCAGATTGGCAGTGATGTTGGAGGCTTTCCTCCTTCCTCAGCAGCTTGCGGGTGCGGGGATCGTTTGCCAGGGTTCCCCGGGTTTATCTCGTTTGTTTATTCCCCAGCCATGGTGCGGGCCATCGGCACTGGTGCACCTTGTCTCACCTCCTGTGGCCTGACACACGCTGGCCTCATTCTGGTTGTTGGGGGGGGGGGGGGGGGTGTTCTGTATTGCTCAACTCACTGACATTCTTCAGTACAAACCCTCCTCATGGGAGTAGGCCTAGTTCCTCTCTTGGGCTTTCCTGGGTGGGCATCACAGGGAAGCTATGCCCTGTGCTTTCTCAGTGGCAGAGGACTGGACGGACCCACACGCTCCTTGTCCTTTCACTCCGTTCTGCCTCGTACTTGGGTGCATAATGCTTGGCACACAGACCGTGTGAGATGAGAACTGACCTGTCCTCTTGTTCTCCTCAGTGTTCGGAAGAGAAGACAAGAAGGAGGAGAAGAAGGAGAAAGACAAGAAGGAGGAGAAGGAGAAAGACAAGAAGGAAGAGAAGGAGAAAGACAAGAAAGAGGGAGACAAGAAAGACAAGAAGAAGAAGAAGAAAGAGAAAAGGGTGAGGAAATGGTGGTGAATTTGCTCTTTCCATGTAGTGTCCGGGCACGCTGGGGGTGTAACTGATTTCACCATTTCAGTGTCTCAGCACCACAAAGGAAAAACCAATTCCGACCTCGTTGACCGAATAGGGAAAGTTTTGGCCCTGCCAAAGACAGCCGAGTGTAAGCTCCGCGTGCCATTGGCTTTGGGACCCTTGCAGGTTCCTCCAGCCTGGTGCTCAGCCTGGCTGCCCGTCCCTGGTGTTCGTCGGGCGATTGGATGCTCTGATAGTCCTGGGTAGAATTCTGTGGGGCAAATTGTAGAGTCTCATCGGGCCGTCGCTTCTCCGAGTCTCTGTGTGTGTTTGATTTTGCTCCTCCTGGGATGGTAGCACGGTGTGTGTGACAGCTGGCAAACAGCCCTGGAGCTAGCACTGAGCCTGAAAACCGTTTCCCGGGGAGGGGAAGGCCGGGTCAGACAGGTTGTCTGCTCGCTGCACTGTCTCCTCCCTGCTGATGGGCTAACTGGGAACAGAGGAAGTGAGTTACCACTGGGTCTCTGCTGTGAGAGCAACAAAACAATACACCAGTGATCTCTCTTCCTCCATCCACCCTGTGAGCCAAGAGGTCTCTGGATAGACATTGACACCAGCTGGGCAGCTTTGTTCCTGCTACAGTGATCCTGTCACCAGTAAGTTATGAATATGGGCAGTGGGGGAAGGTAGGGCTGAGGGAGGCAAGCCCCCAGCCCTGCCTCATCTTCCCCATGGGAGTCACGCCCCCCACCCCCAGCACCACAGGGAGGTGGGATGGTGTGCAGCACCAGCCTCCTCAGTCCCGGAGCCCGGGGACGGTGGGCACTCAAGGCAGCCACACTCCGCCTACAGTAGGCATTCTGGAGGCAGAGTCTGGGTGGGGCCAGGCTGGTGGTTTGGGAAGGCAACTGCTGCTGATTATGAACCTTTTCCTCTTTGCCCCTTAGGGGGAAGGAGATGAGAGCAGCAGCAGCAGCAGCTCCTCGGACAGCGAATCTGAAGAGGTGAGTGCGAACGGCGCGGGACCTAACCCATCAATGGGGCCCGTTTGCTTTTCCCTTGCTTTAAAACATCCTTATCCAGCCTGGGTCTGGTCCCTGCTGGGGCAGAATAAACTCTTTCCTTTCTTCCTCACGCCTCCTGGGAGATCAGCATCCATTGGAGTGACACATCACATAGGATCCTGAAACCCTGCTGCTGCCAGTTAGCGCTACAGCAGCAGTTTGCGGGGGGAGTTGTGGGGACTTTTCTTCTCCCCTTTCCTGGATGTGCAGTGTGCAGGGCGTGGCCACTAACAGGCATGAGAAGAGCTCAGAGTGGGGTGTTTTCAAAGTCCCCCCATGGGTAAGTCAGATCTGCTAGGGGAGCTGCTGAAATCAGCTATGAGCTTAGCATGCAAGCCCCATTCTACCTCCTTGGGCCCATGCAGATGCACAAGAACAAAGCACCAAAGGGCCCCCAGGCCCTGCACCTCACCCCAAACTCACACGCTTGCGCCTGATGGATGCTAGCCTGGGTTCCAGGAAGCCAGCAGGTTCCCATTGTGAATGCTCACAACCCATCTGTAAGCTCAGAATTTTGTGAGAGGCCAGGAGAATGAGGAAGAGAGAGAGGCAAGGAAACACACAGCCGCTGCCCAGGCCCTGATATGCCCTCTTGTTTCTCTTTGGCTTATCCCTAGGGTCAACACGGTGACAAGAAGAAAAAGGAGAAGGATAAAGAATAACTTCTTAGGAGCCAGCGGGGGCCACCTTTGTGTTTCCTGCCTTAGCGAAGGAGAAGAGGATCAGTTGTGCAAAAAATGCATCTGGAGTTGAGGTTGTTCCATCCAAATAAAGTAGTTTTGAGCATTACAAAGACTGATTCTGTTTATTGGCTACAGTCAAACTACCTTCACGTGCACTGAATTGTCATGTCTCTCCTGATAATTAGCTGATAACCTTCTCCAAGCTCTTTACTAATAGTGGAGCCAACTTAATGTAGGCCATTGACGTGCCGCCTGGATGATCTGTGTTCTATCCCTGGCTCTGATCTACTGTGTGCCCTTGGTCATGTCACTTCACCTCCACCTTGGTTCCCCCTCCACTCTGCTTGTTATCTCTTCAGAGCTGGGATTGTCTATTGCTATGAGCAAGTACAGCGCCAAGAACTGGGGCCCTGATCTCAGCCGGGCCTCTGCCATCACACAAATAATCATGGAGTAAACTCCATCAGCACCAACGAGGGTATCACCAATTACACCAAGATTGAATTTAGCCTTTGGACTTGTGCAGCACAGGCCTTCCCTGGTTCTTAGGCAGGTGAAGTGACTGTGCCCTGTCCCCCCGAAAAGCTGTGGGATGGCTGAATATTGTGATCCCCAGTTTTTAGCTGGGGGCTGTGAACTACAGAGTGATTAAGTAACATGACTGAGACCATGGAAGGAGCCCGGCACACACCCATGTGATCCTGCAGTGGCTGCCTTTGATGTCTTCCCTTTCTTCCTGCTAACGGTTCCTCCCCGTTCTGTTACTCACACAGCTCCTAAGGAACCAGCCAGCATGGGCAGCCCCTTTGGAAATCTAGACAACATGGCCTGCTACGGATTGGTCATCAGAGACACCAAAGTGCAAGGCAGGTATTTCAAAAGGCTACTGGACATTCTGGGCGACGAGGCTGTGAAAACCGGACCTGGTTTGAAATTTGCTATTTTATTTGAACCAGGAAAAAATGTTTGCACCTTTTGTGCTTTCAGAACTGAGACATGGCTCGGCCCCGGAGTGTTTAGATGATAGAACCATCTTCAGCCCAAAGTGACAGCTGCTCCTGACAGCATAAAGCCATAGTCTTATAACCACCCCCCCAAAGAGGGGGGAGGAATGGAGCTGCCATTAAAAATGAGACATCGGCTCCATCTACTGGTGAAATCGGTTCCTCGCGGCTAATCTAAATGTTCCATAACCATTCCCCAGGGCTGTTTTGTAAGGCGTCTCTGGCAAGCGACATGGCCACACAGAGAGAGAGAGAATATGAAGAAAACATTAAAGAGGCCGAGCAGACTGCTGGCAGTGGAGGAGTTTTTCGGTGCTATAACTATAGTCTTTGGTGCCAAGCAATATATTTTAATATCTCGCCAGGCACACACTGTATGTAGCCAGTTATATAAATGCCATGTGAGGTGATGAATATGCAGTACAAGCTATTGCAAAGATCTTACCCAACACACCACGGACGGTTTCAAATGGGGAACACTGGTCCAGATTTTTGCTGACTTGGCAATTTAGCAGCAGGCACGTTCCATCACATGCAGCAGGAGGAAGGATCCTCAGCAGCAGCCGGACCCTTTGATATTGAAACCTCCCTTCTACAAAATCTTACTCTGCACCTGCTTAACTGACTACAGGCTTGTCTACCTGGTGAAACTGACAAGGAAACTAGAAACTGCTCTGGCTACTGCAGAATAAGAGTCCACATGATCAGTGAACCCACATTTGCAACTGCTCCTTGAGGAGCAAATGCCTCAGATCCCTTTCTTCCCCCTCTCCATTCCCAGTACTGAGGGGATACAGTGTAGCACCATTGTGCCATCACTCTGCTAAGTTGGGATCTTCTCCATGGCCTGGTCTACACTGGAGGGGAATGTTGACCTAAGATACACAACTTCAGCTCCGTTAATTGCGTCGCTGGGGCTGACGTAGCTTAAATCCTTGTCCGTGATCAGGGAAGCTGGCGGGAGCACCCGCTCCTGTTGGCTTCCCTTACTCCTCGCAGATTGGGGGCTGCCCTCAGCGTTCAATTTAGTGGTCTGCTCTAGACCTGCTAAATCAAATGCTTGAATATTAACCTCTGGAGGGTTGATCCTCTCTCTAGTGTAGACATGTCCCGTGAGACTGCCTTTCCAGTCTTATAAAGAGGCCTAACAGAAAGAACTCTAAGCCCTAGATTTTAATACCAGTTGCAGTTTTTAGACTGCAAAGTCTTATGGGAAGAGAGCATCTTTTTGTCATGCCTTTGTACAGCGCTCAGCACAATGTGGATTCCTAACTTATCTGTGTCCATAGGCGCTCCTGTGATATAAAGACCTAGTTCTAATATAATGACTTGAAGACGTACCTTTCTTGGAAAACCAAGCAAGCGCTCTACACGCTTGGAATACTGGTTTGCTTCTTTTACAGGGAGAAGTCTATTTTATGTTTACTTTAGCAACAAATCCATTTTGTGCTGAGCGGATCGGGTTTCAGACAAACAAGTGTGTAAAAGCCAGGCTCACTCAGGTTTTATTTAAACCTGTTGTGTGGTTGATTTATTTTACATCCAAGGGAAATCAGTACGCTCCAGGGCTACTTAACCACTTTCTTATTTAGTGCAAGCTTTAAACAGTTAATACAGTTGTTTAAGTTTTACAAGCCTTAAGAACAATGACTATACAATTTAAACCTTAAATACTATACAGTATAAAGCAATTAATACAGCGCAAAGCAATGCAAAAGCAATTACTAATAGATCTATTATATATAATAATAATAAAGCACAATTCACTTACACTTCACCTGTATGCTACCTACAGTGCCAGGCAGGAGGTTGTGGTTCTTACTAAACCCAATTTATAGCAAAGCGAGATTCGGTCGTTCTAATAATATTTACCAATTGATTATGTGTTGGGTAGGAGACGTAAAACACCCAATGCCCCTATTTAGCGTACATCCTTAACCATGATGTTACCTAAACTATGTGCGTAGTTGACAGTTTCATGGCTGCATCTGTACTTTTTGCTGATCAGAAACAAGTACCCGTACAAGGTTGCTTGTGGTGTGTTCTTGACGTGGTCTTGCGTCCCATGCTTAATCTGCATTGTTATACAAAACAATTCCTGACTCTCGGCCCTGCCTGCGTGCTTTGGCGCACCAGACTTGAGACAGGCCAAAAATCCACACTTTGGACAAGAGGGACATCACCATTTATTGCCAAGGCAGGGTAGTCCAGGCTCCCCTATAAAACCAAAGAACACAGCTTCCAATATTGTTTCCATGCAACCTATACAGCAAGATCTTAAATAGTCCCCACAAAAGCAGGAAGTAAGTTTAAAAAAAAGACTGCACTTTTATAGACTTTGATTAAAAAATCCCAACAATATTATAGGACGAGAAAAAGGATCTAAACGGCTTTCTCAATGCGTTTGCAAGCAACTGTGGTTTACTCGGCAAACACCAATTTTAAACGTTGTGCTTTAGTTCTATTTAGACTGGAAGGGATTCGATTTTTTTTCTTTTTTATTGGTAAACCTCAATTTCGCCGTATGCACAGGAATGGCTAGAAAAATATTTCCATTGATAACGATCAAAGCATACTGAGAGGCAAAGTAAGTAACATGCTGCCTGACAATTTGTGGTTTGCTGGTTATAAAACTTTACTTTTGAACAGCAGCAGCTGTCATTAAATAATGCTTATCCCGCCACTGTCTGGTACCGCCATAATGCTGTGGAACAATGAACATTTCAATTGACATAAATAAAAACACATGCTGAAAAATAGGCAGATGTTATTTGTCGATATGATTACAAAACCACTCGCCTTTGCCTCGTTACATTTTTTTCAGATGAGCAGGAAACCCACAGCAGAGATGTTCCGTGCCATTCCCTGATTCCACGGCAGCATTCACGTCTAGTGTGGAGGACGGGTGGCAGAGGGCTGGCCTGAAGCCAAAGAGCTGATACATCCATCGGGCCCGTATGCAGGAATTTCTGGGGGGGTAGGTGCTTTTTTTGTAAATGCAGACAGCAAGGGTGTGAATGCACCCCCCCCCCCCGAACTCCCAAAGTAAGCGGGAGATCAGCCCCAGCCTTCCCCGGACTGGCCGAAGCATGCTTTCTTGGGGAATTAGGGAGGGTGCTTTTGCACCCCACCCCCCACCTCTGTGTACAGGCCTGTCCATTCATCTTATGCACAGCTAAGCCCATACTCAAGGTCAATGGGATTGTGTGGGAATACTTTTTGTGCAGCCTAAAGAATTAGGGCTTTGGCATGCTTTAAGCAAGCAGGAGTATGCCCATCCCCCCACTCCACCGAGTAAAGCAGGAGTATGCCCATCCTCCCACTCCACTGAGTAAAGCAGGAGTATGCCCATCCCCCCCACTCCACTGAGTAAAGCAGGAGTATGCCCATCCTCCCACTCCACTGAGTAAAGCAGGAGTATGCCCATCCCCCCCACTCCATTGAGTAAAGCAGAAGTATGCCCATCCCCCGCCCCACTGAGTAGATGGTGATGGATTATCCAGAATCCTAGACCCTATACTCAAGAGAGTCCAGGAGCTGTTCTCTCTGGGTGTGAAAGGGGTGGGGCGTGGGCAGCAGGTTGTCCCATGGTTCTGTACCCCCATCTCCTACCCGGCAGCTGCAAACTCTTCTCCCTTGTCCCACAGTGCAATGTGGCTAAGGACAGAGCTTCTCCTTGCCCCTCCTCGCCCTTGGGGCTGTGCTGATTCTCTGCCTCCCCCCCCTTTAATTCTAGCAATGCTTAATTTTTGCCCAAATCCACTGTCACACGTGTACAAACATCACTGCTGTGAGGAAAGTCCTGGCCGCCGGGGCCCTTTGTTGAACTTGGTTTGACAAACCCAGCCCCATTCAATGGCTGCTCATGCTCAGTACGCTATATAATTTTTCATATTAAAGGCAGGCAGTGTAAGGTCTGTCACCTCACGACTGGCATGGAGAAAGTAAATTAGGAAAAGTTATTTACTTATTCCCATAACACAAGAATTAGGGGGCACGAAATGAAATTGATAGGTTTAAAACAAACAAAAGGAAGTTTTTTTTTTTCCACACAATGTACAGTCAACCTGTGGAACTCCTTGCCAATGGATGTTGTGAAGGCCAGGACTCCAACAGTGTTCAAAAAAGAGCTAGATAAATTCATAGATAATCGATCCATCAATGGCTATTAGCAAGAAGGATCACTTGATGATTCCCTGTTGTGTTAATTCCCGGTAGGGCCCTGGCGTTGGCCACCGTCAGCAGACAAGGTACTGGGCTAAACGGACCTTTGGTCTGACCCAGTGTGGCTGTTCTTAAGGTTCTCATTGTGAAAGTCTCTAGTGCCATCATTTCCACGCCCCCTGGATTACCGCGGCGTGGCACGTGCAGGCAGATTCAATCAGAACGCTTTCTTCAGTGCTTTGCAAACAAGAGGAATCAGATTTAAAATTAATTGAAGGCCCCGTTCACCTCTGTGAGTAAATCCAGGCTTGAATCCAGCTAAAGCCAATGGGATTTACACACTTGCTTAGTTAATTATGAGCAGCGGGGTCGTACTGGATAAAGAAGCTTAACTGAACTGGGGCCTGAATATGCAAAAACAAAACCAAAAAAGCCAAACATTTTGCTCTTGCAAAACCTCGCTCACCTTGATGATTTTGTTAAATGAGTCTTGTAGCTTTGAATGATCAAACTGCAGTTTGTGGATTAACCCCCGACCCCCCACCCCAACCATTTGGCAAACTCAACTAGTGAATGCCCTGTAGATCTCTGATCAAGAAATCTAACTATTTATTGCAACCCTCATGTAATGCCCAGCTCTTCTCTAGTATTTTGGAAAGAAAGTCAATATCGTTATCCCCTTTGGACAGATGGAAAAATTTAGGTAGGGAGAGGGCAGTGACACCCCCCTTTCCTCCAAAGACCAGGTTTGAACTCACTCCTCCTGGGTCATGATGCAGGGATCCATCCACTAGGCAACACTGCCTCATTCATCAGTGCACTTAGTTCTGGTCTACACTGGGAATTTAGGTCGAACTTGGCCGCATTAGGTCAATTTTCTAAACAATGACTCCACCCCACCAATCCTGTGCCATTGATTTTAACGGCTGTTAAAGTCGATTTCAGTACACCTGCTTTTACCAGGAGTAACACTAAATTCGACCTTGCCTGGTCGATTTTAGGGTAGTGCAGACACAGCACTGTGAATGTCAACATTCTTGGCCTCCAGGAGGTGTCCCACACTCCCCACTGTGACCACTCTGGCCAGGACTTTCAACTCTATTGCTCTCCAGGAAAAGCCCCTGGAAAATTTGAATTTCATTCCCCGTGTGGCCAGCAGACCTCAGAGCAGGCAGCACACCGGACCATGAGTTCCAGCCTGAGCGTGCTGGAGATCCTGGATCTCATCGCTGGGTGTGGAAAGGAATCTGTTCTTGCAGCGCTACGAACCAGCAAAAGAAACGCAGATCTCTATGGCAAAATCACACAGGGCATGGAGGGGCCAGGGTACCCCAGGGATGCCCAGCAGTACCGAGTGAAAATAAAGGAGCTGAGGCAGTCGTACCAGAAGACAAAGGAGGCAAACGGACAGTCTAGACTCTAGAGCAGGGGTGTCCAAACTTTTTTTAAAGAGGGCCAGATTTGATGAAGTGAACATGCATGAGGGCCGACCATTTTACCTGACATTCTTTGAACCATTAAAATTAAATGCAAATTAACTATTTTATGCAAAGTTTATTGCAAACGGCATACTTTTCATTTCGTCACATGGATGACAAATCTAAACAGGTGTTAAATCACTCTGCCTTTCATATCTGAAGGCCAGATGGAAAAAAAAATCCAGGAAGCTGAAATATATGTCAGGAACATTGTAAAGTACATTACATATTATTGGTAATAAAGGTTGTCTGTCAACTTTTAAGTTCAAAAAATATGAACAGGAACATAACACCAAGTATACATGTTGTGTCCAAATATATTTATAACTGATTTAGACCAACTGACATTAACTGAGATTTTACAATGTATTCATCTCAATACATATGGATTCGTTGGGGGCCATAAAAGATAGATATTGCCAAATTACCCGGGGGGCCGTATTAAACCGGAACACGGGCCGCAATTGGCCCGTGGGCTGGACTTTGGACATGCCTGCTCTAGAGCATCACCGCACACATGCTGCTTCTCCAAGCAGCGACACGTGATTCTTGGGGGTGGACGTGACCAGTTTCCCTAGCCAGTTCATGGATTCCTTCCAAGACACCCCTCAGGTGTCCTCCTTGCAATTGTGATCGACCTCCCTTCCTTGAAGCTCCCACCCTGGACTCCTTTTCTGTCCCTGCCGCGTTCCCTAAATAAAAAGGCATGATTTCTGAACGCCAGTCTCTTTATTGCTTGTGTCGACAGGTGGGGTGGGGGTTGTTACAGGGTTTACAGGCAAGCGCACTGAATACAGGAGCCCTTCATTGAGAGCAACGGGCATCATTCTTAAATCTGGCCATTCATAAAGCTGTCTTTCAAAGGGTCTCTGATTTGCAGTGCTCCTCGCTGTGCCCTCCTTATTGCCCTGCTGTCTGTCTGCTCATAATTACTGGCTAGGCGCTGTGCCTCAGTTCCCCACCCCTGGCCAGATAACTTTCCCTCTAACGCTCACTAATATTGTGGAGCACACAGCAGGCTGCCTCAGCAATGGGACTGTTACTTGTGCTGAGGTGTAACCTAGTCATTAGATTCCAGAGCCCTCCCTGTAAATGCCCCCAAAGCACATTCAACCACCGTTGTCCACTTGCTCAGCCTGTAGTTGAACTGCTCCTTCCTGTGGTCCAGGCTGCCTGTGTACAGCTAGGGGTAGGCTGGGTCTCCAAGGATCACTATTGGCATTTCAATGCCTCTGATGGTAATTTTCCAGCTGGGAAGAAAGTTCTAGTTTGTGGCTTTTTGAAGGGACAAGAGTTCCTACAGGTGTTATGAGGAGGAGGGAGAAAAATTGTTCTCCTTGGCCTCTGAGGATAGAAGCAAGGGGCTTACATTGCAGCAAGGCAGGTTTAGGTTGGACATCAGGAAAAACTTCTTGGTTGTCAGGGTGGTTAAACACTGGAATAAATTGTCTAAGGTGGTTGCGGAATTTCCATCACTGGAGATATTGAAGAGCAGGTTAGACAGACACCTGTCAGGGGTGATCTGGATGGTACTTGGTCCTGCCGTGGGAGCAGGGGACTGGACTCTGACCTCTCGAGGTCCCTTCCTGTTCTATGATCCTGTGTGTGCGTCGTGCACCTTTCCTGACCATTCTACACTGGAGTCCGTAAAATGATCCACCAGCGCCTGTAGCACTATCGAAAAGTACCCCTTGTGCTTGATGTGCTCCTTGGCAAGGGGGCCAGGTGCCAAGATGGGGATGTGCATTCCGTCTTTTGCCCTGCCAGTTAGGGAACCTCACCATGGCAAATCCCTCCCCTAGGTCCTCCACGTTTCCCAGAGTCACCCCCCTCTGTAGCAGAAAGGCATTGACTGCCTTGGCCTCTTGGATCACAACAGCCTCCGTCCTAGATTTCCCCACAGCAAATTGATTCCCAGCTGTCTGGTGTGGCAAGCTGCCAGAGGACAATCGCCATGCACTTCTCCACGGTCAGAGCAGGTCTCATTCTGGGATTGCTGCACTTCAGGGCAAGAGGAAAGCAATTCGCAAACACCCATGAAAGTGGCCTTATGCACAGGAAAGCTTTGCAGCCCCTGCTGATCGTCCCATAGCTGTATCACAATGAGGTTCCCCCCAGTCTGCTTGTCTCACGGCCCCGGAACCGGTGCTCTGCTGTGTCCAGAAGATCGAAGGCCGGTGGCATTTGCCAGTCGCCCAACTCAAGTGCTTCACAGAAAAGTCTGTTCGTGGCCTCCCGAGATGCGTCCTCGTTCTGGCGCACCCGAGAGAGGCTGTGGACAGGCTCCAGCATTTGGCGCACCGTGGCGAAGGTCGTTAGCATAATGCTTTGATGCCTCCAAGTCAAGCGTGGGCCGCAGAGCGCAGGAACTTGGTGGAAAAGGATGACGATAGCAACCACAGAGCCACGTTACGTAAGGCTCCCGGGGCGCGTGTAGGAAGGAGAACAAGAGAAACCGGTGGAGCCGTCGTTACTTAAGTCCCATCTTGATTACATATGTTTACTCATATTTATATAACACCCGTGTTATCACACAGGGCTCTCTGCAGGACGTGGGCCTGTCACCGGGCCAGGCCTCTCTCCAGCCTGGCTGCATGTGCTGCCACACCCAGCCGCAGCCACGCAGCTTCTCTCTTTAACCCAGGTTGTTGCACACACAGAAATCCGTCTGAGCTCTCCCCTCAGCCCCAGCTTCACGGCCACCCCGCCCAGGGGCCTCTGGCACCCGCTTCTGGCAGCTTCTCAGAGCCCCGGTGTGACTCATCACAGGAATGAGCGCCACCTCAGCAGGCCTTTCCTGCCCCGGGGCCCAGCCTGTGGCAGGCCTCCCTCCTCCAGCTGTCTACCAGCAGCCCATTATAGGCCCCGGGGTAGCCGTGCCCGCTTTAGCTGGTTCGTCCCCGTTCAGGGGACACTGGGTTTAGTCAAGCCACAGCCAGCAGCTACTCTGTGACATGACCCCAGCTGGGAAGGGCTAGAGGGCTTCAGGGTGGCAGTATGTGTTGAAGTGGCCCTGCAGGAAAGTCACCCGCACAGTCCATGTGTTCTTATTCTTGTACTACTGGCGTGTGTGTAAAGTGCAGTCAGGGCTAATTTAACAGAGTGATCGCCCCATCTCTGCTTCTCAGCTTTCTCTCTTCAGGGTACTTAAATAGCCCATTACCAGAGCTTCTAAGCACCTAAGACTCGCTAATATATTTCGCCTCACAGCACCCCTTTGCATAAGGCACAGCTACCAACTCCATAAGGTAGCTGGGGAACCGAAGTCCACAGATGCTAAGAGACATGCCCAAGGTGGCAGGAAGTCTGTGGCAGAGATCTCCTGTGTCCTTGCCATAGACCAACACTCTATAGGGCCCAGGTGCCCTCAGCCCCGGGCTGAGGCTGGTTCCAGCCGATGAGCAACGACTGCGACTGCAAGGTGGTGAAACTGCGAAGGAATTGGGGCTTCCAAATCCAGCGCCAGCCATAGGAGCGTCTGGAGGTTGCTAGAGAGTTTGGGGTTCAGTGTGGAGATGAGGCTACGTGTCCTCTCCCCCTTCTGTGGCAGTGGAGTCTGAGAGTTCTTTTCTGCGTGGACTAGCCCATGATTAGCAGAGGAGCCTTTGTGGTTTCTGCTAAACACAGGAACCTCTCAGCCACTGGAGGTACAGGTTGGACTTCTCCAGCTTGGCACCCTCGGAATCTGACCGGTCCTGAACCAGGGAGAGGGCAGGTTTGACTCCTTTGTTGAAATAGCCAGGTAGGCCCATGTTCTGTTCCAGGGGGTTCACGTGGGAGAGGTTTCACGCCGACAGATCCGGATGGAAAAAACCATCCGGGTTCCCTTTAAAAGGCGACTCTTCGGTGTGTTATGCAAACCAGCCTGCTGGCGAGCGATCTGGTTGTAGAGAGCCATGAGTCATTTCTGCAAGCGCGATTCACGTGAAGTCTAAAGTACAGGGAGAAGAACATGCAAATTAAATGGGCACAAAAAAAAAAAAATCACCACCACAAATGAAAAAGAGACACTAGAGCTGCAGCAGCTGCCTTGTGTTGCTCAGGCACCTCCTGGCTCCACCAGTGGGGACTCCACCCTGGCCACCTCTGCCATTGCTAGCCACAGCCTCACAGGTGGGTATTGAGCAGGGACACAGAAGCAGCCTGGCTTGTCCACTCGGGATTTTAGGACTAAAGCTGTGATGCTGGGGCGGGGAGTCACCAGGCCCTGCACCCCCGTCCACAGCCGGACGCGACTGTCAGCCGGCAGGGTGAACGGAAGGGTTATTAGTGTACAGCGTGCAACGGACTTGTCAGCACAGCAACCAGAAGTAGCCAGTACCATCCATCCTGGTGAGAGGGGGCTCAGAAACCAGCATCCCTGACCCCCAGTTCTGCTCCCCAAGCCTCACACACTCAGCAGCCCCTCTCCCCTTGCAGCCAGCCCTGCCTCCACCCTTTGTCCTGCTTCCTCAGCAAAAGTCACACTTGGTCACACACCAGGCTCAGGTTATGGAGTACCTCCGCTATTTTGTATGGGCTGGGCTGGGGCGGCCTCCCTCAGTGGGAGTCACACCCAGAGCTCCCATCCCCATCTAGGTAAACTGAGGCACGCCCATAAGGTTACCACAGTACAGCAGAAATGACATGCAACATAACAAAACAAGCACAGCGAATCCTGTCCCCACTGCGTCACAATCTGGGAGAGCACGGATGGGTCTGGGGTATTTTTTCATGCCTTGTCAAGCAAATCACGTCTCCAGTCGCCCTCTGGAAATGTTGCTTGTCCATTCTCTGCCCCTCCCTCCCGCTACTGAATTGTGCGAAAGCACCAGAAACCGCCTGCGTGTGGAATTCTGCCCGGGGACAGGAGTGCGACAGCAGCCACCGTCGGAACGTCTCCTTGGCACGGGGCGTCTGTGCGAGGGAGGGCCCAAAACCGCCGGGCAGGACGGTGCGGCACTCACGCTAGTGAGCACTTGCTGCCCCGTGGGGCCTGGATGAAGTGAGGCCTCTGGGGTGAGTCAGGACCCACCAGCGGGCAATCTAGCTCTCCCTGGGCCAAAGTCACCACGGTGCCTCCATGGACTTCAACAAGTGAGAACATGAGAACATAAGAACGGCCGTACTGGGTCAGACCAAAGGTCCTTCTAGCCCAGTAGCCTGTCTGCCAACAGTGGCCAGCACCAGGTGCCCCAGAGAGGGTGGACCGAAGACGATGATCAAGCGATTTGTCTCCTGCCATCTCTCTCCAGTCTCTGACAAACAGAGGACAGAGACACCATTTCTAATAGCCTTTTATGGACCTAACCTCCATGAAATTATCTAGCTTCTCTTTAAACTCTGTTATAGTCCTAGCCTTCACAGCCTCCTCTGGCAAGGAGTTCCACAGGTTGACTACACGCTGTGTGAAGAAGAATTTACACCTGAGGGAACTAAGCGCCACACTTGGCCCATTATAGCCACATGCCTCTGACCACACGCACACGTTCGGTAGGTGACGGACACGAATGGGATTCCGGGGACCACATGCTCCTGTCAGAGGGAACCACAGAGGTGGCTTACAGATGCTTTTCTCCCCCACTCCGTCCTGCCCGCTGCATCGCTCAGCAGGACCAAAGGCACCCGCCCTTGTGTGTGGAATGGCAAATGAGCTGTCCCTTCATAATAGACGCTCATGGTTTTCATGGAGAAGTCACTCCAGCTGCTGCCGTGGCCTATCTCTTCCGCCTCCCAGCGACACCCTCCACCGACAATGTCACTACCCCAAGGCAAAGGGGCCGTGGCTAGAGGGAGTCCATGTGGAAGCTGCCGACGTGCACCCCGCAATCGTGAGGCCTTTGTTGGGTGAGCGGGGGTGCAGTGGACACAGAGGCACGGAACAGCAAGGAATGTCTCCTCGGGGACGGCGAGGAGTGGAGAGAAAGCGACTGACTGAAATGCGGCATTGCACGCTGGATTTTCTGCAAGCGGCACTCCCTGGCCTTTCCCGCGACGGAGGGGCCGGCTTGTGTGTCTGACTAATACTTGATTTGCTGCCTAGCTCTGAAAGGCAACGGAGCTTCGTTTGTTCTCTTCTCACTTGTGCGTGGCCCTCGACTGATTTTCTGTGGGCGAGCGGCTCCCAATCCAAAGAAGGTTCCTCACCTCTGGTCTGTTCAGTCATCTGTGGTAAGGTCGTCACCCAGCCAAACCCCAGCCTAGCATATGAATGCAGCCCATGAGGCATTGCTGGGCACCCACAGCACCCCGCTCCTTCCCTGGACTTCCCAGACAGATTAGTCCTGTGAAAATAATCAACACAGGTGTGTGTGTGTGGAGGGGTCATTGCCCTTGCTAGCCATCTATGCACACCCAGATTTATCACGGCCTGGTCCCCCGGCCCATGACAGCAGCGTCTCTGAAGGGACAGCTCTGTGAGGCAGAGAAGCGCGCTCACCCCCAACGTGCAGATAAGAAACTGAGGCCCGCTGACCCACAGAAAATCAGTCGGGGGCTGCACACAAGCGAGAAGCATTAAAACCGCCCCCAAATCCTCAGTGTCATGGCCCTTGACTGAGAAGAGAAAGACACTCCTCACATTCCCCTCACACACCAGAGCCTGCGGGGGGAGAAGGGGCAAGCTAGTAGATTTTGTGTGCTCCAGCCCCACGCCTCAGGGGCCAGATCCAGGCAAGCCGAGCCTGAGGCTCTTGGGCCTTGGGTTCCTCATCCCTGGAATAGACAGAGGGCTGCGTAGGCCTCGCATCTAGTGACTTAGGGTACGTCTAGATTACATGCCTCTGCTGACAAAGGCATGTAAAATAGGCCACCCGACATAGTCAGTGAAGCAGGGATTTAAATATCCCCGGCTTCATTAAAATAAAAATGGCCGCCGCGCTGTGCTGGCTCAGCTGATCATTGGCACAGCGCGTGAGTCAAGATGTGGATCAGTCGACAGGGAACGCCTTTGTTGCCCGCTCCCTTATGCCTGGTGAAACGAGGTTTACAGGAGCGGTCGACAAAGGCGTTCCCTGTCGACCGATCCGCGTCTTGACTCGCGCACTGTGCCGAAGATCAGCTGAGCTGGCACAGCGCAGCGGCCATTTTTATTTTAATGAAGCCAGGGATATTTAAATCCCTGCTTCATTGACTATGTCGGGTGGCCTATTTTACATGCCTCTGTAATCAATGGCGTCCCACCGGCATGGGAGTGGGGGGAGAACAAAAGGGGGCCCTTCATACCTCATTTGTGATTTGCTGGGGGGCTGCGTGACTTGCTAGCCTAGCTTAATGGGGACTTTTCTTCACAACATTGAGCACTTGCTCACTAGGAGGTGCTGATCCTGCTAGGCCGAGGGTTTGGGGTGGGACCATCCATAGGCCTCCCTGGTCCTGTTGCCATGGCACATGCTCTGCATGAGCTCTCAGTTGCTAACAACCTCCGAATATTGTAGGCGTTCGAGGGTTGGGGTGCAGGGGAGCCCCCCTCGCCCCCTGCCTTCCAGAGTCCCATGTGGAGATGGCAGCTCTGGCCGAGGCCTGCTGAAACGTAGCCCTCACTCAGGGACCCTTGGGGAGTGGATCAAGCCAAACCTGTGCAGGAACACAGTGAGACGAAGGCAAAATACCTACTCCACCTATCTCTGTGCAGACAGGAACATACAGCTGAGGTTCATGCTGACTTCAGAGGAGCAACAGCGATTTACATCAGGGTCCTTTAGCACAGCTGGGTCAGGTGCTGAGGAATTGTCGCTTATTACGTGTGTTTCTGGGCCCTGGCACCGCGGCCCTCGGGCACCGCTAGGCCCTCTTGTCACTACAGTAATACAAATGACCGTGATTATGGAATGACGAAGGAACTGGGCGTCACCGCGTGAGAGAGAAACGCCAATGACATGCGCAAGATTCTTTAATGACTGTATCCAATTACAAAGGAGACAGAGCCGCTAGAAGTGTTTGAAGTGTCGGTATGCGTTAGAGCCGGGCAAATACCGCAAATGCATTTCATAACAATCTCCCTGAACTGGATAATGAATTAGCTGGGGCCAAGCCTGTAAGCACTTTCCAGGAACATTCAAGCGGTCACTCTTCCATTCACATGAATGCCCCTGGGAGAATTCACACCCAGCGAGGTACGTTTAAAAGCAGATGGGAAGCTGTGTCACGGAGCAGGGGAGACGGAATTCCTTCAAGCCCCTCACCAGATCCCTGGCACAGAGGTAGCAAAAGGAGCCAGGTGTGGAGTTAAGCTGTGTTCCTCACAGCCTCGGACAAACGCACAGTTCCTTTGCGTGGCTGGGGGGAGACCAAATGAAATGTAAGCATGGGTCGGCATTCAGTACATCTGATGGGTTTTCTAGGAAAGATGTCACTTCAGGAACAGTCTCCGAGGGGAACGGGTTGGTCTGTATCTCCAAAAACGACAGAGTCCTGTGGCACCTTAAAGATGAACAGAGTTATTTGGGCATCAGTCTTTGTGGGTAAAAACCACTTTGTCAGATGCAAGTCCATGCAATTCAGCAAGGAAAAAAATAATATTTTCTTGAATTCCCTAGTCCTGTGTATCCCATCCCACTCTCTGAGAAGATCAGAGCTGCAAGCCAGTCAACAGCTCAAATGTGGAATACCAAACACCACACACTATGAGGCGCCTGTGAGAGAACAAGTCACATACAAATTCAAGTGCTTTCAAATGGTCCGGCTACATGGAAAGCCAGCCCTTCACAAAGAGGAGAAGTTTGTTATCGAAAACGGCTGTGACTGTCGACACAAGAAGCAAAGAGGCTTCCGAACAGCTGGTCTCCATACTCGTCTCCTTTATTTAATAGGGCTTATCTGGAAAAGAGAAATCTAGTTGTTGAATTATGTACTACAAGTCAATGTATCGTTTACACAAAGAGGAACAAATGCCAAGGAAGTATGAGCCGCGTGCAGACACCAGCAGTGTTGAAAAGGGCTAAATGAATCATGCACATTATTTGCTGCCAAGTATTTGCATGTATTGGGATTGCAATAAGTGGTCTAGCCAACTGTTAAATTAACCATCAAAACCCAATGGTTGCAGAAACGGAAGTTCTCTGATTTCCAATGCCTTCAATGGGGAGAAGGCAGCTCTTTTATTGCTGCATCATATCTTCAACCTACCTTATTCCCAGAAAATGTAATAGACAACATTGGTACCACAAGAGACTCAGAGATGATGGTGATGAACGTCACACAAGATGACAGGTAGATAGATACGGGTGAGTGAGGATAGAGAGCTATTTACGTAGATAAATTGGTGTGTGTGGATGGATGGACAGATTGATCCTATTGTTTATTCACTGAGAAACAGAAATCTGCTTTCCTAAAAAGTGACTGAAAATTTATTTTTCTATTCTATATTCCAGTTTAGCAAATACCTATTTAGCGTTCCAGGGTGCTCTAATCACTGAAGACTGCCTATGACAGGGGTCTCAAACTCAAACTCCAGACCCCCACGGAGAGTGCAGGGGGCCTGAGTGCTGCTGTTGCTCCACACCAGGCTACTCCTGGTAGTCACTGAAGCCGCATCCCTTGGGGGACGGAGTGCTATGGGTGTGAAGGGGCGGGGCTTGGGGCCAGTAATGGACAGCTCCTTCCCCCTGGCCTGCCGGGACTCCTGGGCTGGATTGCGTAACTAGTCAGGCTAGGGCTGCTCTGTGAGCTGTGAGTTTGAGACCCCGGTCCTCTGCTAGCTACCTTCACCAGCAGTGCCTTTCATTTTGTGCCTTTCAATTCACCTGACCTCACTCCTTGTTAAACACCTCTAGCAAGTTGTGAGCTCAGATGTCATGTACAAACATAGGGGCCAGATTCATTCCTGGTGCCACTCTGTTGTCTCCAGTGCTGTACCAGTGAACAATGTGGACCACGTTACCCGGGATAACAGCAGGCACGCACACTAGCTGTGTGGACAACATCTGGAGAGAACAAAGTCAATTAAGATGGCAAATGATTAGGCAGAGTTCTCTCCCCTCAACTGGCCCTGGGCTGTGCCTCATATAAAAACATCCTACTGTGCTTTGCAAGGGTCACATAGTAAATCAATGCAATTTGTACTGTGTAACCCCCATGTGCAAAGCAGGAAGTCCTCAGTTAATGACAGCATGGTCACTGCTGGGTATGGGAGCTGTTTTTTCAAATTTACACTGAGTCAGGCCAAACAAGTCAGTGAAAGGAACACGAATTTGAAGCGGCTGCATTGGCTGTCAGTGGTATGAAGAAAAAGCCAGCCAGTGTGGGGCTAGAGGAAACGGAAACAAGACTTCTCGGCAGCAGTGAGTGGTCTGAGTTCTGGCTGATCGCCAAGCCGTGATGGGCAGGAAGAAATTAGCTCTGAAGGCGATTGGGCCAAAGATGCAGATATTTTGAATGGGACACACGGAGAAGGTCTGTTTGAGAGAGAGGAGTATCACTGACTGCTCCGTGCACAAGTGTGATAGCTCCACCTGATCTGTGTTTTTGGTGGCTTCGATGTATAGGATCCTAGTAATTAGGTTGTAACCAACGGCAAACATTAGCCCAAACCACCCTGCAGGCCAGCTTCAAAATGACTAGACCCTGCCTGGGGCTGTGCTCAGAGTTGAGTGACAAACGGTTAACCAAAGGAACTCCCCGCCCTCTTTCTCCAGTCCATCACTAATAACTTCAGTAATGCCCGCAGTATCCCCATACCCCGCAGATTTCAACCCCGACCTGGAGTGTCTGCTGAACTTGCTGAGCAAGACGTTAGAAGTCATTCTTCTGCTCCCCCCTGTGCTGGCAAGGCCTCAGTTGGAGTATGGGATCCAGTTCTGGGCACCACATTTCACAAAAGACGTGGAGAAACTGTAAAGGGTCGGGGAAAGAGCAACAAAAATGATGAAAGATTTAGAAAACATGAGCTATGAGGGAAGGCTGAAGGAAATGGGCTTGTTTAGTTTAGAAAAGAGACGACTGAGAGGGAACATGATAGCAGTTTTCAGGGATCTAAAAGGCTGTGTCTAGACTGGCCAGTTTTTCCGGAAAATCAGCCGCTTTTCCGGAAAAACTTGCCAGCTGTCTACACTGGCCGCTTGAATTTCCGCAAGAGCACTGACTTCCTACTGTAAGAAATCAGTGCTTTTTGCGGAAATACTATACTGCTCCCATTCGGGCAAAAGTCCCTTTTGCGTAAAACTTTCGCGCAAAAGGGCCAGTGTAGACAGCTGAGATTTGTTTTCCACAAAAAAGCCCCGATCGTGAAAATGGCGATCGGGGCTTTTTTGCGCAAAAGCGCGTCTAGATTGGCACGGACACTTTTCCGCAAAGAGTGCTTTTGCGGAAAGGCATCCGTGCCAATCTAGACGCTCTTTTCCGCAAATGCTTTTAACGGAAAACTTTTCAATTGCGTAGCTTCAGTCAAAATAGCTTAATTTGGCTTTTGGCACAGTCTACACAGCAGTAAGTTGAAGGAAGAACACTCTTCCTTCGACTTTCCTTATTCCTCGTGAAATGAGGGTTACCATGAGTCGGAGTAAAAAGTCCTCTAGCTTGACATTATTTTGAAAAGCTTGTAGTGTAGATGTGCATGATATTATTTCGGAATAACTGATGTTATTCTGAAATAACGCTGCTGTGTAGACATACAGGCTACGTCTAGACTGGCATGATTTTCCGGAAATGCTTTTAATGGAAAAGTTTTCTGTTAAAAGCATTTTCGGAACAGAGCATTAGATTGGCATGGACGCTTTTCTGCAAAAGCACTTTTTGTGGAAAAGCATCCGTGCCAATCTAGACGCGCTTTTCCGCAAAAAAGCCCCGATCGCCATTTTCGCGATCGGGGCTTTTTTGCAGAAAACAAATCTCAGCTGTCTACACTGGCCCTTTTGCACACAAGTTTTGCACAAAAGTAACTTTTGCCCGAACGGGAGCAGCATAGTATTTCCACAAAAAGCACTGATTTCTTACAGTAGGAAGTCAGTGCTTTTGCGGAAATTCAAGCAGCCAGTGTAGACAGCTGGCAAGTTTTTCTGGAAAAGCGGCTGATTTTCTGGAAAAACTGGCCAGTCTAGACACAGCCACAGAGGTTGGCTAAACACTGGAATAAATTGCCTAGAGATGTTGTGGGATCTCCATCACTGGAAATATTTAAGAGCAGGTAGGATAGACATCTGTCAGGGATGGTCTAGAAGGTGCTTGGTCCTGCCATGAGGGCAGGGGACTGGACTTGAAGGCCTCTCAAGATCCCTTCCAGTTCCAGGCTGTGTCTAGACTGGCAAGTTTTTCCGCAAAATCATCTGATTTTGCGGAAAAACTTGCCAGCTGTCTACACTGGCTGTTTGAATTTCCGCAAGAACACTGACGATCTCATGTAAGATTGTCAGTGTTCTTGCGGAAATACTGTGCTGCCCCCGATCGGGCAAAAGCCCTCTTGCGCAAATCATTTGCGCAAGAGGGCCAGTGTAAACAGCACAGTACTGTTTTCCGCAAAAAAGCCCTGATCGCGAAAATGGCCATCGGGGCTTTTTTGCGGAAAACCGCGTCTAGATTGGCCACGGACGCTTTTCTGCAAAAAGTGCTTTTGCGGAAAAGCATCCTGCCAATCTAGACGCTCTTTTCCGAAAATGCTTTTAACGGAAAACTTTTCCTTTAAAAGCATTTTCGGAAAATCATGCCAGTGTAGACGTAGCTCTAGTGTTCTATGATTCTATGAAATATGGTGCCTCTTGCTAAATGAAGGCATGAACAGAAGCAGAGGTTCTTTAGCTATGGATCTTCCATTCAAACCTTGGCCACAGCCTTAGGGTTATGGATGACACCTGCCAGCAACAGCAGTATCACAAGTAGCCCAGGATCCACAGAACAGGTGCTGAGGGCTGCATTTCCTTCTCATTTAAAGGACTGTTGAGCAGGGAACCCATTTCCTTTGCTCTGCATGAATGTCCCATCTCACATGCAGTCCCCAAACGTGCCTAATGGGAGATACAAGTGCAGCTGAATAAATACCTTGGATTTAATCTTGGTACTTAGCCCTGCTATTAGAGTTAGCCGATCCGTGGAACAGCATGGGGCATAGATACCGAGTATCGGACCTTTGCATAAAAGGCTCTGATGTTCGAGTGCCGCTTGCTGTTTCACCTTAAAAAAGTTTCTGGCCCTGGACCTGCATAAAGAATCAGTGTGTTGGTGTCTGTTGCTATGGTGACTGAAGGGGTCTCCCTTCTGTTTGGTATCCAAAGGCCATGTGCTAGCTCTTTTGTGTTCCACAATAAGTGTGACTTTTACTTTAAATGCCAAAGGGCACAATCCACCCAGTTATAAAACACTTGCAATACAGCCAGAGATGGGAGCTGGCAAGCAAATTCTCGGCCTTCGCAACATGACACAGCTGCTGTGCCATCTTTATAGGCCTGGTCTGAGATGGCCGTTCTGAATTCATCCAAAATAGCCCCCCCCTTTCCTGGGTTTGAAATACCTGAGAGCAGGTGCTTTCCACACAGTTAGTCCTTATTTCTATGCACTTGAGGAGTCTCTCTTTGAATGTTGTAATTCAGGGAGCCCACCGGGAACAGGCAAACCTCCTCCAAGCAGGTTGAATATGCAAAACTGCTTTATATAATGTATGATTTGCTCAGCTGCAGGGAGTACAAGCGGGTTAACATGGTTCCCTCCTTGCCTCAGGAATGTATTATATAAAACTGCCTTTTCCACACAGACTGTAGAATGACGGCAGAGGAGATGACTAGTTCTCCCATAGTGCCTTCCTGCCCATCACAGAGACCCATGAATATAGATGTCTCTGTGCCTTTCTGACTCTATTCCCCCGGAGGGGCAGGGTGGTTTTATGGCTACAGCCCTGGACTGGTATGATCTGGATTCAGTCCCAGCTGCGGTGTGGCCTGGAGGAAAGGTGTCCGTTTCCCCTCTGGATTCCAGGGATAATAATCCTTCTTTCCTGCCAGCTTTTGACTTGTCTCTGAAAGCAGCGAAGTGTGGGTCAGGGGTGGTCTCCTAACTCTTCCCAGGAGCTGGCACAAAGAGACGGGGGGAGGTCGCCAGGCTCTCAGGCAGTGCACCCAAGAGCGCGCAAATTGCTTGCGCACGGCGAGCCCTGAGCGCGCACGCGTCTTGCCCTGCGAGGGGGCTGCTCCTACTGGCTGGGAGCGGGCCCTGAGTGGGGCGCATCCCCCCGCTCGGGGGCGCCCCCCGAAGGGAGCCGAGCCCCGAGCCTTGATGCAGCGCGCCCTGAGCGGACACACCGGCCAGCGTTGCGCAGCGCAGCGCTTGCATAAGCAGCCAGCTCCTGGGGGAAGGGACTCTGCTAGCAAGCAGCCGCAGCCCGCCCGGGGAGACGCTGCAGGCGGACGGGGCTGGGGAGGGGGTGCGGTGTCTCCTTTCCCCAGGCAAACTCCAGCCCCCATCCGGGCGGTTATGAAACGCCGCCTGCCAGGTCTGTTTCACAACAGGGGCGGGGCGCAGCCGGGGCCAATGGGCAGGCGCCGGCGCCTCTATCACATGGGGGCTGCTCCACATTTTACGTAAGGGCGTTTTGTGCAGGGAACAAAAGCGGGGGCCGGGCGGGGGCCACACCCCCTTCCCCGGACAAATCGCTCCTCGGGGATGGAGCGGGGGGGACGTGCCTGCTCCCACCTGGCCGCCCCCCTCCCTTCTGCCCGCCCCCTACCCCAGGCAGGGCAGCGGGAGGGATGCGAAAGGCGGGATCCCGCACAGGGCCACCGAGCGGCGGCGGGGTCGCTGTGCCCGCTCCCGCAGCGCATCTGAGCCGGGGCGCAGCTGGGCTCCGCCGGCCAGGAGCGTGCGCTCCCCCGCTCCCCGCCCGAGGGCGCACGGCAGCCGCAGCCGGCGGGCATGGGGCGAGGGGGCGTGCGGGGTGCTCCGGCCGCAGGGGTCCAGCCAGCGCAGAGCGGGGACAGGACGGAGCCGTGCGCTCCCGCTTGAGACCAGCCCCTGGTCGCGCTGGCCCGCGGTAGCGCCCCCCCGGGCCGCGCCATGGACGCGTTCCGCTGCCCCTGCTGCGCCTTGGCGCTGTGGGACCCGGTGACCGTGTCGTGCGGACACTCCTTCTGCCGGCGCTGCCTGGGCGCCGCGCCGCCCGCCCGCTGCCTCGTGTGCCGGGAGCGGCTGCCGCCGCCGGGCCGGGGGCCGCCGCGCTGCGACGTGCTGCTCTGCAGCCTGCTGGACAAGTGCTTGGACCGCGCCACCAAGCTGGCCCGGCTGCGCGGCCAGGCGCAGGAGCTGGTGCGGGACGGAGACTACAGGGCGGCGCTGCAGGCTGCGCACAAGGGGCTCGCCCTGGGTAAGCGCGGGGGGTCACCGCTGGGGACGGAGCGGGGCTGGTCAGTTTCTTGAGCCAGGCGTCAGAACAAAGCGAGCCCCCTCCCCCTTTTGTTCCTGGTTATGTAACTTCTGCTCCTGGCTCGGCTGCCTCTGGGGCTGCCCCCATGCGCTGCTAATCAGGGGACAGGTGTGAGCCCCCCCAAGCTTATGAAGGGGGTCACAAGCCAGCAGCATGTGCCCCAGGGTTGCATACACTAAGGGTTCATTAGTCCCCCCTCCCCCCTTTCATCCTCTGTTCCAAAGCTCCAAGGGCAGGGAGTTGGAATAGCAACAGCCCCCTTCTTTGAATGCTGCCTTGGATCCGGTCTTTTGCAAGCCCTGCAGGAGAGGTGAAAGCAAGGTGGGGGTGTGCCCTGGAGCAAAAGCCAGCAAGGAGCTATTTAAAGAGCTAGCAGGGCCCCGGGCTGTGGTAGGACAGGACCTGTAGGAAACTTACACCCCTGCCCTGTACCCTATTTGAGTTATTCACCTGCCCATAAATTGCTTCCCTGCATATGAGCAGTCCTGGCTCTTTCAGGCCAACTGCTTTGGGACACTGGTCAGTGGAGGGATGCAGTTGCTGTGGCAAGTTCAGCTGTCAGCCACTAATCCAAAGAGTTGTGTGTCTGTAAGTGGCAGGAGAATGTGACCCAGGATTTGCAGGAGGGGCTGAGAGTTTAGGAATAGCTGTGTTGTAGAAGTTGGTGGTTCCGTAGCACACAGTGCCCACATCCAGCAATGTCTCAGGGTATGACTAATTTTCTGCTCTCCAAGGATCAGGGCTGGATCTTGGTATCTTCTTTCAGGGTTGACCTCTAGGGGAAATTTGCCTGCCTGGATTTTCTGAATTTAAGAGGAAAAGTGGATTGTTCCTAGGACCGTGGCAAGACTGAGCACCACTTAACGCGTGGCCAAACGTTAATTCATTAATCACCATAGTACCAGAGCCTGGGAGTGGAACAAACTATATAACTGATTTGCCGATGGGTAGTGAAACCTCATTGTGTAACAAGCAGATCCTTTTATCCAACATCTTCACGTAAGACATGCATTGTTTTTCAACATCCTGATTGCTCGATCAGCGGTCTTGAAGCAAATTGCATGCACGTCGGTTTGTTGTAATTACTGCTTTATTTTACCTCGTGCCAACAGGGGATTTCTGTGAAAGAAACACTGAACAAAGACACAGAGAGTTTCAGATCTTTGCTACACTGGCTGTGTGTTCCAGAGGTCTTTGCTTCTATGTGCCTCATCTCCCCAACTCGTCTTTCTTCTAATTATCATTTGGATTGTTGTAGTGCCAGCCTTCTGGTGCAAGGCGCTGTACAAACACACAGCAAATATTGAGTCCCTGCCCAGAAGAACTTCCCGTCTTGGGGATGGATCCTGCCTGTTTATAAATGATGCTTTAAGGAAAGGGTACCATTTTCAAGGGAAAAGCAGACACACTTGCAGCCCCTGAGAAAGCCAGAGCAGGGACACCACCCCTGCAGCTCCCATTGGTCAATAACAGAACTGTTAGGAGGCGTCCGTGCTTTATCGATCCATCTGTTATCGTGCACTAGTACATTGGCAGGACTGATATATCAGTGAGAGTTGAGGCCCTGTCCTGAACTTATAGTGGTAGTCAGGACTCATGTGCCCTTTACATTTTTCCATCCATGTGCAGAATGAATTTTGTTATTTGCACCAAGGCATGTGTGGATGTGCACCATCAGTAGAAATACATGCTGCCAGCTGTGGGCACTCGGCTAATCAGTATTTGCATCTCACCTGGGTGGCTGCCCAAGCGCACAGCTTACAAGGAACACTGGTCAAGATAAAGAAATATGCTTAGGTAACAACCAGAGACTTAAAAGGAAACAGAGCCGTAACAAAAAGAACATCTTGGAGGTGGGGTGTTGTCCCTTGCTTTCCATGACAGGCTCAGGTTTACCAGTGTGCGTCTCTATGCAGGTGTCAAATCCGATCTGTGGCATCATTTAACCCGTGAATACCGATGGCCGTGGCATTTTGTCTTTACACACATGTGGCTGGGACCAGTGAAGCAGTACAATGTAATCACTTCTTAGCTCTTCCCCTCTGGAGTCACAGCGCAGGCCCCACGTGAAAAACCAGTTCTGATTTCACCTGGCTTCCATTTGTCCTCTTTACCAAACCCACCGCACAGCCTGGTTTGGTGAGTGGTCCTGGCTCAAGGACCAGCACTGGGGGAAAGGGCTGCTGCTATTCTATATCTTGCTGCCGCACCTGGGAGAGCCAGTCAGAAATCAGAGCCCCGTTGGGTGAGGTACCGTGCTGAGAAGTGAAGGAGAGGCAGCTGCTGCTCTAGGGAATTCATTCTCCCGGATTGTGACAAGATACAGCAGGTGGATAAAGAGACCCAGGGGGATGTGGAAAAGGTTACAGTAACAGGTCCGTGTGCGTGAATAAATAGTCTCCTTGGCCATCAGAGTCCCAGCTGTCTGCCAGCTTGGACTGCAGCGCGTTGGCAGAACTGCTCCAGAGCCTAGGTCTGAAACGGCAGAGGATCAGGGGCACCAGCTGTGTTGGGTGTGTGAGAAACTTGCATAGCAAACCAAACCCAGATCTGCTCTGCACACCCTCAGGCTTACGCAGCGCAATACGCGGGAGGATCGGAGCATGTAGGATTGTTTTGTTACAGAGAAGAGAGCGCTAACGTTTCAGCAGCGTCTGAGTGGCTTGGCAAGAATCTCTTATCTGTAGCTAAATGGGTTTAAATACTCAGACAGTGTTTTTTTTCATGTGTTGCTCAATTTTAGCCCAAGGCCTTTTTTCTCCCTTTGGCTACAGAGCAACCCTTGGCAGAGATTTTTGTAGGTTGATGTGGGTGTTTAATGCTCAAATCAAGCAGCAGGATTCCTCCCCCCCCCTCACCCCCCCGGTCATAAAACTATAGAATCATTGAAATGGAGGATTGGAAGGAACCTTGAGTAAGCATCAAGTTCAGCCTCCTGCGCTAAGTCAGGACCAAATAAACTCAGATTCTCCCTCCTCTAACCTATTCTTACACACTTGCTGGAATGGGGTTTCACAGCCTCCCTTAGATGCCTATTCCAAAACTTAACAACAGGCGGAACCTCTCTAGTCCAGAACTCTCCGGTCTGGAAACATCCATTGTCCAGCATGATTTTAGTGAGCCGAATGTTCACTTTTTGTGGGTGTGGCCAAGTTTCCCGCAGTCCACAAAGTTTTACAGCCACCAGTCCTGGCTCTCGATGTTTTGTGCTGTGATTTAGCTCTAATTTACCCTTCAATGTCTTCTAAGAGCCCAGCAAGCGGTGGAAGTGTTGGTAATGCTGCTGGACAATATTGACCTCCCCTGGTCCGGAAAAGTTTATGGTTTGGAACTGGTCAGGTCCTAAGGTTGCTGGACTAGAGAGGTTCAACCAGTACCTTTTATACTTCGCTTTCCTAATACCTAGCCTGAATGTACAGATTAACATGACTTCTTATCCTGCCTTCAGTGGACTTTGAGAGCTAAAATCCAGCCTCTGTCAGGAGGATCTGAAAAGAGTATCGCCTCATGCTGAGTCGGTAACCTGTGTGATATTAGAGGTAGGGGTGTTAGTGAACAAGTAGCCATGTGACATCAGCACCCACGATGGCCGAGCCAGAAGAAAGGCAAACCTTTGAGGTCATCCCAGTAGGTTGGTGGATGAAGCTCAGTCTAAGGGAGGGGTGGGCAATAATTTTTTGCCGGGGGCCACTTTGGGAAATTATTAAAGTGGCCCCCGGCTGCACAGGAAGGGGCGGGGCATCAAGTGGAAGGGGCGGGGCATTGAGCGGAAGGGTCATGGCCATGATATTTCCGGGTTTCCCACCCCCTGACAATAATTGGTTTGGGGGTGAGGGAGTGACTTTGTCCTTACACCACCACGGTCAGTATCAGGCCCATGTAAAATCTCGTTTAATTGGCTAACCGGGAAATCATATTGTTTACTGGTTCACAGAGGTTAATTGATTAAGGGGGGAGCAAGCCGGGGAGGGGGAATGCCGAAGCCTGTCTGGAGCCCCCTTTCCCTCCCCGTGCTAGCTGCTGGGCCAGAACATGCCTCCCCACCCCACTGCTGCAAGCGCTGCTCCAGCCCCACTGGTTAACCTTTGACGGGTGAGGCTTACTGGTTAAACCTCCGCATCCCTAGTACTGACATGGGGGACTTTGGAGATGCCCAACTGCTATGAAAATATCCCTGTGAACTGATTTCCCCTGTAGGCTGCTTTGGGGACTCCTAGTCTGAATGTATATGTATCAGGCATAAAGGGGGGTAGATGCATTGGCACGATTCTGATTTACACCGACTGCGAATCTTGCCATGAAGGGGGGCGCATCCCCTTTTGTGGTTCCTCCCGGCCTCCTTGACTCGGAGATCGCCGACACTTGGGACTGTGAGGCCGTTTCGCATCTCTGGGTCCTCAGCCGAAATGCTGTTTTGTAACGTCTCTTGGTAGCCTCGCTCGGTGACTCACAGCAGACACCCCTGGCCCTCCCATGGCAACAGCACCCCACAGGGACCCTTGTTATTCTTGCTCCAGCCATAGGAGCTGGGTCCCAAAGAGGGAGCTGCTTGCAGACTGTCTAAGCGCAAACCCTTCTGCCATCAAACCAATAGGTCCTGTCCTTGAAGGGTTGCTATAATAGGTCTGGGCAGAGTCCACTCAGCTGAGGTCTTGCAGCAGAGGTTGGGCTGGTGACATCCGGATGAATTGGAACACAGAGAAATGGGAGGCTGGATATTTGGGGGTGGGGGAGGGAAGAGCAGGGGGATCTCTAGGTTCTTGGGAACGGTGAAGAGTCTCTGAAGAGATGCTGGCAAATAGGAATTGACTGTGAGTCAGCCTTGTTACCCCCTGTACCTGTGGTCAAAATGTGGAGTGATCAGCCTTAGCAAGAACAGGGACTAGAAACGGAAGCGCTGACTTCCTGTCTCTAACCCAAGCTGATTTGTAACTGATGGTTCAGCTTGTTGTTCTGTCTCTTTCCCAGAGCCTGTGTCTGTCTCATCTATTCAGCCCCGGGGGTGGGCAACCTGCGGACCGCAGGCCGCCCGTCGGGGTTCTACGTGTGGCCCACGAGACGTGTTTACCGCTGCCCACGGGCAGGGTTGTAAGATTCTGCTGGTGACACACACGTGAAGTTATAGCTCGTGAGGGGAGGTGGGTGCTGATTGACACAACAGTGACTGTGAGAGCCGTGTGCTCCCTCGGCATCCAATCAAAGCGCTGCTATGGTTCAATCGCCCCTTACCCCATGTACGTTCTAGGTACACAAGTGAAGAGCAAAACTACCCTATTCGGGGAGATTGTCTTGGTTCTGACACTCTTGCATACCGCTGAGATGAAGGAGAGACACTTATGCAGCCCACTCACTAAGCTAAGTTTCCTGTTGCTGATTTAGATGATACACTTTTCAGGACAGAGACTGTCTCTTTCTCTGTGTCTCTCCAGCCCCGAGCACAATGGGGCTGATCCTTCATCACTACCATAATAAACATGACTCAGTGTAAGCGTGAGCATTAGTGCAAGCAGGGCTTGACAAATCATGTAATTTACTCGCCCGGAGCGAGTAGATTACAAGCCGGCACAGCCAGCGCCGCGCGATCTGCGCATGTGCAGCGCGGTCTGGCGAGCCCTGAGTGTGAGCATTAGTTTAAACCTGAGGGACCCTTAGTATCTGGTTGTAATTAGAGCTGATCAAAAGTTTTCTGCTGAAAAATGGCTTCCTTTAGGTTGTGTGTCCCGTTTTCATTTTTCACTCATCCATTTTGGGTTTGTTTTCTTTTTTCTTTGTTTTGATGACTTGTTATCAGTTTGGATCAGACCGATTTACCATGTGCCAGACTTCTATCCAAAGCAGAAATACAACAGATTTTGGTCTATTTTTTTAAAAAAGTGCCTATTTCAAATTGAAAAAAAACCCTTTTTAAAAAAAATTCCAAAACATTTAATTAATACACTATGTAGATAAAAGAATTCCTTGAAATTGTGGGAGATCAGAGAAGAAAACTAGACCCATTTTGAAACCTAGCAGAAGGAAATCATCTTGGAAAACGTCAGCGTTTCCATGCATTAAGGTCAGGAATTAGAGAGCCGTTAGCTTTGTTGACCAATTCGAGTTTAAGGCTAGCCTGCCTTTGTATTACCAATTCCTATTATAAAATATTGACACCTGTGTCACATGCCAGACTACGGTTGCCAGGTTTTGAACCAGACAGTCCAGTATTTGAGCTTTCTGTTCAGGAAACAAATTGAGAAAATAGAAATGTTCGATATTTTCTAAATAAGATATAATATAGATTGTGCTGTAATGTCAAGTGTGTCCAGTATTTTTGTTGAAACCATCTGGCAACCCTATGCCAGACTGGATCATGTAGCTAGTTGGATAATATCATGTAGTCACATGTTGTCTGTGGCTATTCTACAGGTTGAACCTCCCTAGTATGGCACCCTCAGGATGTGACTGGTGCTGAACCAGATAATTTGCAAGGCCATGAGAAGCTAATATTGTCTAGCAGCATTACCAGCACTTCCGCTGCTTAGTGGGCTCTTAGAAGACATTTAGGGGTAAATTAGAGCTAAATAACGGCACAGAAAACTGAGAGCCGGGACTGGTGGCTGTAAAAAAAACGTTATGGGACTGTGGGAAACTTGACCACACCCATGAAAAGTGAACATCTGGCTACCCACCATCATGCTGGACTCTGGATGTTGCTGGATCAGACAGTGCCGGATTAGAGAGGTTCATCCTGGACTAGAGAGTATGCCAGCCTGCATATTCATTTTCTTACAGACCCCTCTGTATCCTGGCCTGCAATTAAGTCCTCAACAAAGAGTAATTAGTGCCAATGATGTGAATTTAGGGGTGACAAAATCATGGCGTAAGTTGATCAAAATGCAAGTGCGAACACGTGATAAAACAGTACAAATCTCCTGATCTGGCATACAATGGAGGTATGTCTAGACTGCATCCCTCAGTCGGCAGAGGGATGCAGATTAGGCAGGTCGACATTGCAAATGAGGCAGGGATTTAAATATCCCGTGCCTAATTTGCATAAAAATGGCTGCCACGTTTTTGCGGACTCAGCACTTTGTCGGCAAAAAGCGGCAGTCTAGAGGGGGATCTGTGGAGAAAGAAAGGCTTTTTCGACAGATCCCTTATGCCTCCTGCAAGGAGGTTTACAGGACAAAACAATTGTCACGGCTCTGTTTCATCCTGTTAGCTGTCTTTCCTTTTACACCAGTGGTGGGGAACCTTTTTTGGGTTGGGGGGGTCACTGGCCCATGGAAAATCAGTTGGGGGCCGCACACAAGTGAGAAGCTAAAAACCCCAAACAAACCCTCACTGATCTGGCCCCTGATGGAGAAAGAGAAAGACTCTCCCCACATTTCCCTCAAACCCCAGAGTGAGGGGGTCCCGGCTAGTAGATTTTGTGTGCTCCAGCCTTACAGTGGGGCAGTGAGGGTGAGGGGGGGGTCTGGATTGCCAACACTGGCTCCCTAATGCTGGGCTGGGGGGCCCTGACCCCTCTCCTCTGCACTCTTGATGTGCTCACTTTGCCTTGTCCATCCGCTGCGACGCTGGTGCCAGTGACACTGTTTTACCTCTGACTCTATTTTACCTCTGATGTTACTTCCACTCCCGCTGAGTTTGTCCAGGAGATTTCCAAAGGATTTGCCCCCCCGCTCCCCGTTTGCGCTAGGCCGGAATGTGGTTCGCCGTGTATGGGAGATACTGAGTGTAGACCTTGTGCTAACGGTTCTGAGGGCTTGTGCCTGCAGCGCCGGATGATGTTTCGCTGAGGCTGAGCCGGTCGGAGGTCTACGTGGCCCTGCAGCGGTATCCTGAGGCACTGGAGGACCTGGAGGCGGTGTGCCGGAGCGAGCCGGAGGAGTGTGAGGTGGGTCGGTGCCCGGCTGGTGGGTTCTGGTGCAAGAAGGTGGACTGGGCACCTGCTGTGGGCGCCTTGAAGTGAAACGTGATGTGAAAGGTGACGCTTGAGCTGTGGAACTGCAGCCGTCTGCTCACAGGGACGGAGGGATTCATTCTGGGGGCTGTTAGAACGGTAAATGGGGGTTACAAATACTGCCAGGCTCTCCCTCACCCCCTTCTCCCAGAGGGTTTCATTTGACCCCGGAGTTCTCCCTTGTCTTGGATTGCCACACTTCTATAGCGCTCCTGCACTGGAAAGAGAGAGAGCTGCCCAAAGGAATGTGTGTGTGTGTGGGGGGGGGGGAGGTGGAGGGTTCCCACAAATATGTAAGTACAAAATTTGAACTTGTTCGCAAACCAAAACCATTCCAGGACTGACCAGACTCCACCTAGTAACCTGCTGATGCGCGAGGGTTCGGCTCGGGGGCTCAGAACCACTCAGATTTCAGCAGTGATCGTGTTAGAGGGTCTTCTCCACGAAGCCTCTTCTTTCCCCCGGCTCCAAGGTGCCTGTCTTTTTGCCTTTCTTCCTGAAACTCGTTTGCAGAGCCATGAGTCTGAGGGCCTGGTCAAATAATTGGAACCTTTCCGTTGCTCTCGTGGGCATTGGACCAGGGTTTAACTTGCTCGTCCGGCTCGTCATGGGTGGAGCTGACCTCGTTTCTCTTGCACCTCATTCCGCGTTTGAGAGCAAGGGAGTAGCATTGCCGCCGGGAGGAGATGATGGTGACAAATGTTCATAGGAGCATAGAACACTAGAACTGGAAGGGACATTGTGAGGTCATCGAGTCCAGTCCCCTGCCCTCCTGGCAGGACCAAGCACCTTCTAGATCATCTGTGACAGACGTCTGTCCAACCTGCTCTTAAGTCTCTAGTCGTGGAGATTCCACAGTCTTGGACAACTTGCATGGTGGCTCTTCCTTGTGTCCCTGGGGGATGTCTGGAAAAGTGACAGCTTGCACAGGATGGCAGGAGTTTTAGATGTAGCGAGTGGATGGGAACATTTGCAGAGGATCGATCCTTTGAATGAACATAAGAATGGCCATACTGGGTCAGACCAAAGGTCCATCCAGCCCAGTATGCCGTCTGCCAACAGTGGCCAATGCCAGGTGTCTCAGAGGGAGTGAATCGAACAGTTAATGATCAAGCGATCTCTCTCCTGCCATCCATCTCCACCCTCTGGCAAACAGAGGTTAGGGACACCTTTCCTTACCCATCCTTTCTAACAGCCATTCATGGACTTAACCTCCATGAATTTATCTAGTTCTCCTTTAAACCCTGTTATAGTCCTAGCCTTCACAACCTCCTCAGGCAAGGAGTTCCACAGATTGACTCTGCGCTGTGTGAAGAAGAACTTCCTTTTATTTGTTTTAAACCTGTTTTAAACCCATTCATTTCATTTGATGGTCCCTAGTTCTTATATTATGGGAACAAGTAAATAACTTTTCCTTCTTCACTTTCTCCACACCACTCATGATTTTATAGACCTCTAGTCTATCCCCCCTTAGTCTCCTCTTTTCTAAGCTGAAAAGTCCCAGTCTCTTTAATCTCTCCTCATATGGGACCCGTTCCAAACCCCTAATGCCAACACCTTGCCAGCAGCCCTGGTGCAGCTGGTGACCGAGCGAGGGTCATGGTTCACTGATAATTCTGTACTCACCCGTTCCCTCTTGGCACAGCTCTCGGGTGTGTCTTGCTTGGAAATGCACTGGCCCAATTCAACAGTGACGTGTTAAGTTGCAAATACAGAGCACTCCATTATGCTAAGTGGGCCATGTGTCCTAGCTCATTAAGCCCAGCGCACCTATACAGCTCTCTTGGGTTCAAAGAAAAACCCAAGCTGAAGCCCTCTAGGCGTGTCTGACACTCTGTGAAAGGCACTCTTTGGTCAAGCACAGAAGCACGTTAATAAAGGAACGGCTGCTATAGGAAGAGAGATTAATAAGACTGGGACTTTTCAGCTTAGAAAAGAGGAGACGAAGTGGGGATAGGATAGAGGTCTATAAAATCATGACTGGTGTGGAAAAAGTGAATAAGGAAAAGTTATTTACTTGTTCCCATAATCTAAGAACTAGGTGTCACCGCTGAATAGGTAGCAGGTTTAAAACAAACAAACAGAAGCTTTTCTTCACGTGGCACACCGTCAACCTGTGGAACTCCTTGCTAGAGGAAGTTGTGAAGACCACGATTTTAACAGAGTTCAAAAAAAGACCTAGATGAAGTCATGGAGGACAGGTCCATTAATATTTATTAGCCAGGATGGGCAAGAATGGTGTTCCTGGTCTCTCTGAGAGCCTGGAAACGGGTGACAGGAGAGGGATCACTTGATGTTCCCTGTTCTGTTCACACTCTATGGCAGGGGTGTCCAAACTTTTTTCAAAGAGGGCCAGATTTGATGAAGTGAACATGTGTGAGGGCCGACCATTTTGCCTGACATTCTTTGAACCATTAAAATTAAATGCAAATTAACTATTTTATGCAAAGTTTATTGCAAACGGCATACTTTTCATTTCGTCACATGGATGACAAATCTAAACAGGTGTTAAATCACTCTGCCTTTCATATCTGAAGGCCAGATGAAAAAAAAATCCAGGAAGCTGAAATATATGTCAGGAACATTGTAAAGTACATTACATATTATTGGTAATTAAGGTTGTCTGTCAACTTTTAAGTTCAAAAAATATGAACAGGAACATAACACCAAGTATACATGTTGTGTCCAAATATATTTATAACTGATTTAGACCAACTGACATTAACTGAGATTTTACAATGTATTCATCTCAATACATATGGATTCGTTGGGGGCCATAAAAGATAGATATTGCTAAATTACCTGTGGGGCCGTATTAAACCGGAACACGGGCCGCAATTGGCCCACGGGCCGGACTTTGGACATGCCTGCTCTATGGGCATCTTGCATTGGCCGCTATCAGAAGACAGGACACTGGACTAGATGGACTTTTGGTCTGACCCAATATGGCCATTCTTATGACATTTCATTACTGGAGGAGAGAGAATGGATAGGGTGGGGCTGGGCCCTGAAGGGCCTTGAAAATGGCTTATGTTTGGTGCAACAGAGGAGGGGAGTCCGGAAAGAGAGGGGCGAAGCAGAAAAAGGAACGGGCAAAGAAAACGCTCTTCACAGCAGCCTTCTGAGTAGGTTTGAGCGGGGCCAGGGGGTCTTGGCCAGGGCCAGAGAGAAGTGCAGCAGCCAAGAGACAAGAGGCTAAGAACATCTATGACTGTTGCAGTGTGTGAACGGGCGGCAAAGGTAAAAAATAGGTCAGAGCAATCTGTTGCATAGCAAAAGGAATGGGAAATGGGAGAGACCTGTCTCTGCTTTGAAAAGGACTTCCCAGTTTCTCTGTATGCCAGTGAATGGAATTTGCTTTTGCTCTGTGGCTGCCTTTTGGAGTAAAAGTCCTCTTAGTGCCGTAAGCAGTCTTCCCCATCATACGTTTTCTTCTCTGGGGCGTTTGCTGACAAAGCACGGGGAGATAAAGGGTATGTTAAGACTACGGGTTTTTTTTCCCCCGAAAGGAGATATGCAAATTTGGCGCTAATTTGCATATCTTCTTCCGATTGCTTTTTTGAAAGTGGGTTTTTCGAAGTGAAAGTAGTCTGGATGCATTTTTTGGGGGGGAACCCCCCTTTTTTGAAAAACCCGCTCTTCCTAAAAAAAAAAAAAAAGGAGGTTTATGCAGTTTTCGAAAAAGTGTTTTTTTCCTGAAAGAAAACGGCGTCCAGACTACTTTCACTTCAGAAAAACCCACTTTTGAAAAAGCGATCAGAAGAAGATATGCAAATTAGCACTGAATTTGCATATATCTTAAAAAAACCTGTAGTCTAGACGTACGCTAAGCGTGGGGAGCAGGGGAAATCGATCAAGCTGTGGAACCCTCTGGGAGTATGAGAAAATCCAACTGAAGGGGTCGTGGCGGCCTGTGAGCCTAGGCAGACTAGGCAGTTGCCTAAGGCGCTACTGGCTTGGGCGCCGGATGATGATGTCATAGGGCACCCCGTGATGATGTCACACCCATTGACGGTCGTGCAGGCGGGGCCACCGATCGCGCCTTCCGCCTGGGGCGCCAGCTGCTACAGCTGGCCTTGGGCCACTCCTGGAAGGGGTAATGGTCAGTCAGCAGGGTGCGAAACTGGCTCCTCCAGCCCTGCAGAGCACACGCTAGCACTTGAGCGTATGGAGTAAAAGCTGTGAGCCAGCAGCAGTAGTAGGTTGCTACCTTCCAGAAGACCAGCCACATGAGGCAATACTCATTTTGCCGGGGTCAGACACGGCCTCAGGAGTGGGCCCGCTCTTCTCTCTCCCATTTCTGACTTCTGGGACGGCAGCATTACCGAGTCCCCATGTCGCCACGTGTGGTTTTCGTGGGCGTCATCGTGCAATTCCTGGGGCTTCTCCGAGGACAGCCTAGGAAGCCGTTGGGGGTATGTTTAGGAGGGTCCGAGTTGGTGGGGAGGTTTGTATTCGTGCTGTGTGGTGTGTGGGTACGAGGAGGACTTGGGTTGCCATGTTAGTGCCCCTGCGCGGTTCCCTTGAAAAGAAATCGCCCAGCTGGTGACGAATCCGGCCAGGAAAATGATGTGGCTGTCCCGCTGGCTTTGCTCCCCTGCAGGGCTACTTCCAGAAAGGGAAGGTGCTGCTGGCGATGGGACAGATGTCGGAAGCCCTGCTGCAGTTCCACCACTGCCTTACGCTGAACCCCGCTTTCCATGCCGCTCGGCACGAGATGGAAAAGGTGAACGATCCGGTGGGGCCGTCCTCACAATCGATGGGGCCCTAGCCCCGCCACGGGTCTTGTTCTGCCCCCAGCCCACAGCCCCCTATCCTCTCCCCGCCCCCTCCCCATGGTGTTTGAGTTGGGAGGCCCCAGCAGGGAGGGGGTTAAATGCCTGGATGCTACCGAGGGCTGGGCAGCCCTCTGGGAGTCTGAGCTGGTCCAGCCTCCCGACTCGGGTGGCCTCCGGTCAGGAGGAACCAGCCACAGCAGTAAGAGGGTAACCCCCCCCCCCCAGCATTGGGGCATTTCCAGGACAGTGGGTAAGAGCGGGTCAGCCCCTGGTGCCGGGGCCTTTCAGCCCAAGAGCCAGGCTCTGTTTAAACCTCTCGATTTCCCAGGAAGTTGAAAGCCGGGCGTGGATTTCAGGGCCCTTGAATTAGGCAGCAAAATAAAGCGGTGATCCTGCTGCCCTGCCGTGGTGCTAACCCGGCCAGCGTTGGCGGGGCGGAGGAATCGCCCGGGCCCGAATGCAGCTATTGCAGGCGTCCTCCCGCGGCCGCGGACCGTCACTAGGCAAAAGCCTGGCCGTTTTCCTGCCAAGAAACCTGCGTCCCGAGCCGCCTCTCACAGTCGCTTGCTTGGGGGTGTTTTTGAGGGGTCCCCGAGCCCGCTGCAGAAACCACCCTGACCTTAGGCAGCCTCCACCGGCCACGCGCTCTGTGCCGGTTTATTCCGGGAGATGTTCCCTCCGTCCGAGTCGCTGTGGGTGAGCCGGGCCGGGTGGCACCGCCCCTCTCCATGTTGTGTCCGGTTTATCACCGCCCTCCCCAGCGCTGCCCGTTGCCACCCCCACGTCGGCTCTCTCCTGCTGCCCTGTCTCCCCACCCCACTGCGCTGCCGGGGCAGGAGGGGGCAATGGGTAGAACTGGCCTGTCGCGGCGGCAGGACTCCAGGATTCTGCCCAGAAGCTGGGAAGAAAAGAAATTGGGCTTGAATCTTCATCTCTACCCAACCCTGTCCCGTAGCTCTTGGGCTGGCGGGCCTTTGTAGGAGTGTGGGGCTGGGGGGCAGAGAGGATTGAGAGCGGAGGGGGGGTCAGAAATTGTAGGGAGGGCTGGGTAGGGACGGTTAAAGGAGGCTGTGCCTCCCCAAACAGCCAGGCATGGCCTCCTATCAGGCCCCCCAAACGTTCTATTCCCTATCCAACCCCCTGACTGCGCCCCCCGCTTCTCTTCCCCTCCTTATCCAGCCCCCCCACTTCCCTTCCCCTGACCACTCCACTAGGAGCCTTGCTCCTATCTAATGCCCCCACTGCCTGCCCTCCGGCCACGTCGCCCAGAGTACCAGGGCTAGCAGTGCTACAGCCGTGCCGCCCAGACCGTCGGGGCTGGCGCTGCGGCAACTGTGCCACCCAGCGCTAGGGGAGCCGGGACAGAAGGGAGGGGTTTGGGGGCGAGCCTCGCTGGGTGGGAACTCGGGGACCGGACAGAAGGGTCTGACGGGCTGGATGTGGCTCGTGGGCCATAGTTCGCCCCCCTCTGGCTTACTCTTCCGCCCTCCCACCCCCCGATCTAGAAGCCCCCTTCTGCCTTCCGGTTTGATTTCCCCTGCCCCCGACATGTGACGCGTCTCCTCTGCCCGCAGCTCCTCGTGCAGGAGTCCCCGCTGCCAGGCCCTGTCGTGGAGCGACCGAGCGCCGCCAGCCTGGACGCCAAACACAGCAACTCAGGGAAGGAAGGAGCAGGCCCTCTGCCAAGGCCGCCCCGTGGAGGAGAGTACGGGCAGGTGAGGGGCCTCTCGGGCCTGCTGTGCTGGTGTGTGCAGGAGCAAAGCTCCGGGGAAGGCGTGTGAGGGCGGCAGGAGATCTGTCCTGGGCGCAGGGTGTTGCCCTGGCATTGGGAAGGGGCTGACGGGCGGACGGAGGCAGCTGCTAGCAGAGATGCGGCCCAGCAGAGGAAGGAACGGAGCGGGGGCGGGGGGAACACCGGGAAAGCGGTACCCCCACATCTTGCGAAGGGCTTGGGCAGGCATGAGAAATCACCCCTTTTCCATGTCCCCCCCCAACCGCCCTACCCCCTGGTAAGGGGGAAAAAAAATCCCAAAGGATTTCAGGTGACAGAAGAGGGGACGGCAAATGTGGATCCTGTCAGCAATCTCCCCCCTCCCCCCCTCCGAGCTTTGCTTTTTTTGGGAAAAGTGGAAGAATTTTGCAATGAAAAGCAGGGGAGTGAGGAAAAATTTGGGCCAGCCCAAGTAATGAGCGCTCCTCTCCTACTGGTACTTTGCACTGCCTGGGAGACCCCAGTGGCCGAGGAGGGACAAGGAGACGGGGGAGTGAATCAAACACGCTCAAGGAGGGGGCAGAGCTCAGAGAGAAGAGGCCTGGTTTGAGCACAGCACGGACCGTCCTCTGCACGCACGATAGGTGCCCGGGTGGGATAAGAGGGGCCAGCATTTTTGTCCTCCTCTGAGGCGTCCGTCCGTCCTCCTCAGAGCTCCTCTGCCCAGCCGGAGTCTACCCATACGTGGAGGAGCTTTCTCCCTTACGCCTCGGTAGCGCAGACGCGTCTGTGTGGCGTGTAAGGGAGGCAGGGATGTGAGGTTTGGCTGCAGAGCTGTCCCTACTGATTGGCAAAACATGCGGTGGCGTAGGGCACCGTGAAATTTGGGGCACCAAATTACCTCGCGGGCTGGAGGATGGGAGGGGGGGGGAGGCAGTCGCGCAGCAGGGAGGCTAGAGAGAAGCGGCACGTTCCCCTTAAAAGCGCCGCTTCTCTCCAGCCGGCTTCACGGCCTGCTGCTGCTGCTTCGCCATCCTCTGGCCCACGCTTCCCTCCCGGCCCTGCTCCAGGTTGTCAACTCTGCAGGAAATGGCGTCCGGTCCGGCAGAGTTGGCAACCCTTTTCCCCCTCAGCGTCAGCCCCGCCGTGCGCAGCGGCCACCCCCCGGAGGGTGGGGGTGCCAGCACGGGGCACCGGTAGAGACGGCCCTGGTTGACTTCTTGGTTTTTTTGCGATCTAGGATCTGCAGGGAGAGACGGAAGATGGGAAGGGGGAAGCTTTGTCTGAACTGAGCCAGCAGGAGCCTCGTGTTCCCCCACAGCCTGCCTGGTGGCCAAGAAGAGGGAAAAACTCAGGGACCTCGGCAGAGGGGAGATCATCCGGTAGGTCGCCCCGTCCTCCATTACAGGGCAAGTTTGCAGCTTTTCCCCAAGCATCGGGCCCAGGGGGATCAGGGCTTCGTATTTATGAAGCACGGAACCATCTCAGTGGTTGTCGAAACCCAACGCTTCTCCCGGGACAGTCTGACCATGCACGGTCAGCCTCCGCCCTGGGCCTCCATGCTGCAGGCCCGTCTTAGACGCCTCAGCATATGAAGCACAGAGGAGAAGGCTGGACAATGTCCACCCCCCCATCCGGGTCTCCTGGGCTGGTATTTGGATTCAGGTTGGAGGTGTATGTGGAAGGCCAGCATCCTGAGGTAGTGAGGTGACTCCCCTCCCTTCCCTCATCCCAGGGCCGGCCTGAGGTGTGTGCAGTCGGTTCCCCCACACCGGGCCTTGCGCTTCATTACTGGCCCCGCTCTATTCCCCCGTACTGGGGATTTAGACCACTTATTTTATTACCTATTCAAGCCATGACGATTAAAAGTTCGGATTATAGGACGGATACCTCCGCCCGAGCACTTGTGCAAGGGCAGTGGGCAAATGAGGTCGAAATACGGACGTCCGTTTTAAGCCAAGCGTCAGACCCACGCCCGTCTACGCGGCAGCGCGCCGGTAAATACAGAGAGAGGCTCCTGTGTCGTGCACAGCGGGCTACTGGCTCCGTGGGCCGTTTTGAGGGTGTTAATGTGGTGGAAGGTGCTTTTAGGTAAAGTTTTATAGCGGGGGCGGGGAACCTTTTCAGGGCCTGGGGCCACTGACCCAGAGAAAAAGCAGTCGGGGGCTGCACAGAGGGAGAAGCAAAAAAACCCCCAACAAAACCCCAAACCCTTCCTGAGGTGGCCCCAAGTGAGAAGCAGAAAGACCCTCCCCATGTTCCCCTCGCACACCACAGCCTGGGGGGGCCTGGGCTAGTAGATTTTGTGTGCTCCAGCCCCGCAGTGGGGGAGGAGAGGCCGGGGTGACAGCACGTGCTTGATGCTGCAGGGGCAGCCTGAACCTCAGGGGACGGATCCAGGCAAGCCGGGGGCCGTATCTGGCTCCCGGGCCTGTGGTTCCCCACCCTGTACGTGTGTATATACAGACCCTGCTCCCGCTCCAGGGGTTCAAACGAGGCCCCGCCAATGTTCACGCTGGGCCTGCCTCATCCCTGCTCCCGGGCGTTGTCTGCCCATGCAGCGGGATTGGAACCAGAGAGATGCCCGGCCCAGTGCTTCCCTCCCCCAAGCCCTTGCAAAGACACTTCAGCGGCTGGGCATCAGCTCTGCCCTTCCCCTCCTGAATTCCCCTCCTATCTGGAATCAATTCCAGGGCACATGCTGGTGCTCCCCACCCCCGGCCGTTAGCTGGGTGATTTCCCCATGCACGCCCTTGCTTAAAAAGGCAGCGGCTGCATCCTTCCCTAGACAGGCTGAAAAGACAAGTGCAGCTCCTTGACTCTCAACGGGCCGGAGCCAGAACCCCAGAGGAGTCCGGGGACGTATCCCCAGTGTCTGCCCGGAGCTTTGCATCAGGCCCTCCGGTCCTGAGTGAGAAACCCCTCACGTCCCATCCCCACCGGGAGAAAACGTTTTTCCTAAGTTGGGACTTGGCCTCAGCCTTCGGCAGGTCGGCGGCCGAGATACACGCAGGCACGTCGGCCAGGGGCTTTCAGACTGCGGGTTGCAACCCAGTACTGGGCTGTGGGATGTCGGGCGCTGGTTCTCGTGGCTGCAGGGGGAGCAGGTGAGCAGTGGGGGGGCTAAGGCAGCTCCCTGCCTGGCCTGGCACCGCAGACTGTGCTGTGTCCCAGAAGCGGCCGGCAGCAGGCCCGGCTCCTAGGTGGGTGGGGGGAGCGCACAGAGCTCCATGCACTGCCCCACCCCGAGCACTAGCTCCACCCTCCCATTGGCTGGGAACCTGCTGCTGGCTACTTCTGGGGGCAGCCTGGTCTGCGGTGCCAGGACAGGCAGGAAGTTGCCTTAGCGCCCCCCCCCACTGCACCACTAACAAGGGGCCACTCAAGGTAAGCCCCTCCCGCCCCAGTCTTGACCCCCCCCCCAAAGCCGGAGCCCCCTCCTACAGCCCAAAGCTCCTCCTCAGCCCACCCCGGAACCCACACTCCAGTCAAATCACGTTGGGTCGTGGTATCAACAATTTTCTTCAACTAGGTCATAAGAAAAAAAAGTGTGAAACCCCCTGCTGTAGATTATGTTGCCGAGCACCTCAGCTTTTAATCTTCAAAGCATCGCACGGGTAGCTACCGCTGACGCCTCCCACCCCCTGCGCGGCGGAGAATGAGTTTCATTCTCCAACGGGGCAGACTGACCCGGAGGGATGGAGTGACTCACTCAGGCCGTGCAGTGACGCAGTGGCAGAACAGAACTTACTGCTTCTGATCTTCCACTTGCTTCACTGGATTTGAGATCCAGGCCGTGCTGCCGGCTAAAACGTCCCATCTGAAATGCACCCAGCCAAAAGCCAGGGGCGGGTTGCTGCAGGAGGGCAGGTGAGGTGATCATAGAGGGCCCTTCTGTCTCTAACTCTATGCAAACTCCAAAGCATTTCTCAGAGGGCGTCACACATTCTCTCACATGCTCCTTCTGCTCCTAGGCATGGGGGAGGAAACATCACCAGACACAGCGGCAGCAAAATTTAGCCATCGCCACCAGCCGGAGCTTAAGGACCTTCTGAGTGTCTCTGACCTGGAGTGTTCCCTCTGCATACGGTGAGTTCTTTTGTGTCACCAGAGGGCTTTTGCAGGAACGCATGAAAACCAAGTGGGGCCCGGCTTTGCTGGCCCGGAGCTTCTGCTCTCATCTTGCTGCTAAATTTTGCATGCCAAAGCACAATTGAAGCTAACTGCAGTGGACAAGGCTACCTAGACCTCAGAAAGGCATTTGCCACGGTTGCACACAACCTTCTTATCAATAAACAAACCTATATGGGGCTACTATAAGATGGGTGCATAACTGGCTGGATAACCGTTCTAAAAGAGTAGTTATTAACAGTTCACAGTCATGCTGGGAGGGCATAACAAGTGGGGTTCTGCAGGGGTCTGTTTTGGGAGCGGTTCTGTTCAATGTCCTCATCAAGGATTTAGATAATGGCATAGAGATATGCTTATTAGGTTTGTAGATGATACCAAGTGGGGAGGGGTTGCAAGTGCTGTGGAGTTTAGGGTCATAATTCCAAATGATCTGGACAAACTGGAGAAATGGTCTGAGGTCAATAGGATGAAGTTTAATAAGGACAAATGCAAAGGGCTCCACTTAGGAAGGAACAATCCATTTCACACACACAGAATGGGAAGCGACTATCTAGGAAGGATACTGCAGAAAGGGATCTAGGGGTCATAGTGGATCACAAGCTAACTATGAGTCAACAGTGTGATGCTGTTGCAAAGAAAGCAAACATGATTCTAGGCTGTATTAACAGGAGTGTTGTGAGCAAGACATGAGAAATTATTCTTCCGCTCTTCTCTGCACTGATTAGGCCTCACTTGGGGTATTGTGTCCAGTTCTGGGCACTGCATTTCAAGAAAGATGTGGAGAAATTGGAAAAGGTCCAGAGAAGAGCAACAAAAATGATGACTGGCCTAGAGAACATGTCCTGTGAGGGAAGGCTGAAAGAATTGGGCTGGGCTTGTTTAGTTTAGAAAAGAGAAGACTGAGAGGGGACAGGATAGCAGCTTTCACGTATCTCAAAGGGTCTTACAAAGAGAAGGGAGAAAAATTGTTCTCCTTGGCCTCTGAGGATAGGACAAGAAGCATTGGGGTTTAAATTGCATCAAGGGAGGTTTAAGTTAGACATCAGGAAAAACTTCCTGCCTGTCAGGATGGTTAAAAGCTGGAATCAATTGCCTAGGGAGGTTGTGAAATCTCCATCACTGGAGCTATGTAAGTGCAGGTTAGATAAACATCTATTGGGGATGATCTAGACGGTGCTTGGTCCTGCCGCGAGGGCAGAGGACTAGACTTAATGACCTCTCGAGGTCCCTTCCAGTTCTAGGGGTCTATGCTTCTATATGAGGGTCACACGAAAGCGTGCTCAGACATGGATCCCCGTGTGTGGTTGGTCCCTTTGATGATGATAAACAGCATCTGTGACCTCCATGTCAGCATTCCTGGTGCACGCTGCGTAACGAAAACACGAGGCTCCGGGCTCTGGACTGAGGGGGGCCTTTTATCTGGGGACCATTGGGCGCCTCTGTTGGAGAGACCCTGTAAGACTGAACTAGTGGAGTGTGTGTGGGGGGCGGGGGGAGTCTAAGCAGAGGTGCTTTGGCAGAGCTGTGTGTGCAAAGGGGCGGAAGCCGGTGCAGAATTCAGCGCACACTCAGACTGGCTTGTTGGATAACACAGCAGGGGACGGGCTGGGGCTCTGTGAGTGAGCTGATAGCAAAAGGAAGTGAGACTTGCCAAAGGGTGTGTTCGAGCCCCGCCCTCCTCCCCGCTCCAGAAAGGGGGGGGGGATTACTGGCTCATGCGTCTGCAACTAGGAGAGAAAGATCTCACATTGCAGCCTGGCCCTGAGGCTGCTCCTAACCCTTTCCCCACTCCTAGTAGTTACTTGACACGTGGGAAATGCCCCCCTCCCCACCCCATGTAAGCGAGGTGGGGAGGGCTGAGGTAAACTTGGGGTGGATTTGGCCCAGTGCACCTGAAAATCCCTAGTTGTTGAATCTTGTTGGAGGAGGGGAGGAAGGGGTGTGCAAGTGTCCAGAAGCCCAAGCTGTCATGGAGAGAGAAGCCAGGGGAAAAGTGTTAGCCCATTGGTTGGTGTTTCCCCTAGGTGGCATCTCCTGGCCCATTAGCATCTTCTCCGAGCAGGGGGCACTGGTAGGGGTGTTCTCTGCTCTGTCCCATTTTGGTCCCTAGTCTTTTGCTGAACCATGACCCCCCTCCCGGCACCCCTGGGCTGGTCCCAGGTACTCTGTTACTCCCCTTGTCTGGGTGGTCCCACCTCTCTTCCGGGGGAGGGCTGTGGGTGTTGGTTTTGTGGCTGAGACTGTCTGGTGGGTTCCCTGCTGTGGAAGGTCACAGAGGCCAGTTGGTGCTCTGCGGGGCGAGGGAGCTCCAGCCGGGACGTGGAAGGAAGCTCACGCCTGGAGCAGAGTGCTGGGGGGCTGACTGCCTAGGTTTTAGTGGTTTAACGCCTTCCGTGGGAGCGCGGGCCGGGCGATTGATACTTCTGATTAAGCAGTGAGCTGGCATGCGAGACGGAGAACTAAGCGGCGTGTTCCCTCCCAGGAGCGGGAGATCCAGCACCCTGCCCTGCCTACAGGAGGGAGCGTAGCGGGGTCGGCCCTCACGTCATGTGAGTGGCCCCCCTTTGGCCCAGTGTGGGGGCCTACGCTGCCCTCAGTCTTCAGCCTTATCGGCTGCTCAGCCCTGCGGCCGACTCACGCGGCCGTCTGTGAACTCACTGCCCCTTCTGGGCAACACCTCTAACCGAGGCCCATCCAGCTGCCCTCGGTAGAGTGTCTCGCTGAGTTGTGTCTCAGCCTGTTCCCCCCCTCCGCTGGAGAGGGGATGAGCGTCCCCTCCTGAAGGCAACTTCCTCAGCCAGCCGCAGGCGTCTCGCCTTGGCTACGCCTACACTGCGGAGCTGTTCTGCTATTCCGCATCTTATGAGCAAGCCCGTTATATCGAATTATAACGGGCTCGCTCTTCCGACATCCCCGTAAGCCTCATTGCACGAGGGTTAAGGGACGTTGTGGAATGGCGCCTTATTTCGAAATTTGCTGCTGTGTAGACAGTGCCAAGTTTCAAAATAAGCTATTATGAAATGACCTGGAAATAAGCTGTGTAAATTGCGTAGACACACCTCTTGAGCTCTGCCCCGGCACTGACTGCTGCTGAGCTTTGCAGCTCCTTTTCTAGGCCACCCTGGCCCCTGATTGGCCAGTTCCTCCAGAGCCTCTCTAGCCACATGGAGGACTTATCTATGACTCTTTCTGGGCTCAGGGCCTTGTCCATCCTGTCACAGGGAGAAACGGTATGTGTGAGGCAGCCATACTCATGTGCTTCCCCCTCAGGGCTGTGTTCAGCAGAGATTGCCAGCTGCGCTGTGCGTTTGCAGCGTGGGCAATGTGCCCCTGAGCCATGTCACTGCGACCACCCGTGGACTTCAGATCAGCCTCTGAACCTAAGGGGTTAAAGTGCTAATCCCTCTGGATGAGCCAGGTCTGGTCTGTTGCTGGAGGGCTGGATGTTTTTTAAAGCTGAGCTCCCGCGATTAAGAATAAGAATGCGACTGGCCCAGTAGGGCAGCTGTCCGATGAGACGAAATGGTCTGTTTGAGCCAAGGTGCTGCCCGGAGTTGGGGTCTCCTGGCAAACTGAGGGACAAGTGCCGGCAGGTTCTGGAATAACCCGAGGGGCCGGCTGCTCCTGGTGAAGAGGAGATGGGAGCTGCTATGAAAGCGGATATTCGGGGGTGTGATTGAAGCTCTGGAGCAAAGTCACTCAGTGGGATGGGGTCAGGTGTCTCCCAGGCTGGTCGTACTCAGCTACAGGGTTTTCTAGAATTAGTCGCCCGCTGGGAGGCCTGGTGGATAGGGGAGTGAGCTCTGGATGCAGGCGAGATGCTGGACAGAGGGTGGATTCTACCGGTCTTTGGTAATTCTTTGGCTCCATTTGTCAAAGCCTCCATCTGCTTCACCATCTTAAAGGTCTGTGTCTTCCCAGCACATCTGGCAGGCTGTTGGACCCATTTTACAGATGGGCAGCTGAGACAGACTCACTGTGACTGTGCATCCCTCGCTCATCCCCTTCCTTTGCGGGCCATGGAGAGAACAGGATTGTCTGAACATGCTCCTAACGCTGGGAGCTGTGTGGTGTGATGATGCCTGTAGTCTAATGTCATGCTTCAGGGCTTTGCCCAGTGACTGGGAGGGGTCAGGAAGGAATCCCCACACCCTCAACACTTGGAATCTTTTTTTCCCCCTACCTTCCTCGGAAGCATGAGAGATCAGTCCCAGCTGGAGACAGGATACTGGCTGGGATGTACCGGTGCTCAGAGCAGGTACAGAGCATCCTCTGTCTTCGAGGCGTGCCTGGTGGGTCTTGCTCATGTGCTTAATGTCCAGCTGGTCACCATAGTCAGGACCAGGAAGGAGTCTGTCTCCCAAGCCAGATTGGCTGGGATGCTGGTTTTTATTTTTACCTTCCTTTGTAACATGGGTCTGGGTTCCCCTGCTGGGTTCCCCTCACCCAGTCAGTTCTCTGCCCTTGCTGGACATCGGTGGCTCCTCTGGCTCTCCTGGACTTGTATCTGCAGTGTAGTCTCTGCAGGACTGAAATGCTTTAGTTTAAATAAAGTCACTAGGCTTGACATGGATTTGGCTGCAAGTTAATGAGTCCTTTGTAAGCTTAGCGCTTGGACGGCCACCCAAGAGAGATTCAGGTGCCGCCCAGCTGCTTAGAAGGGCGCCCACAGCCGGTAGCATGTGTTTCTACTTGCGGTGCACATCTGCACAGGCCTCGGTGCACAAAACAAAATTTATTCTGCACATGGATGGAAACAATTAGCGGGAACATCTACAGCCTGTAGTACTGAGGTGATCAGATTATACGACTGTGTGACTCACCTAGGAAGTCTGTACTTGGACCCAGCTGTCCACTAATGCCCTAACCCAGTGTTTCTCAAACTGTGCTCCGCAGAGCCCCAGGGCTCCGCGAGACGTCTCCAGGGGCTCCGTGAGGCTGGCAAACTGGAAACATTGATAGGTTCAGCATGTACAATCAGTGGACCGCTGGGGCTCCGCGTACAGTTTTACGCATGTAAAGGGCTCCGGAGCCCCAAAAGTTTGAGAACCGCTGCTCTAACCAGTGGGCCGTCCTTCCTCTCCCTCTCTAAGAACCTCCCACCTGCAGTGAAAAGGGTTCCCAGGACAAACTAACCGGCAGATCCCCGTCAAGGGCTTGCCCCCTTGCTGGGGTGTGAGCACGGCAACAGCCTCCTCTCCTGTTGGTGCCAGCCTCTGCCAGGACCCCAGCAAAGCGTCCCAACAGGGGCCTGTTCAGGGGCAGCCTGTGACTATAGGCCAACTCGGCCATTGCCTAGGGCTCTGCCTTCAACAGGGCACTTGGGGTGCCCGATGATGATGTCACGGGGTTCCTGGGGTGCCCGATGATGACGTCACTCCATTGACGGCCGCGCAGGCCAGGGTGCCGATCGCACGTTCCACCTGGGGCGCCCGATGATGATGTCACTCCATTGACGGCCGTGCAGGCAAGGGTGCCGATCACACGTTCCACCTGGGGTGCCCGATGATGATGTCACGGGGCTCCTGGGGTGCCCGATGATGACGTCACTCCATTGACGGCCGCGCAGGCCAGGGTGCCGATCGCACGTTCCACCTGGGGTGCCCGATGATGATGGCACGGGGCTCCTGGGGTGCCCGATGATGATGTCACGGGACTCCAGGGGTGCCCGATGATGACGTCACTCCATTGACGGCCGTGCAGGCAAGGGTGCCGATCACACGTTCCACCTGGGGCGCCCGATGATGATGGCATGGGGCTCCTGGGGTGCCCGATGATGACGTCACTCAGTTGACGGCCGTGCAGGCGAGGGTGCCGATCACACGTTCCACCTCGGGTGCCAGCTGCCGCAGCCCACCTCAGGCCACTCCTGGGCCTGTCCCTAGGAGCCATAGGGCACCGCCAGAGCTGGGGTGGGTTCTTTGTGAGCTCAGGCTACGGAAAACCATGAGTCAGTGGTGGCCAAGATGGACCTCAGTCTGTTCCCCAGCCGTGCTCTTCAACACCCTGATCACAACTCCACCTGGCGCAGACTGTGGCAGCTCAAGCCATGCGCCCACGAGCCCTCCCGGGCACCGGCTGCCCCTAGGGCCGACCTGCTTTGCCGACAGACGAAACTTTCAATAGCCTGGGAGCCAGATATGGGGGGGAGGGGACTGGTCTTTGCTTCTCTCCTTCCTGAGCGCGAGGCTCTTCTTAGGCCAGATCCTGCTGGTGCCGCCGGTGGGCCTGTAACTCCACCCTCCTTCCGTTGCTTTGCTCACGCTCGGGCCCATTGCTCTGCAGGATGTTCTTCGAGCCCGTGACCACGCCCTGCGGCCATACCTTCTGCAAGGAGTGCCTGGAGCGCAGTCTGGACCACCGACCCAACTGTCCGCTCTGCAAGCAGAGCCTCAGAGAGGTAAGAGGCGACTCCTGGCCTTGGAACGGGCGGGAGGGGCTGCACTGTTGTTAGTACGTGCCAGCAGGGAGGGCAGCAGGACTGGAGGGATGCTGAAGCCTAATGCTTTGCAAGGGCAATACCGGCCACGCGAGGAGGGTAGAAGACCAGGACTGAGCCCCACGGGGCCATACGCCAGACGGGGTATGGGGTCTGCGCACGTGTGTGCATGATCACACACAGCATAGCACTTTTCCACACAACGTGCAATGAGACTGTGGAACTCATTGCCACAAGATTATTCGAGGCCAGGAATTTAGCTAGATTCACCAAGGAACTGGGCATTTATATGGATTGTGTGCATCAAAGGTTATGATAGTGAAGGGTAACAAAAAACGGAAGGGGTTTCAAACCTCATGCTTCCGGGATTAAGGGACTCTCTAGTGGAGAGTAAGAGAAGACCAGCCCAGAGTGGATTATCGCAGGAGTCTCTTACCCCATCCTCTGAAGGATCAGATATTGGCCACTGTCAGAGACAGGATACCCGACTACATGGACCACAGGTTTGAGCCAGGCTAGCAGTTTTTTCCTGTAACCTCTAATTGTATTATGCCTAGAGATCTGTCAGGTGATCTAGATCAGTGTTTCTTAAACTTTTTAAGGCCGAGGAACACCAAACAATATATATATATATTTTTTATGAGGAACACCAAGGATTTTTTGTTGACCAAAAAAAAAAAAAAAAAAAGGGTTGGGGGTCATTTTGAACTCTATTGTTCTCTGCAGAACACAGTTTAAGAAACACTGATCTAGATGGTGCTTGGTTCTGCCATGAGGGCAGGGGACTGGACTTGATCTTTTGAGGTCACTTCCAGTTCTAGTGTTCTATGATTCTATGGAGTACTCTCTTGTATAGGGATGTTACATTTAGTTTAATCAACGAATTGACTAGTTGATTAGTTGATAAGTGAGGAGCCATTGGGAGCTGACTCCGCTGCGGCTCTGCTTTTTAAATATATCAAGAGCCTACTGGCTCTTAATACATTTAAAAGGATGGAGCGCGGCGGGGGGGGGGGCAAGCATGAGCTAGGTCAGCTGATTCCTGTCTCTTGCTGGGTCCCCCCCACTGCACTTTAGTCTTTTCAATGTATTAAGAGCGAGTAGACTCTTGATATATTTAAAAAGCAGAACCACAGTGGAGTCAGCTCCCAATGGCTCTTCACTTATCAACTAATCGACTAGTCAATTAAGAGCGAGTAGACTCTTAATACATTTAAGAAGCAGAGGTGGGACTGGGCACAAACTGGGAATCAGCTGATTCCTGGCTCGTGCCTGGTCCCCACTACGCCCCTCTCCCCCGGCTCTCCTGCCTCCAGAAGAGACAGTACTGGGGAGAACTGGCTGTTAAGCCGACTCCACCCAGCATCCGCTCCTGCTCCCCCATCCCTGGCAGCGTGTGTGTGTGTGTGTGAGAAAGAGGGGGGGGGGAAGCGACTAGTTGAGGGACTAGCTTTTGCTGGTCAACTAGTTACCTACATCCCTACTCCTGTGGCTGGAATGGGAGGGGACTGTGCCATTGGCAGAAGATGATTTTGGATTCTGTCCTTGCCATTCTTGGATCTGAAATTGGACTTTGGCTCCAGGAGGCGGGGGATGGGGAGATGGATAGCTCCCGGTTTCCGCTGGGCCCCTGGACTCCCCTGCATGCTCCTGCCAAAGGCGCACGTCTTTCCCTCTTTCTTCCAGTACTTGAAGGCGGGGAAGTACAACCCCACCCTGCTGCTGATGGAGATCATGGCGGCCACCTTTCCCGCCCAGCTGGCGGACCGGAAACGGGTGCACGAGGCCGAGATGGCAGAGCTCTCAAAGTAAACAAAGCACGTTTTTCAGTACGTGGCTGGCGGGAGGGGAGGGCGGGAGCGAGTTCACCTGCCCCTGCAGTCATGTGGACAGGGGAGACCGTTGGTCTCCGAGGGGCCTTCAGAGAACAGAGAGAGGATCCCTCTGAGAAGCTCCTGGTGGGTCGCTGGGTTTTTCAGCTTTGGGCCTCTATCACAGAGCAGCCGGATTGGCAGAGTTCTGTCCCCGGCAAGGCCAGAGCACGGCTTCTTCACGCAGCCCTTGCTGCTTGGTGGAGTGCCGTAATAAAGAGCTGGATTGGGAAAGGCCCTGTCCTCTTGAATGTAAATGGCTCGGAGTCCTCCGCTGCTCCGGGCGGCACGTGGGCTGCACTTGCCACGTCCTCACGGAGCCGGGAGAAGTTTCAAAGCGACCAATAGCCCCTCATCCCTTTCCTTGCAGTCTGAGCAAGAACATCCCCATCTTCGTGTGCACCATGTCCTTCCCGGGCATTCCCTGCCCGTTGCACGTCTTTGAGCCTCGCTACCGCCTCATGATGCGGAGGTGCCAGGAGACCGGCACCAAGATGTTTGGCATGTGTATGTATGAGAACGGGAAGAGGTGAGTGACAGGCCCGGGTGCCAGCGGCGGTTGTGTTCTTCTTCCTCCCTCCGCCTGTGACTTCCTTCTCCCTCTTCCCGCCCTTCAGACCCGTCGACTCCTCCGTCTTTTGCGGTCGGTCTGTCAATTCCTGTATCATCGTCTTCCAGAATAGTCCAGGTTGAACCTCTCTAATCCGACACCCTCAGGACCTGACCGGTGCCGAACCACAGGAGGTCAATATTGTCTAGTAGCAATGCCAACACCTACTGCTTACTGGGCTCTGAGATGACATTGAGGGGTAAAATAGAGCTAAACTACAGCACAGAATGCTGAGAGTCAGGAGTAGTGGCTGCAAACTAATTTTGTAGGACTGTGGGGAAACTTGCTACACCCATGCTGAGTGGATATCTGGCTGGCTAACAGACAGATGTTGCCGGACCAGAGAGTAATGGACTGGAGAAATTCAACCTGCAGCTGTCAGTTGTGGGGCCCTGTGACACACGGGAGAGGCGCCTGTCAGTGATAGAAGACAATCCAGGGGTCAGGCGTCACTCGGAGCAGTTCTGCCCGCATTTCTGTTGGAAACCCCCTTGGGAGAATGACCATGGTGAAGGGAGTTTCCCATGAGGCTTAGAGGCAGGGGAAAGGAGGCCCCCTTGAAGCAGGGTTGTCTGCTGTGGAAAATGGTTTGTGTGGACATTATAGAAAAAAATTAGAGGTGATGCAACTTCTTTACAGAGGCATCCTTATGTAATAGAAAGAGGGCTCAAAAGGACCGGAGTGAGCAATAGTCAGTGTGTGTGTTCAGAGCTCACGAGACGTGATTCTTCTGCTCTGCTCTGCTCTGCACTGATTAGGCCTCAGTTGGAGGATTGTGTCCAGAGCTGGGCACCGCATTTCAGGAAAGATGAGGAGAAATTGGAAAAGGTCCAGAGAAGAGCGACAAAAATGATGAAAGGTCGAGAGAGCATGAGCTGTGAGGCAAGGCTGAAGGAACTGGGCTTGTTTAGTTTAGAAAAGGGACGTGATGGCGGTTTTCAGGTATCTAAAAGGGGTGTCACAGGGAAGGGGGGGGGGAATTGTTCTCTTTGGCCTCTGAGGATAGACCAAGAAGCAATGGGCTTAAACTGCAGCAACGGAGGTTTAGGTTGGGCAGTGGTGGCTCGTCAATACAGGCGAACTAGGTAGTCGCCCTGCCTCAGACCCTGCAAGGGGCACCCCTCTAGTTCCTTTCACAGTAGCACTGACAGGCCCCTCAGCCCTGGGCACCTCAGGTGGGAAGACGATGGGTGGCCCACGAGGGTTGCATATGCTCAGGGAAGATGGTAGGCGGCCCATGAGGGTCGGAGATGCTCAGGGAAGATGGTGGGTGGCCCACGAGGGTCAGAGATGCTCAGGGAAGATGGTGGGTGACCCACGAGGGTCAGAGATGCTCAGGGAAGATGGTAGGCGACCCACGAGGGTTGGAGATGCCCAGGGAAGATGGTGGGTGGCCCACGAGGGTTGGAGATGCCCAGGGAAGATGGTGGGTGGCCCGCAAGGGTTGGAGATGCTCAGGGAAGATGGTGGGTGGCCCATGAGGGTCGGAGATGCTCAGGGAAGATGGTAGGCGACCCACAAGGGTCGTAGATGCTCAGGGAAGATGGTGGGTGGCCTGCAAGGGTTGGAGATGCTCAGGGAAGATGGTAGGTGGCCCAGGAGGGTCGCATATGCCCAGGGAAGATGGTAGGCGGCCCATGAGGGTTGGAGATGCTCAGGGAAGATGGTAGGCGACCCATGAGGGTCGTAGATGCTCAGGGAAGATGGTAGGCAGCCCACGAGGGTTGGAGATGCCCAGGGAAGATGGTGGGCGGCCCACGAGGGTTGGAGATGCCCAGGGAAGATGGTGGGCGGCCCACGAGGGTTGGAGATGCCCAGGGAAGATGGTGGGCGGCCCACGAGGGTTGGAGATGCCCAGGGAAGATGGTGGGCAGCCCACGAGGGTTGGAGATGCTCAGGGAAGATGGTAGGCGGCCCACGAGGGTTGGAGATGCCCAGGGAAGATGGTAGGCGGCCCACGAGGGTTGGAGATGCTCAGGGAAGATGGTAGGCGGCCCACGAGGGTTGGAGATGCTCAGGGAAGATGGTGGGCGGCCCACGAGGGTTGGAGATGCCCAGGGAAGATGGTGGGCGGCCCACGAGGGTTGGAGATGCTCAGGGAAGATGGTGGGCGGCCCACGAGGGTTGGAGATGCTCAGGGAAGATGGTAGGCGGCCCACGAGGGTTGGAGATGCCCAGGGAAGATGGTGGGCAGCCCGCAAGGGTTGGAGATGCTCAGGGAAGATGGTAGGTGGCCCACGAGGGTTGGAGATGCTCAGGGAAGATGGTGGGCGGCCCACGAGGGTTGGAGATGCCCAGGGAAGATGGTGGGTGGCCCACGAGGGTCGGAGATGCTCAGGGAAGATGGTAGGCGGCCCACGAGGGTCGGAGATGCTCAGGGAAGATGGTGGGCGGCCCACAAGGGTTGGAGATGCCCAGGGAAGATGGTGGGCGGCCCACGAGTGTTGGAGATGCCCAGGGAAGATGGTGGGCGGCCCACGAGGGTTGGAGATGCCCAGGGAAGTTGGTGGGCGGCCCGCAAGGGTTGGAGATGCTCAGGGAAGATGGTGGGTGGCCCATGAGGGTCGTAGATGCTCAGGGAAGATGGTGGGTGGCCCGCAAGGGTTGGAGATGCTCAGGGAAGATGGTAGGTGGCCCACGAGGGTCGCATATGCTCAGGGAAGATGGTGGGCGGCCCACGAGGGTTGGAGATGCTCAGGGCTCCAGCAGTGACGCAGAAGAGCCCCGAGTAAGTGACGTCCATGGTCAGCGGCAGCATAGCGTGGGTGTGATTTGGTGTCCTGGACGTTAGAGGAATCGCTTCCTTGCAGCTGCGTCCGGCTTCGAGGAGGGTTTGACAGGGACCTTCCCTCTGTTTCGGGACTGTATCCTGCCGGTTACTGAAGCCTTTCCTTCCACTTTTTGTGGACAGCAGCTCCCACCTGGCTGTCACACCTAAGCTTGTCTCCCCCACCCCCATCCCCTCCAGTTTCGCGGACTACGGCTGCATGCTGGAGATCCAGCGCATGGAGTTCTTGCCTGATGGGCGGTCCTTGGTGGACACGATAGGAAAGCGTCGCTTCCGGGTGCTGAGACGGGGCCACAGGGACGGCTACAACACTGCGGATATCGAATACCTGGAGGACGAGAAGGTGAGAGCCGAGCTTGGGGGGCTGCGGCATCCATGCCCCGTGGAGGGGCGGGAGCAGGCACTCAGCAGGGCAGACCACCGGCCGGGAGGGGGCAGTCCGAGAAAGGGGGATTTCAGCGCGTGGGAATGTTCTGTCAGCGCGTTTCTCGGGCTCGGAAGGTCCATTCGCGTCAGCCGTCTGCTGCCGCGCTGCTTTGTAACCTCTGCTTCCCGGCATTCAGCTGTGCTGGGCTTTCCAAGAATGGACACCCGCCACCTTGGCCTCCTTCCCCCAGCTGGTGGCCCCTCACTTCTATGCAGGCCAGCTTTGGCCTGGGGGTACCTCCTGCCCCACTGGTGGCGAACGAGGAGCAAGAGCCATGCATGCCCTCCGGGGTGAGGTGCCCCAGGCCTCTGGTCACTGCCTTTTGGGGAGCCACTAACTGGACCCTATGGGGGGGTGTGTGGCGGGAATACCAGCTGGAGCACGCTGGGTGGGACGGCCTGCTCCAGAGGGGAGCCTGCTGCTGGACTGTGTTACCGAACCAGTTTATCTAACCCCCTCCCCATTGCTCTGCTGTGCTGCCTTCACCTCCTCCCCCGTTCCTCTCCTCCCCACTCCACGCGCTCCCTTCCCTCCTCCTCCCATCCGACTTTCTTCTCCCTGCCGTCCAGGTGGAAGGGGAAGAGCTGGCTGAGCTGCAGCGGCTGCACGAATGCACCTACCAGCAGGCGCAGCAGTTTTGCGAACACGGGGATGCCACCTTGAGGCAGATCCTGCTGCACCGGGGCCCCCTGCCTGAGAAGGAAGAAGACATCCAGGTGAGCGGGGGGAAGGGGGAAGGGTGTCTAGGCCTCGGCAGGAGGGCTGCTGCTGCCGCCTTAGAAACACAAACTGGAGATTCCAGAGCTGCAAAGGCCAGGAAGGCGGCGAGATCCTCTCCTCTGAGCGCCTGCGTCCCCCGGAGCCCAGTGGCGGAAGCAGAGAAAGGCCCCCAGTGTCCATCGCTGAGCGGAGGAGGACCCACCGTTGTGAAAACTGTACACCCGGTTTGAATGTAGCTGCCTTCATCTGGCAGGCGCTGCCTCCTGGGGTGCTTCTGTCTGCGGGATGAAAGGCCTCCTCCTGTAGCAGGGGTGCCCATGGGCAGACTCTTGCTGACTGCTCCTTTTCATGGCCATGGGGCTGATGGGTAACGCACAAGACACGTTAGCTTGGTGTTAGAGCGTCTGCGGCAGGATGGGCCATTTCCCGCCAGGCTCTTGCTGTTTGCTGGTGACCCCAGAGGTGACAATAAGTCGATGGATCCTGCCGGGTCCAGTTTTTATTCCCGTTGCTCGTGACAGAGGCTCTTGCTTGCTCTGCACCACTTTTAATGCTGGTTTGGGATCCTCTGCTGTTTAACAGTTTGCCCACAGATATAGGCGTGAGAGCTGAGGGTGGGGGAGCTGTAGCACCCCTGGGCTCCGAGCACCGTCCTACGCACTGGGGTTTTGCTCCTTGCTTCAGCTGGGATGGGGGGTGGACAGGTAAGGGAGCTGCATTTCAGGCCTTTTCCTCCCCCCCCGGCCACTCTTTAAAATGTTCCTGGGCCACTGCCCACAGATGCTTTGAAACTGGTCCTGGAAACTGAGCGCCCCATTTTCTGAATTGTCACCTGAGAGCTGAATTGCTTGGGTTTGAAAACAACCCCCTCCCCCCCAAAAAAAGTTTCAATATTTGTGGATCCTTCAAGACAGGGCTGGGGAACCTTTTTTGGGTCAGGGGCCACTGACCCACAGAAAAATCAGTCGGGGGCTGCACTCGAATGAGAAGCAGCCCTCTCCCCATTCCCCTTGCACACAGCCTAGGGGGCCAGGCTAGCCGATTTTGTGTGCTCCAGCCCTGTGGGGGGGCTGGAGCACCAGTGAGGGTTCCCCAATGCCAGGGGTAGCCCCGAGCTTTGGGAACCAGATCCAGGCAAGCCAGGGGCCACATTCGACCCCCCGGGACTTAGGTTCCCCCCCCCCCAGCTAGAGAGGAGGTACCCACAGGGCTGGATCCGGCCCTCTTGTCCTATTCTTCTGACGGATTCCGACTGCAGAACGCCAGCTTTCGTTTGCTTCAGCCAGGGCGTCTCTCTCCCGGCAGGGTGCAGAAATTCTCTTCTGTACGCGGCTGGAGCTTACACCGCCTCAGACAGCCTGAAACTAGAGGCGGGCCCTAGCCGCGTTCCCGTGAGGGATGTGTTTTCTCTGCAACTGGTGGCCATTTTGAAGAGCAGTTTGTCGGCTTGCTTAGGCGCCCCATACACACTAGGGATGCGAACGCACAACTGGGTACACAGTTCACCGAGAAGCCTGGGCTTCCTTGTTAGCGTTCATGGTTACACGCAAGCGCCCGCCCTGCTCCTGGGGGGCCAGCTGCCACCCTGAGCTGCTGTCTCCGTATCAGGAGCAGGGCGGGAGTCAGTGCACGCTGGGAGCTAGCTGAAAAGCCAGTTTCCGGCATGTACCAGCTCCCGGGGAGCTGGCTACTGTTGTGGGTGCATGTAACCATGGAGTTTTTCAGGAGTTACACAATTACCTGCTTTTTAACCCACCTTATTAGGACTTTTTCTCCCTAATGTGCACCTCACTGGTGTGACTAGGCGCTACCTGCAGATCTAGCAGCTGCATGTGCAGATGGCCAAAGAGCAAAGATAATACTGGTCCTGAAGGAACCCTGAGTAAGGCTTTCCCTACTGAGAAAGCTCTAGGCACGTCTCTTCTGCTTGGTTAGTTTGGAAAGGAGATGACCGAGAGGGGACATGATAGTGGTTCTCAAGTATCTAACAGTGTTACAAGGAGGAGAGAGAAAAATTGTTCTCGTTGGCCTCTGAGGATAGAACAAGAAGCAATGGGCTTACATTGCAGCAAGAGAGGTTTAGGTTGAACGTTAGGAAAAACTTCCTGTCAAGGTCGTTAAACACTGGAATAAATTGTCTAGGGAGGTTGTGAAATCTCCATCATTGGAGAGCCAGTTAGACAGACATCTATCAGGGATGATCTAGAAGGTGCTTGGTCCTGCCGTGAGGGCAGGGGACTGGACTTGAAGACCTCTCGAGGTCCCTCCAGTTCTAGGGTGCGTCTAGACTGGCATGATTTTATGCAAAACTTTTCCGTTAAAAGGATTTGCGCAAAATCATGCCAGTCTAGAGCAGCCCCAGTGTTCTGTGATTCTATAAATAGTTTGGCTGGAGATGTGACTGTACCACCTGGTGCTGGGATCCATTTTGAACCTGGCATTCTTCCATGGAAGAGGAGGGCAAGCCCCCTCAGGGTGGGGGGAGGGAGCATGACAGCTCCTAAAAGAGATCCCACAGGTCCCAGCTCCTGTCAAGCTCGTGCCCTGTTTCTGAACCACAACTTTCTTCTCCCCCACCTAGGCCACCAAAGATGGACCAGCTTGGTGTTGGTGGCTGATCTCCATCTTGCCGCTTGACCCCTCCGACCAGCTCCGGCTCTTCGCCACCACCTCGCTGCGAGCCCGCCTCACCCAGCTGAAGCACATCCTCACAGGCATCCTGCAGGGCCGCGAATATGGCCACCATCTCGCAGACCTCAGCCCGCGAGGCAGGATCTGAACTCCAAAGCATGGCTGGCGCCTTGGCCAACTCACCCAGCACTTTCTTTGGGAGGGCTGGACACCTCGCCTGTTTTATTTCTGTGTGGCCTTCATGTTTTTATTGTCTTTTCATCCTCATATCCACCTCCCCCCCGGGCCGTGCACACACCTTTCTGGCAAACAGCTGGAAAGCACATGCAGCGGCAGCTAGAGTCATTGGTCCATTAGTGATACCATGCCGTCCATGCAGTCTTGATTAAGCTGCTTAGGGGATTTAGGAGCATCTCACTCAGTCTGAGGAAGGCAATGAGTCTGAAGATGGGGCCAGTCGACGGACACTGCCTTGTCGCTATGAGCAGAAACCACATGCCGATCTGTTTTGGTAGCATGGAGCAATCAGTAGAGGACAACCAGAAACGAATGCCAGGATCTCGTTGTTTGGGGCTCTTCTGCACTCAGGGGGGCTACCTTTTGCTGGCTTGCCCCAGTCTCTGCACAACTCTGGATGAAGTTATAACAGGAAGGGAGAGATTGCTATGGCTTCCCGGGAGATAGAGTTGCTGCCTTCAGTCATGTCCTCGATCAGATCGTCCACAAAAAAGAGAAGTTAAATATTCGGATCTTCATGGTTCTGCTTCTACTAGCCACTTATGGCCCAAGGAGAAGTTGCTATTTGACTCTCCCCCGTTCAGTAGGTTCCTGTCTCTCCGGGTTGCTTCCTTCTCTGCTTTTGTTTGAGTACCTGCATGTAGGGCAGACGCTTCCTTGCAAAGTCCGTCTGGCAATGCTGAGAGAAGGGGTTGCCTTGCTTTTGCGAGGGCCAGTCGCCTGTTTCTCACGGACCCGCAGGCTTTTACGGTCAGAAGGGACCATCGTCAACCTCTAGTGTGACCTCCTGCCTATTGCAGGCCACGGAACCTCACCCATCCACCCCCGTGGTAGAGCCCCTAACCTGGATGCCCTCAAACCAGGTTTAAAGGCTGCAAGGGACAGAGAATCCACCATTTACACTAGTTTAAACCTGCAGGTGACCTGGGTCTCATGTTTGAGGAAGGTGAAAATCCCCCCCCTCCCCCGCCCACCCGCCACCAGCTGGCTGCAGATCTGACCGAGGGGAAAATTCTTTCCTAGTCTCAGCTCTGGCAATTGTTTATACCCCGTGCGGGTGGGTAAGTGCTCTTAAGCAGATTCCCAGGAAAGACTTCTCAGTAATACCTCAGCCCTCCCTAGCTACTGTGCCCTCTGCTGCAAGAGGAATGCCAGGGACTGAGAAATGCGAGGAGAGTTTGCTCACGGCAATGAGGCCGTGGTTGGAGCTGGATTGAGTGTAGGCTGGAGTTCGGCTTCCGGGCTAGCTCATTACGCTTTGGGTTTGAAGGCATCAGTCTCTCAGGAGATTTGGCCTACAACTCGTACAAGGTTTCTGACAGCGCGCGTGGGAGAAATCTTGGGCGGTCCACGTTTCTCGTGCTATTTCTGCCATTGGGGGCTGAGATCTTTTGGCCTGAGGGCTCGGCTGCCGTGTGAACAACCATCAGGAACACGGGCGCCTTCCCATGTGGGATGCAGCCTTGAAACCAAACCTGGAGGGTTTCCTCTAGAAATGCGGACAGGTGCAGCTGAGGGGCTGGGATTCTTGTGGCCACGAGGGGCTGTGACACAGAGGTGGGTGTGGATCTAAACATCTCAGTAGCAGGAGAGCAAGCATCTGCGTGTCTACGACCTGTCCCTTTGCACCACGGGTGGAGATGAAATGTGGAGGAAGTGAAGCTCAGATAGGACTTTGTGGTACTTTCTGCAGATTATCCAGACACGGTTGTTTTCAATATTATTTGTGGGGGGTTGGGTTTAATTTAATTTACTTCTTTATTTAAAAGATCAGCACTGGGTTTGGCCAGGATCTCACCCCTGCCTTTCCCCTCTGCCCCGCTACCAGCGGCGGCTCCGTGTGCTATGAGGAGAGACCAGTTTATACCATGCTACCGTCCGGAGCAAGGTGGGGCTGTAGCAGTCTGACTGGGGAAGCTTTTCCTCTGTTTTCTATGTGACCAGCATCCTCAACAACTCCCATGGACACCTGTAGGTGTCGGGTGTGTTACCTCGGCTCTCGCAGGGTTCATGTTCCATCTCTAGGATTTGTTACCAGGCAGGAAAGGACTGAGACTCTCCATTCTTGCTCCCCCCCACTCCCCATAGTTGGTTCAGGCATTTCTGATCCCATGCACTGCCCTTTTCCTCCTCCTCCTCCCCCATGTGTTCTTGTGTCACTGGCACTGGAGGTCTCATTCCCTCCTTCCCAACAAAGTGCCTGGCTTGGGGCGGGACAGTCCAGAGTAGTGGAGGCTTGCTGGTCCAGGTGGAGGCCGAAGGGGGTGGCTGGTAGGGATGGGTCAAAGCTGGATTTTTGTCTTCATGCCTGGATTTGGCTGTTCCCCCTCCTGCTTTGCTCCTGTTACTACAACACGGGGCCCACAGTGGTCTCTAAAGGCGACCGTAGGGCTGGGAGTGAGGGGTTCTGGCTGGCCTGTGGAGGAGACCCCAGAGTTTTGGGTAGGACGAAGGGCTGGGGTTGGCTGTGCAGAGGTGCTGTGGTATATCCCAGAAGAGATTCGCTTCTGCTGCTGGGAATGGAAATACAAGGGGAGATTTCTCTCTACTGAACTTCGGGAAGTGCCTTTATTTTATTAGGGGTGGGCGTGATTGGGTCGCCAAGCTGAGTGGCAGCCCTGGGCTTTCTGTTCACCACCCTGACCCCTTCCGGTGGCCTCCAGCTGTGGATTCGACTGCCAGCGTGTTCACCCTGCGCCTTGTTCGTCTCCTGGGACCCACCCGCATGGCTGCCAGGCCGGTTCTAGGCAGCACGTGGCCAGGCATCGCAGCTGAGCCGTTTCGCAGTAGACATCTTGCTTAGCAACGGGCCAGCCCCCGGGACCCTCCCCATTGGAGCCGCGGCTCCTTCCACGCCTGCGTCGGGCAGAGACTCGGTTGAAGCGCTCCGGCTGGCTTGCCGTTGACTAGGGGCTTTCCTCTTTGCACAAAACGTTGTGTCTGGGCAGAGAAATAAAGGAGGGTTTTTTGTGTGTGGTGCCTGTTGGAACACTGCCTGGGTGGGTCTGGTTCCTTCCTGGGGGACACTCAATCGAAGTGTGAGCAGAAGTCCTTGTGGATCCACCAGGCCCTGAGGGACAGTCTGGGTGAGACCCTGCCCAGGCAGGAGGCTGAGTTTGAAGGAAGAACAAGTTGGAGCAAAGGAGGAGGAAGTGAGAAGACTGGTACAAAGCAGGGGCGATGCATGGGGGGGGAGGGGGAAGGGAGGTGCTTGCCCCCAGCATTGGGTTGGAGGGGCAAGGGGCCAGCAGCCATCTGGGCAAGAGCCTCTGAGGGACTAGTGGGGGCTTGGCACCCACACCGGGGGGTCGGGGCACCTGCATTCAGTGGCAGGGGGGAGGGGAAGTGGAGTAATGCAATGCAGCCGGGGAAGCGGACTGGGCTGCAGCTATGTGGCTCTGAAGAGAGGTGGGGAGGGGAGGTTGGCATGGAGAGGAGTCACATGGGGGGGTTGGTCATGTGGCTGGTGCCCCCACCGTGTTCTTCCTCATCAGCTGCCCTTGGTCCAAAGGGGGAGTTACCACGGCTCTGGCACTGCATGGCTACGTCTAGACTGGCATGATTTTCCGCAAATGCTTTTTAACGGAAAACTTTTCCGTTAAAAGCATTTGCGGAAAAGAGCATCTAGATTGGCAGGATGCTTTTGCGCAAAAGCACTTTTTGCAGAACAGCGTCCGTGCCAATCTCAATGCGCTTTTGCGCAAAAAAGCCCCGATCGCCATTTTTGCGATCGGGGCTTTTTTGCGGAAGACAAATCTGAGCTGTCTACACTGGCCCTTTTGCGCAAAAGCTTTGCACAAAAGGGACTTTTGCCCGAACGGGAGCAGCATGGTATTTCCGCGAGAAGCACTGATTTCAGACAGTAGGAAGTCAGTGCTCTTGCAGAAATTCAAGCGGCCAGTGTAGACAGCTGGCAAGTTTTTCTGCAAAAGCAGCTGTTTTTGTGGAAAAACTTTGCCAGTCTAGATGCAGCCAATGTGTCCTGGGCTCGGCTCAGCTGCAGCTTCGCCGGGGAGGGGGCTGCAGGAAAATGGGGCCTTCTGCTGCTTCCAGCCATGGGACTGTGAAATGGGCACAGGCTGGCCAGCCCCCATCCCATCCCATCCCATCCCATCCCATCCCATCCCATCCCATCCCATCCCATCCCAAGCCAGCTGCCAGGGATGCAGGAGGGAGCATATGCCTGGGCCTTGAGTGCCCTGCCTGATGGCCAGAGTGAACGGCCGCCCAGGCACGCTGGGGCCGGAGAGGAGCCGGAGCTTCATCCAGGCACCCTAGCTCACAGAACGTGGCAGGCGCACCTGCACCCACCCTCCGTGCACCCTCCTGCAGAGCGAGGGAGCCCCTGTGCACGTGAGCACCACAGCACCCCCTATGGGACCAAGTGTCACCGCCTTGCCCAGAACCATCACCGATCACGAGTGGGGTCCCGGGGCGGCGGGTATCCTGGGTGAGGGAGGGCGCTGCTGTCCTAGGCATGGCCCTGTTCATGCTCAGCTCCAAGAATTTCTACTGTGGGCGCACTGGGTGGATGAGTGGGGGGGTGTTGCCCCTAGTACCCACCCTCCCCATTCTCCGAGCCAGGGAGGCTGGGCCCATGTGCCATCCTCTCCCCATAATGCTGGGGGCGGGAGGGGACGGACACTAGAGCCCCACCTATCCGTGGTGCTGGGGGCAGGGGTGGAGCTGAGGGGCTTGCCTTCCCCATCCCTACCTTCACCCCCTGCCTAGGGCAGGGCCCTTCCAAATTCATGGCCCATTGCAACCAATTCCCCAGGCATAAGATTTGAGCATCGGTACAGTTCCTGTTTTCAGCTCTTTAAACCTGAAGTTCCATGGGGGGGGGGGGGGGGTAAGCCTGGGGTCCCCTCTCAAAACTAGATGGGGGGGGGGAGAGTTTGCAAACTTGCTATAGGGATCGCAGCAGGTTGCCCCCTTATTTCTGAGCTGCCTTCAGAGCGTTCCCGCCCCCCCCCCCCCCCCCCCCCGCCTGCCACACAGCAGCAGCAACCACAGGCTGGTGGTCAGTCCCTGACGGCGTCCTGCAGCACGGACAGGCACCCAGAGGTGGGTCTGGCCTGGTCTCCTCTCCCAGCACCAGAGCAGTTTGCAGGGGAGAGAGAGGTCCTGCTCTTTCCTTGCCCAGTGGGAGGTAGGAAGCCCCCTTGGATGGGGTGCCCCTAGGAGCAAGGAGGTATCCGATTTGACAGGGAAGGGCTTACTTCACTGGCCATGATGTTTTTCACAGCCGTGAAAGTGGTAGGGCCCTAATCATGAGAAGTGGGGCTTATGGGTCTCCTTCATAAAGCGCCAGGAGAAATGCCCCGTCTAGGGCACCCTGGCCATTCTGGCAGGTGGTGGCCGGGGGCCCAAGACTTTCCCAAGGGCCATGTCCTTGGAATCCTCCACCCACAAAATCCAACCACCACCCAAAAGGGGAAGGAAGCCGACGCCTGCCTTGCCCGCCACAGAGCGCTGTGCCAGCCCCCGGCTCGCCTCCTGGTCACCCAGTGGGGACAGCAGGAACCAGGTGTGGGATTTGTCACCACAGGGCGGGACGTCACCGGGCCCTGCACCCCCCATCCACAGCCGGATGTGACTCAGCCGGCAGGGAGAACTGAAAGTTTATTAGTCCACAGTGTGCAATGGACTGGTCAGCATGAACCAGAAGCTGTCAGTACAGTCCATCTTGGGGGGAGGGGACTTAGAGGGCCCCATCTCTGCCCCCCAAGTCAGCGACCCTCACAAACCCAGCAGCCCCTCTCCCTCTGCAGCCAGTCCTGCCTCCGGCCTTGGTCCAGATTCCAAGGCAAAAGATGTCAGCCGGTCACAACCCCTCCCCCCGTCTCCAGTAGCCTCCCCAGGAATTGAAATTAGGGGGCGGGTGTTTGAATTTACAGGGGGTGTGTGTCTCAGGGCCAATGAGGGGTGAGTCTGTGAGGGTGAAACTGGGCTGTATGGTACCATCGTTCACAAAACTGGGGGTGTCTTGGGGAAATTCGGGGGTGTAGGGAAATCTCTGCCTGCCTCCCAGGCAGAGGTGCCAGAAAGCATAAGCTGTTGCGTATGGGAGGGAGACGCACCGAAATTCTGATCGCCATCTAGCTATTGCTGCAGTGCCCAGGGAAACTGAGGCACGCCCACGGGGTTACCACAGGACAGCAGAAATCCGCTGCAACAGAACAAAGCGAAGCGAGCGTATCCAGTCCCCACTGCCTCACAGGATGGTCCAGGCTTAACAAGAAACTCTGCAAAGGTGGGGAGGATCCACCGTCCTGCAGCAGTTTCTACAGCCGTGTCCCCTGGGGCGCTGCCTCTTAGCCCGTGTCAGGGCCATTGCTGGCGGAGGCTTTGTGCGCTCTTCATCAAAGGGCTGGAGAATCCCTTTGGGGTAGGGCAGGCGGGGAAAAGGCCGCCACCCATACGCTCCCTCAGTCGGGGGGCTGCACACAAATGAGAAGCAAAAGGAAAAACCCAACCCCGCACTGATGTGGCCCCTGCCTGAGAAGCAGAAAGACCCTCCCCACATTCCCCTCACACCCCAGAGCCTTGGGGGGCCCAGGCGAGTAGTTTGTGTGCACCAGCCGGGGGATGTAAAATCCCGTTTAATTGGTGAACCGGTGTGACAATGCTGAGCTGGAATGGCTCCCCGCCTGCTGAGGCTGAGTGGAGCAGCTACCCCTGCCTGTGGGGCGCCATGGACAGGGGCTGCTCCAGACACGGGAGTACCCACGGCAGGCGGGGAGCGGCTCCAGCCCCCACCGGTTAATCAGAACTGGTAAGCCAAACCAGTTCTCCTTTCACAGCCCTACTCCAGCCCTGCAGAAGCCACCGACGCTGGCGCCCCAATGCTGGGCGGGAACCCGAGCCTCGGGGACTGGATCCAGGCAAGCCAGGGTCCGGATCTGGCCCCCGGGCCTTAGGTTCCACAGCCCTGCTTTAAATGGCTGCCGGCGTGTGGTGACGGTCCTGCCGAGGGAGAGGAGGGGGGCAGTTCCCAGGAGTGGGCCCCTCACTAAATGCTCTGGGCGCGCCCCAATATCTTCCACAGGGAAAAGAGGCAAAACAAGGCTGAGGCGGTGGGAGAAGACTGCCCAGCTAGCTGCACACGCGGGCGCATTGCCGGCACTGCAGCAGGCTGGGGTGGCCGGTGAATGGAGCCTTGCAAGGAATTGCCATGGAAACGGACCACCGCAGCACAACACTAAGGCCACCAGCGGGGCAAGGTCTCTCCCTGGCCCAAGGATGCTGCCCCGGGGGCTCTCCACCTGCGGTGGAAAGCTGAGCAGGGTCAGCCCTGAGGTGGCAGCCGAAGCCTCTCAGCCTGGCGACGGAGGACGAGACTCAGTGATGGCTGATTATTACACTCCTAGGAAAGACTGTGCAAGCTGGCTTCTCTGTAGCGCAGTGAGCCCCTTTGCCCCCGATGGGGCGGCATGGCATGTCTTATTGCTCAGGCCCTGTGCGTCCGGTGCCCTCGCGTGGCTGCAGCCTACCAAGCGGTAGAGAGAGAGAGTGTGTGTGTGTGTGTGTGTGTAAAATATGACTCTGGTACCCTCTAGTGCAGTGGTCTCCAACCTTTTTACACCCAAGATCACTTTTTAAGTCTCAGAACAGGCGAAGATCTACTGCCCCGCCCCTTCCTTGAAGCCCCGCCTACGTTACATGAGGAAATCTAATGTAAATGCACTGCGCAGGCGCGCAGTTCAGAGAGGGCTCAAGAGCTACTCTTGGAGCCCCTGAGATCTACCGGTAGTTTGCGATCTACTGGTTGGTGACCACGGCTCTAGTGGCTGCAACCTACCAAGAGGTAGATAGATGTAGGGGGCATGTGCGTGTGTGTGAAAAACATGACTCTGGTGTCCTCTAGTGGTTGCAACCTACAAAGAAGTAGGTATTGGGTAGGATGTGTGTGTTTGTGTGTGTGTAATGTGACTGGTCCCCTCTAGTGGCAGCACCCTACAAAGTGGTAGGTAGATGTAGGGTGTTTGTGTGACTGGTGTCCTCTAGTGGCTGCAAGGGTGTGTGTGTGTGTGTGTGTGTGTGTGTGTGTCTTTTGGAGCAGGTTCTGAATTCAACTCTCACTCCTGCATGTGTGGGGCAGGAAGAAAGGAATTGCCTGTCATTTCATCGGCTATCGCTCCAGCTGTAGCCGGTCCTTGCTGGCACGAATGGCTCCCCCTTCACTGCACGGTGCCTGGTTTCCCCTCACAAAGAGGGCTTCAAACACCTGGGTCAACAAACCTGACGCAAGTTTCAGTTCCTAGTTGCGCGCAGCTCTGCCCAGTTTCCACTAGGTGGCAGGAGGGGGCTGACGATAGGCCAAAGGGAATCATAGAATCACAGAATACTAGGACTGGAAGGGACCTCGAGAGGTCATCGAGTCCAGTCCCCTGCCCCCATGGGGAGGGTGGGAGACTGGGAAGGGGTGGGAGAGAAAAGAGGTGCAGCTGGAAGGTGACTGATACATGAAGTCACTGTTGTGCGTGCCTGCTCCTTTCATTCTTAGGGTGACCGGATAGCAGGGGAGACCAACCAGGTGATGTCTGAGGAGTATTAGCCCCCTATATAAGACAAAGCCCCAAATATCAGAACTGGCCCTTTAAAATTGGGACTGCTGGTCACCCTATTCATTCCGACCCCCCCTAAAAACATCCACATCCTCTGACTCCCCCAAACCAATGGAACAGTCACTGTAAGGAAGAAATGGTCCGTCTATACTGCATGGATGTTTTAGGATTCAGGAGGTATCCCGAAATAGTTATTCCATGTCTTAACACGTTCCACGAGGGTTAAGGGCTATCTCGAAATAGTGTGTCATTTTGAAATTTGGCGGGGTGTAGTTGCACCAAATTTCGAAATACAATCAAACTAAGCTATGCCATTTGCATAGTGCAAGTGGCATATCTTAGTTTGCGTTTAGGGTGCTGTGAAGATGCACCCAAAGAGTTCCCCCAGATGTCTATGTATGTACACACCACCGCATCGATGGGCAGATCACTAGGCATGTTTATATATTTATCACTCACGAGTTGTTTGCCTTCCCTTCCTTGTTTTTGCTTTGCCTTCCCAGCCACACCGACTTCGTTTGTTGCCAAAAGCAACTGATCAGTTCTACACCCACGGGTAGGAACAGACCATGTAAGAAATGACCCCAGCATGGACCATTCATGAGAAGAAAAAGGAGGCAGTAACAGCAAGGAGCCATGTTATGGCGCTCAGATGCATGGTCTAGTTGGATCTGTCATTGTGTGGTTCAGTCTATGCACCGATCAGTCCATCTGGTGCATAGGGCTCCGACGTGATGGGGTCAGAGCAAGTATAGATGCCAGACACTGTGGCCGTGTCTACACTGGCCACTTATTCCGGAAAATCAGCCGCTTTTCCGGAATAACTTGCCAGCTGTCTACACTGGCCCCTTGAATTTCCAGAAAAGCACTGACGATCTAATGTAAAATCGTCAGTGTTTTTCCGGAAAAACTATGCTGCTCCCGTTCGGGCAAAAGTCCTTTTCCAGAAAACTGTTCCGGAAAAGGGCCAGTGTAGACAGCAGAGATTTCTTTTCCGCAAAAAAGCCCTGATCACGAAAATGACGATCGGGGCTTTTTTGCGGAAAAGCGCGTCTAGATTGGCCACGGACGTTTTTCTGCAAAAAGTGCTTTTCTGGAAAAGCATCCTGCCAATGTAGACGCGCTTTTTCTGAAAATGCTTATAACGGAAAAGTTTTCCGTTATAAGCATTTCCGGAAAAGGATGCCAGTGTAGACGTAGCATGTGTGTGGATAGTGGTGGAGCACACATTGTGCAGCCCCCAAGGGGTTGGGCATCAATGTTCCCTCTAATTTTCTCAATCCATGTGCAGAATAATTTTTCTTATGTGCACCAAGGCAGGTGCAGATGTGTACCACCCATAGAAACACATGCTGCTGTATATGGGAGGCTGTGGGAGCTTTGCTAATCAGCTGGGCAGCACTGGAATCTCCCCAGGGCGGCTGCCCAAGCACACAGCTTACAGGGAACACCGTTGGACGTGTGGCGGTTGGGGAGGCGGGTAGATAGAGGGCACAGCCATGCAGGCCACTCCAGTTCGACATGCTGCCCACACTTAGCTGCGTGCGTTTAGTGGAAGATCCACAGGGGGTCATGGGCAGCCCCAACGGCTTTGCCCCCCTGCTCTGCCAAGTGCTATGTGTGCCCCAGGCTCTTTGGAGGCAAGATGACAAGCTCCCTGCCCCACTGAGTGGATTCGGACACCCTGCGCTTTACGTGTTAGTCGAGTGGCTCAGACACGTTATTATTATTGTGTTGGAGAACACCACTCCCGCGTAGGGCCCCGCTGCGCTCGGTGCTGTACAAACACAGACAGCCCCTGCACTATAGAGCTTCCCCTCCATGTCAGGTTAATTAGTGTGGAGAGAACTGGTCCCCTGAGCCTCTTCTGCCTCCCTCCTAATTTCTTGCTGCTCCAGCCTTCTTCCTGTCTCTGTGCTTCCGTCTATGTTTTTAATGTATGTAGATTTTAGGCTCCTGTTTAATCCTAAACACAGATAGCCCTAATAATTCCTAGTGCCTAGGTAAAACTTTTCTTCAGCAGCTCTCATAGAGCTTCACAAAGAAGGTCAGTGTCATTCTCCTCTGCATCTGGGATGGGGAAACTGAGGCACAGGGGTGCCTTACATTGCCCAGCAGCAGCCCTGATATCCGAATCCTTTCGCCCGCCTCCAGCACCTCACGCAATTCCTCACCTCCTCTAATTGTGGTGACAGATGTTCCTTCTGCAGCCTGTGTTTGCCCCCTCCCACCCCCCCGTTCCCCCAGCATTGCCTTAACGCTAAACCTCAGCTGAATTACAACAGTCTGGAATACAAAAGTCTGGAATACTCCCACCATGTGGCTGTTTGGAGGTACAACATGCTTGCTATGAGCTGCCAGACCAGTAGACATCTCTGGCTCCCTCTGGAAGATAAAGAGCTGCGAACCCCCCTCCAAACCGGATTCCTCTATCTCACCGGGACTTTTATCTGTCTTCTCCTTGCTGCTTTCATGAAGAACCCTCAATTGCAGCCTCCCCATCTAAGAGGCGGGGTAGAAATGAGCCAAACAGGCGCGTAATGAATGCAGCAGGTGCCTGGCTGGGCCGCGTTTCGTTAGCGTTTGGCATGGCTCCCAACTCTTTCGACTGGCCTGTGCTTGACAAACAAAGAGATGACTGTTCGAGTGAAGATGCACAGCTTTGTTCAAGACATGCGGGGGCCCAGCTTACATTTTAAGGCCAGGGGGAAGGGGAGAAAGAAACCACCACCCAGAGTCCTACCTACTGCAGGGGAAAATATTAATATAATTCAAGTATTCTTCTTGCCCCTCTCTGTGCTGAGATTTTTTCCTGGCCTCCCGTGAAATACCTTGCTTAAGCATTGGGAGAATCCTGAAGAACTAAAATCAGCTGGCTTCACTTCTAAGCAAGCCCACCCCCGGGGCAGAGTCAAAGCCAAGCATCCACCCGGAATGGAAAGGCCAGGCAAGCCCCACATCCAGATCCCACATGTGGTCCCCTGCCCCCTGGAATGTAGTGTAAACAGTTCTAGGCTCCGGCAGGGTCTCCTAGAGCCGATGATGGAAGTTGAACCAACAGGGCTGGTTGTCTGCTGAGGCTAGTCCCAGGAACCCTGCCACACGGCGTCCCTCCTCAGGCTCCTGGTGGGTTTCATGAAGGCTTGCTTTGTCTCTGCCTTAATATTTCAGAGACCCCGGAAGAACCCCCTGAGAAGCAAACCCAGAGACACATGGAGAACAGCAGCGGTTGCCGTGAAGCGGCCTGGGGGTTGCACGAAGCCCTGTGGGGTGGTGGTTTGAAATCTGGGCCCTGAAGACATCCGTCGCAGGAGCTTGGGTACTGCCAAGGTGTCCATCGCGGAGGTATCAAGGCGCCACACTGGGTGCTCCTTAGAGGGTTGCCAGATGGTTGAAAAAAAACACCAAACACGCTCCCCCCCCCAGAAAAACCGGAAAAAAATTCTGCTGAAGGGAAAAAAAAGGGGGGAGGGGAGAGGAGACCAAAGTAGTTGTTGAGAGAGAGAGAGAGAGAGAGGGGAAAAAAAAGGACGCCAAGGACTTAAGCCCCCCCCCCAAATAAATAAATAAATAAATAAAACAGCATTAAAACAGCATGCCCCCTTTAAGAGTGAGTGCAGGGATAGGAAAAGGGGAGCAGTTGAGCAGTAAGACCCAGGTCTTTTGGCCAGCAGCCATTTTGTGCCGGCAGCCTTGAGGAACCAGGTAAGCATGGGGGCCAAGTGCTTGTAGGTTGCCAAGTGCCCGGCATTTTGTAGGTTGCCAAGTGCCCAGTTGCTAAGTGTTTGTAGGTTGCCAAGTGCCCGGTTGCTAAGTGTTTGTAGGTTGCCAAGTGCCCAGTTGCTAAGTGTTTGTAGGTTGCCAAGTGCCCGGCATTTTCGTCTCCTGGCCAGGGAAAAATTCAGAAAATACCAGACATCTCAGGTGTCCGGTATTCTCTGAATTTTTTTACCAGACAGGAGGCGAAAATACCAGACTGTCCGGGTGAATACCGGACACCTGGCAACCCTAGCTCCTCACCAGCTGCCTACGCCACAGAACCAAGCCGAAAGTCCTGCCAAAGCAGAAGGGGATGCTGAAGAAAGGAGGATGGCGAGAAGCAAACAATTTCTGAAGGCTGGGGTCAGACGGGGGAGGCGAGAGAGCAGAATCTGCCTCGTCCCCTCCCCGTCCTTGCTGGTTTGTATTTAAAGCGACCACGTGAGACGCAAGGTGTGAGGGCGATTCCTTGCAGCAGGCCACGTCCCTGGCCAGAAAGCCCTCCCAGCCAATGTAGGAATGGCCTGAGGGACATGATGCCCTTGCTCGCTCGGCCAAACTGCTTCGGGGCGCAGGAGGTGTCCGGGCAGAGGCCTCCTTTCATCGAAGCCGCTGCCTCCAACATCAAAGGCCCACATTTCGGCGCCGGCTCGCCCACGGTGGCACTTCCCTTCATGTGCGGAAGGGCCAGAAGCATGTGGCGCGAAAGCCCTCGGCAGAGGGAACATGAAAGGCGGCACTCCAGGGCTGTCGCTTTGCTCTTCTGCTTCAGCTTCCCTGGACAAAGGGTCGCTGCAGCCCCCACAGCCTGGAGAAAGGCTGATCACCCCCCCCCCCCCCAACACAAGCTTGAGAAGTGCCTGTAAGAGGAATTTTAAAAAGCCAGCCTCTCATTCCCTCCCCATATTAGAGCCAGGCAGGCATTAATAGCATGGCACGCTTGGCTGCTTATCTGTAATTACAGAGCAGTCTCCTGTCCCTCTCCACACTCACACACCAGTGATTTTCCTCAGGCCGGCATTCCGGAGGGAAAGAGACCCGCCAGGGGCTTCTGAGGTGACAGCCAGCCCGTGAGGAGGTGGGAAAGGCAGGGAGGGGTTTCTCTTCAGGGGCTTTTTCTCAGGGGGACGTAGCCCTCCTCCCGTTTCCTCCTGCCTTGCATGTGCGAAGGCAGGGAAGTTGTTTTTGGAGAGGCCCTGTGGGGAGCCCTCCAACACAAGGGTCCCAGGCACAATGTCGGAGCCTCAACTGCCCAGGGCGGAACGAACGCCCGGAGTGATGTGTCGGTGCCTACTGGGTGTGGGTCACTGTCCCATGGAGTGGCACTTAGACCACTGACAGCGAGAGGTAAGAATGAGTGAGCTCTACAGCCTAGAGTGAGCTTAAGCTGTCCAGCCTCCTGCACCAAGCTCCAGAAGTCCCGGGTTTGAATCTGCCCATCAGTGGTTACACCAGACAAGGAAGCTATGCCTTAGTGCAGGGGGATGGATGGTAGCTAGCACCCAGCGGACCAGGCCCTTCGGGCGCTATGGCGATAGAAATAACAAAGAGCAATAATGACACGTTTGAAGCTGACCAATCCAGGGGCTGCTCACTGTGGATTGAATGGAAACCAAACTGGAGAGGGGTGCCACACCCGCCAGAACGCCTAGTGCCCCTGGTTGGTATAAAGAACTAGGATGAATGAGAGAGGAGTTTCTGGTCCACTCTCTCCTCTTCCAGCCGGGTGCCTCCTGAAGACGGAGGCTGGTGCACAATAACAAGCCAGCCAGCCTCAGGATCAAAGGAATGTGTTGGCACTTGCCTGTGAGCCCAATGGTCCCTTGGCAGGATCACGAGGCTGATCGGAGGGGGCAGAGCTGGGCACAAACGAAACAGACAAGCAGGGACCTGCCTGGGGACAGCCTTCCAGATTAGTCTCCTTGTTCTCGCGGAGGGAACCATGGCAGTAGAAATTTGCTGGCTGCGTGACTCTGAATGGACGTGCCACCGGGCATTTGAAATGGGCTTGCCCAGTCCATAGGCCAGGATGCTACTGACTTTCCAGACACTCACATGCACCCTCCCGCTTCTGAATTGCTCCTTGAAGGGGCTCAGGGACAGTTGAGGCACACACTGTTTACATCAGGTTTTGCCTGAGGTAGGTAGTGCACAGAGCAGGGATAGGCAAATACCAGTCCATGGGCTGGATCCGGTCTGCCAAGTCCCTGCCAGGCCCCCATACCACTGTATTTACCTCTACCTCCACAGGTACTGGGGAATCACCGCTCCCATTGGCCGTGGATTGTCCTTCCCGGCCAATGGACGCTGCGATCGTCCCTACCTGTGAAGGCGTAGGTAAATATAGCAGGTAAATATAGCGTCAGCAGCCCACCAGAACCGCTGCCTTTTTATTGCCCGCCCCTGGCATCGAGGCAGGGCAGAGAGCAGAATGACATGGCCTTAGTGTGGCATTCATTTCTATCCTTGCTGGTAAGTGAGAACTTGTGGGCCAGTGCCACAACTGGTGGAAATCCATGCATTTACACCAGCGGAAGGTCTGGCCCCATATCGTGAATGGCCACTGTTCCCTTGGATTAAACCAAACTGCAGGCTGTTGATTGGTGAGAAGGGAACGAGGTGAGTACTGTAGGTCCAGGCTTCTCCTGCCCGGACGAGGCAGGGAGACAGACTAGACTCGACAGACTAGAACTGGAAGGAACCTTGAGAGAGCATCAAATCCAGTCCCTTGCCCTCACGGCAGGACCAAGCCCCATCCCTGATAGGTGTTTGTCTAGGGAGGTTGTCTAACCTGTTCTTAAATATTTCCAGTGATGGAGATTCCACAATTTATTCCAGTGTTCAACCATCCTGACAGGCAGGAACTTTTCCCTAATGTCCAACCTAAACCTAAACCTCCCTTGCTATAGTTCAAGCCCATTGCTTCTTGTCCTATCCTCAGAGGCCAAAGAGAACATTTTTTCTCCCTCCTCCTTGTAACACCCTGTTAGATACTTGAAAACAGCTATCGTGTCCCCTCTCAGTCTTCTCTTTTCTAAACTAAACAAGCCCAATTCCTTCAGCCTTGCCTCATAGCTCATGTTCTCTAGACCTTTCATCATTTTTGTCGCTCTTCTCTGGACCTTCTCCAATTTCTCCACATCTTTCTTGTGCCCAGCACTGGACACAATACTTCAACTGAGCCCTAATCAGCGCATCGTAGAGCGGAAGAATCACTTCTCGTTTCTTTCTCCCAACACTCCTATCAATGCCTCCCAGGATCATATTTCCTTTTTTTCCACGTGTCGCACTGTTGACTCATTTAGCTTGTGGTCCAGTATGACCCCTACAACTCTTTCTGCAGGACTCCTTCCTAGGCAGGAGCAGTCAGAAACTGAGCTGTGTGGGCCGAGTGGTTTCCTTGGTGACTGAATATAAAGGCAGAGGACTGTGTTTTGTTTCGGAGGAACTGCATGTCTGAGGAGAGGCAGGCGGAGAAGGCCAGCAGAAAGCCAAGGACTGCCAGAGAAACACTTGTCGTGGGACCCTGAGGGTAAGCTAAGAGAGAGTGAGAGCTTTTTGGGCAAAGTGCTGGCTGGAAAAAGATGCCTGGAGTTTTAACCAAAGAAACCCGGAGTTTCCTGTTTGAGTCATGCTGTGTTCAGGGAAACAGACCTCTGTGGAGATTCTTATCAGAGAAATGCCTGTTTCCATCATCCATTTCTTCTCCCAACAGAAACAACCTGCAAGGCGCTGAATATTATCCAACTGTGCTTGGGTCAAAAGAGTGAGCCAGTGCAGGTGGAACCTCTCCAGTCTGGCACTCTCTGGTCTCCTCCCAGACACGAAAGAGCGGTTCGTTGTGCGGCGGGAAGGCTGTGCGGCGCCGGCTGCAACCCAGGCAGCAATGCTCAGATGGCAGTTGGGAGTAGGACAGGCACTGGGAGTTCCAGGGGTGGCGTTAGTGCTGGGGGGGGGGGGGCTCTAAGAGGCAGGGGGCAGGTACTGGGGGGGGGGCTCTGAGGGCAAAACTAATATGGGGAGCTCTAGGGGTGGGGCTAGTACTAGGGAGCCTTAAGAGGTGGGGGGAGCTAGGAAGCAGGGGGCTGAAACTGGAGGGCACTGGGGCATGCGGGAGGGGAAGCTAGCTCTTGTGGGCTCTGTGGACAGGGCTAATATTGGGGACTGACACTGGGAGGGCTCTGGAAACAGAAGGCTGGCATTGGGGGTCTGGAGGTGGTGGGCTTTAAGGGGCAGGAGGCTGGCACTGAGGTGCTTGGCATTGGGGGCTGCACTGGGGGGCTCTGAGAGCGGGCAACGACGGGCCCCCTTTCATGGGTTTCTAGCCTCTTCTAGCCAGGAGCAATGCAGCAGCGTACCTGGGGGCAGCTTGCACACACAGGGAGACTGTTAACCCTTTGCCCACCTATCCAGCCCTAGCTCAGCTTCTGCCAATCATTCCTCCAGTGAGCAGCTAGACTTCTGGCCTGCAAACTGTCACACACCGGGCAGCAGTGAGCACTGGTCAGGTTCTAGCGAAAGGGGGAGGCTGTGGATGTGCGTGATAAGTGTTTGTTAAGGCAAATTTTGTAGTAAAGAGGAGCCCAAAGAGGTTAGCGACTTGCCCCATAGAATCCAGGAGGGACAAGTGCTCGGATTCAGCTCTATCCATTGTCCCACACTGCCTCTTCCTGAGTGCCTAACCCGCAGCCTGGCATCTCATTAGGCACCCATCAGCTATTCATTCCTTCTTCCCCCGCAGCTCCCTCGCTGACGCTTTATGATTTCACGGGACTGTTCAGCTGAAGCAAAATATTCACAAGCTGATTAAATGCTGAGAAAATGGGAAACTCGTTAAAAGGAGGGGGGCTTGTATAAATAAAACATTATTAAAACCAAATGTGACTTTTAGTGAGGACAACTCTCAAAACTGCACTTTGTTTACCTTAATTGTTTCCCCTCATTAATTATCATTTGAGAGGGAGACTTGTACAAATTGAAAGGAATTAATCAAATTTATTTAGGCTTTTGTGTGCTGGCTTATGTGGATCTCAATTACCCTGGCATGTTTGGGGTAGTTAATTACGTTTCCCAGATTCACTGCCTCCCTTTGCACGGTGGAGTGACGGGAATGGGAAAAAGCCAGAATCAGAGAGAATTAGATTGCACAAGAGCGCTATGAACAATTGTCGCGCTTGGGTTCTTTGCTGCAGGAATCACACACCATTGCGGGGCGACAGGAGAAGTGATGGCTTCCATTGCTGTGCAGGGAGAAGGCAAGGCAGCGAAGGAGCTTGTGAAAGGCGTTAGCTAAAATAACTCTGCACTGCAGCAAAGGAATGCATTCCCTTCTGACATGCGCTCAGCATCCTTCATTACCCAGTTCTTCCTTTCAGCAACACTGAGGCCAGGTTCTACACTATGCCACAAATGTGATTTAAGATACACAACTCCAGCTGTGAGAATTGTGTAGTTGGTGTCGACATCCCTTACATCGGATTTCTCTGGCATCCCCACTGTGGGAGGTTGACAGGAGAAACTATCCTGTCAACTTCTTTTACTCCTCACAACCCTGTGGAGTACTGGGCTCGAAGGAGGCACCATCAGAGTTTGATTTAGTGGGTCCTTACTAGACCTGCTAAATCAAACCCTGGAAGATCAATCTCTGGAGTGTTGATCTTCCCATAAGTATAGACAAGGCCCGATGAAGGAAAAAGATGCTGCATTTTTATGTCTCCTCCCTACCCGCAAAGTTAGTGAGGTGTGAAAATACAGATATTAAAAAGGGGTTAAGCCCCTTATGAATATGTCTGAACCGTAAGGGACATCAGGGCAACCCATTTTAAAAGGTATAACCTGGCCTGTGTGCCCTGGAAGACTCCCGAAGGTCTAGCACTCGTGATGAGGATGAAGATGGGGAGGAAGACGATCACTGACATTCCAGGGTTCCCCCGCAGGACAGGGGAGGGACTGTGCATTCTCTTGGTTTCTGCTGTTCTGTTCCTGTGTTCGCAGGACGGTTTATCTGCTTAATGGATTTGTTAATAAAGGACCTTGTGAAATTGCACTCATTTCTCCTGCTCTCCTTGGATCACTTGTTCTAATAATATTGGTAATAACCTTCCTGATGCTGTAGCTGCTCCGGAGACCTAACCCTGATCGCTCACCGCAATCTAAGAGATGAATCGATAATCAATCCACCCGCCCACCCACTCGCTAGGCTAACTCGCCTGCCCTGCCTTTCTACCAGCTCCCCCTCCTCCAAGGTCAGCCTTCCCAGAACTCTGCATCCTTGTGATGATTACCAAACATTTGCACGACCGCATTTCGGCCAACCCCCGTGCTCGACGCCGCACCCCTTGAAAGAAAACAAGTTGCTCCCTCGAAGAGCGTTCAGGCTAAAATGAAGGAGATGAACATAAACCAGTTGCTCATGGTTCCAGTGTCCAGTTACCCCTCTTTCACTGTTAGATGCCAAACCTTCTCTGGGGCTTGCCTGAGTTCTGGGGACACCAGCCCGGAAGAGGATGGGGGTTCTTCTCAGCTGGAACATGAAGGATTCCATCCCTGGCAAGAATTGCATCATAAATAGCACTGCACTCACAAGCCAGTTTCTTCCACCTTCCTCTTTCTTCCGTACTGGTAAAAAGGAAAGGACTAGAGCAATTTCGAAGGAGACGTCTGTTATACTCCAATTCATCGGGGCAGGCTGCCTCCCATAAACCTCAGTGTTAAAAAGAAGACAGCAACGGAAACGAAATCGCATAATGAGCGAAAAGCAGCAGTTAGACACTGTCAGGCTACGTCTACACTGGCAGCTTCTTGCCCAAGAACAACTGTTCTTGCGCAAAAACTTCCCTGCTGTCTACACTGCACGAGCGTCCTTGCGCAAGTAAATTTACACTATAGCATTGTAAAACAGGGCTTCTTCCGGAAGAGTTATTCCTTTCCCCAGGAATAAGCCCTCTTGCGCAAGAGCTCTTCCAGAAGAGGCCAGTGTAGACAGGCAACATGAATGTCTTGCACAAGATACCCCTATGGTTAAATTGGCCATCGGAACTTTCTTGCGGAAGAGACTGTCTACATTACCATGGATGCTCTTGGGCAAAAGCACATGCCAGTGTAGACGCTCCCTTGTGGAAGATTCTTTCCACAAAAGAATTCTTGCGCAAGAAGCCGCCAGTGTAGACGTAGCGTGTGATTCTCCATTGTGATGCTACATTCTCTGAGCTGCTGTTTCTCTTAACCCCTCCCGGACCTGCCTAACCCCTCCCGTGGACTCTACTCCTTTGAGACCAACTCCTGTTCTCTCCGATGCACCGTTGATGTGGGCTGCTGTACCGCCAGCCCCATACTTTCAAAACTCAGCGCCCCACCTCCACAAACAAAGCAATACCCATAAGGTTCTTTTTAGTTGTGTTCTGATCTGAGGGCTGTTGGGGTGAACTTGGATGACTTTCGTTCCAGCTTCTCAGAAGCAAGGCGGCGTACATGTCTGATAGTCAGAGTAATTCCTCACTGGAACAATTTCTGGTGGTGGTGGTGGTGGAGGCTCCGTCACGGACCATTTTTAAACCAAGGTAGGTTGTTGATTTCAAAGCTGTGCTGTGGGAATGAGTCTGGGAAGTCTCTGGCCGGTGTTACTAGAGGTAAACGAGATGGTCACAGTGTCCTTGGAATCTATGGAATGATGTTCTTTTAAAAAGAGTCACAGGATCATAGAGTCATAGGGTGGGATGAGCCCTCAGGAGGCCATCGAGTCCAACCCAAAGCAGGACCAATTCCCAACTAAATCATCCCAGCCGGGGCTTTGTCAAGCCGGGACTTAATAACCTCTAGGGATGGAGATTCCACCCCCTCTCTAGGGAACCCATCCCAGTGCTTCCCCACCCTCCTAGGGAAACAGTTTTTCTTATTATCCAACCTAGACCTCCCCCACTGTAACTTGAGACCATTGCTCCTCATTCTGCCATCTGTCACCACTGAGAACAGCCTCTCTCCATCCTCTTTGGAACCCCCCTTCAGGTAGTCAAAGGCTGCTCTCAAATCCCCCCTCACTCTTTTCTTCTGCAGACTAAATAAGCCCAAATCCCTCAGCCTCTCCTTGTAAGTCATGCGCTCCAGCCACCTTATCATATTTGTTGCCTTCCTCTGGACTTTCTCCAGTGTGTCCATCTCCTTTCTGTAATGGGGGGCCCAGACCTGGACAGGTGGCTGAAAGCTGGTGTCCCTTTGTAGTCACAGGACTCCAAGAGCTGGCTGTTTAAGAAACGAAGTATCTTAAGACTGAGAATCAGATCATGAGAGTCATTCCACTGGGAACCACTGGCCCTGTGGCTCTCCCTGGCTTGCTTCACGGTACTCTGCGCATGGTCCTCTGAGCAGACACAGACCACATGGCTCCCGTTTGAGACGCAGGAGCGCTGGCATGGCATTTCCAAACACAGCCCGAGAGAGTCGGACACCCAGCTCCCCCATGGCTTTGAAAATCCCAGCTGTGGTTTTTTATCTCCTGGCTTCAGTCTTGCGGCATGGATCAGGGTTACAAAAGGGCCTGCGATGACAAGGGGTCAACGAACATGGCTCCAGTAACCAAGGGAATCCCTCAGCCTAGGGAATGACCGCTTGCTGGCAACAGGAGATAGGTCTGACCCATGCTTGAAATGGAGCTGATCGTGGTCTGCCCTTCTCCTGGTCTGCAGGGAAACTCTGCTCAGCGCTGGGTCATCTACACCTCTCATCAGCAGTAGGGACCTTTTCTGGTGAAGCCATAAGAACGGCCACACTGGGTCAGACCAAAGGTCCATCTAGCCCAGTGTCCTGTCGGCCGACAGTGGCCAAGGCCAGATGCCCCAGAGGGAGGGAACAGAACCGGGGACCATCAAGCGACCCCTCCCCATCATCCTGTGGCAGAGGTGTACACTCACACCCCTCCTGGGGGTGGGAGGGAGAGGAGTTGAGTCCCTAGGGCTCTTAGTGTTACACCACAACCCTGTACATCCAGCACTTCTCTTCAGTCTTAACCCCCAACCCTCCTGATATGACTGTAGGGCTTACCTGCAGCAGTTAGTCCTCAACGCTGCGGTCACTGGGGCGGCACATCCTGAAGGCTGGAGACAGTAATGAACACCCCTCTCGCTGGGGCAGTGCGGCCTAGTAGCCGGAGTCAGTAGCAAACGCCCCTCTCGCTGGGGCAGTGCGGCCTAGTAGCCGGAGTCAGTAGCAAACGCCCCTCTCGCTGGGGCAGTGCGGCCTAGTAGCCGGAGTCAGTAGCAAACGCCCCTCCTGCTGGGGCAGTGCGGCCTAGTAGCCGGAGTCAGTAGCAAACACCCCTCTCGCTGGGGCAGTGCGTCCTAGTAGCCAGAGTCAGTAGCAAACGCCCCTCCTGCTGGGGCAGTGCGGCCTAGTAGCTGGAGTCAGTATAAAGCATGTGCGGGCCCTACTAGTTAGGGTGGTGAGGCAAAGGATGGATGGGGGGACCCAGGCCCTCCCTACTCTACCAGGTCCCAACCCTGGGCCCTAAGAGCAGAGGTGTGGGCCACTGCTCACTCAGAGGGGAATCCCACCGCAACACGCTGAGCTTCTTGGGATGCAATCTCCTGTCCCGGGCTACTTCCTATCATACTCGGCTGAATTCCCCTCAAGGTACTTTCCCCCAGCTCTTCTGCAGCTCTGGTGTCCTGCTGGCTGGATTCCAGGACTGATTGCTCTGGCAGTTCACAGGCAGCACTTCCTTCCTCCTGGTCTTCGCCAGGGGCATGCGTGTCTCGCTGGCGGGTTCCCAGATCCAATTTCTCCATCAGTTCACCTCTAGGAGCTCTGGCCATGTCTCCTGCCTCCTCAGCAGCCGGCCCAGAGAGGGTATGTCTACACTACTACCCTAGTTTGAACTAGGGTGGTAATGTAGGCATACCGCACTTGCAAATGAAGCCCGGGATTTGAATTTCCCGGGCTTCATTTGCATAAGCCGGCCGGCGCCATTTTTAAATGCCGGCTTGTTCGAACCCCGTGCCGCGCGGCTACACGCGGCACGGGCTAGATAGTTCGAACTAGCAAGCCATTCCGAACTATCTGTACGCCTCGTATAACGTATAACGCCTCGTATAACGCCTCGTATAACGAGGTGTACAGATAGTTCGGAATGGCTTGCTAGTTCGAACTATCTAGCCCGTGCCGCGTGTAGCCGCGCGGCACGGGGTTCGAACAAGCCGGCATTTAAAAATGGCGCCGGCCGGCTTATGCAAATGAAGCCCGGGAAATTCAAATCCCGGGCTTCATTTGCAAGTGTGGTATGCCTACATTACCACCCTAGTTCGAACTAGGGTGGTAGTGTAGACATACCCAGAGAGCCTCTCTCCAGGCTTTTATATCTGGGCTGCAGTCTGAGCATGCCCAGCAGGGCTGTGGGGGTGGGGCTTCTTCAGCCAGGTAAGCCTGTTTAAGCCTAGCTTTCCCAGTGTGGGGCTGGTACACCCCGTCACACACCCATTCCTAGCCCTTTGCAAACAGCGTCTAGGGACACCATGCCTACCATCCTGGCTAACAGCCATTAATGGACCTGTACTCCTTGAATTTATCTAGCTCTTTTTTGAACCCCGTTAAAGTCCCAGACTTCACAATATCCTCCAGCAAGGAGTTCCACAGGTTGACTAAGCATTGCATGAAGAAATACTTCCTTTGTCTTATTTTAAACTTGCTACCTATTAAGATGACGTTCTAGACTATTGCTTTGAGCAATGCCGCTGGCCCGGTACATTGGGTCCAGTATTTTTAACCTCAAAAGGCTGATATGTTTGCTCAGGGGTCACCTCATAGCAGCCACAGAGTTTGGGCCTGTGCCACCATGGTCTGTGAGCAGGGGGATGTTGAGGTCTGTCGTTCTGGAGATAGGACATTAAGGGGCCCCTACAGGCTCTTGGGGGAAAGCAGTTTTCAGAAGCCGGATGATTATTGTCTGCAGGGAGTTTAGTTTTGCAAATGTGTGCTGAAATTGGCAGTGTGGCGAATGCTTGGCATAAAGTACAGGCAGCCAGGCGCCTTGGGGAACGCAGGTTTCCAGCTTCGATCAGCAGCCAGAGAGGCTGTTGTCTGACTCACCGGACTGTCTCTTGCAGATGCTGAGCTGGGCTGGATCCTGGAGGGGGAAATGAGCAGAAAACCCTGCACACCTTGGCCAACACATCCCATGCTGTCTCCTCTGTGTAAGAGCACTCTGGTATATCCCGCCCAACACACAATACTGAAGACAATGGAGTCACACGGGTGTGAGCGTGAGATGCAAAGCTCATGCCCCCTCCACCCGCCAGGCAGGCACAGAGACAGATCCACAGCTGGTGTAAACCATCAGAGCACTTTACAATCCTAGAATACCAGAACTTGACCTTGAGAGGTCATCAAGTCCAGTCCCCTGCTCTCACAGCAGGACCAAGCACCGTCTAGATCATCCCTGACAGATGTCTATCCAACCTGCTCTTCAATATCTCCAGTGATGGAGATTCCGCCACCTCCCTAGGCAATTTTTTGGAGCCGTGGCAATCTGCCCTGGCTCTGCTCCACACCTATCGTGGGTCACTCCAAGCACCTCCTCTCAGGGCGACGGCCTCAGCTCTAGGGTGCCAAGGATTCTTTGGAGCAGATTCCTGGGAGGACATTGGGCAAACGACACGGACGATTTTCTGGCCAGTTCTGGAACCCCCTGGCTTTATGTGTTTTAAATGCAGAAGCTAGCTGTTTCTTTTTTATTGGCGGGGGTGTGGGGGGGTGCCTATTGCATAAAGGTCAAAGACAACCCTCCTTTCCTGGATCATTTTTGTTAAAGCTTCCAAAAATAGCCCGAGGGTTCAGCCAAAGGGAGCAGCCAAAATGTCCCTGGAAAGCCTCCAGCTGGAGTAAGGGTGAGAGATACTCCTGTCCCAACAACCAAGGGGGGAAAAACAGGACCGGATTCACTTGTTGTCCCACATCACGGGCCACCAAGTGAAGTACAGTAGCGGCCGGATTTTCAGAGGAGCGAGTCGGGTGAGTGTTCCTCAGCGTGCGGGGCTCTTGTCGAGCTGCCTCAACGGGAGCTGAGCTCTTTGGGATGCTGGGCCTCAATTGGTGGGTGCCAGGCAACCAGAAAGATGAGCCCTTGAGCTGCTGGGCACTGGAGTGCAAAGTTCAAACACCTGAGCGGGCCGGAGGCAGCTCGGGGAGGATAATGGGGAGAGGAGACCGCGGAGGAAGCAGGCAAGAAGGGCACTGGAAAATGTGCTGCCTGAAGACAATTTTCACGGGCATGAAGTCTCACAAATGCCTCGGAGGGACCGATACCAGTAGGGGACCCTTTGAATCCAGATTCCACCAAAGCCTGTGCAGCCTCCACTAAAGAGGGCATTGAAGAAAACAGCAGCACGCCCTCCTTAAAGCCGCAGACATGCGCCCCTCCCCTAAATGCGTTGCTATGAAGATAACTAAGCAGGCACACGCTTTGCAGCTCCCCCAAACAAATCCATAAGCTGCCATGAAACCCTCCCTCCCACAGACATGCAACAAATCCAAAGGCCAAATAGAGTGAGCAATTTTTTTTATAGGGCAGTTTGATTGAAGCCAGAATATTTACCCTGTTTGAGCTTTGGATTTGCAAGTTTAAATCTTTCACAGTGCCAGGTGCACCCGGAAAGATAAGGGAGTTAACAGGGATATTTCCATGCTTTAAAAAAAAAAAAAAATTCCGAGATTGCTTTGAAGCAGCTTCTTAATAGTTCAATATTTATACGTTATCTCCTATTATTATTATTCCTCCTCTCTCGAATTAACGTCTGAAAATGGAAAACAACTTCACTTAAAACAAAAAAGAATAGCCACTCTCCGCGTTCCCCATTCCGCCAGCTTTTTACTCTTTTTGCTTGATAAGAGCTTATATAAGAGTGGGAAGTGACTTTGTAACCTTGCAGTGGAAAGGCTCCTGTTAATGAACACAGTATTATAGCAGCTGTAGAATGGGCAGAGGGGGAGAGGTACAGCTGCGATAAAGTGTTAGCAGCTGCTTGAGAAAATCGGCTACTGAGAAAGCATAGGACGGGGAAACGGATTATTGAAAACCACGAGGCAATGCACCCTGGAATTGTCCGCAAGTGATTTGTTTTGGAGGACAGGCACAGGGGGGAATTGCTTTCCATTCTCCCAGTTAATAACAGAGTCCTAGAAAGCCTAATGTTTACTTACAGACCGGAGCGCGGCATGTCCAAAAGTGCTGACTTCCCCGGAGCTGGGTTGTCTCCCTCTCTCCCTATTGCCACGTCTAGACTCAGGGGAAGTTTTTTTGAAAAAACCCTGTAGTCAGCACACACATTATATGTCTACCTTGTATTCTCTTTGGGGGCTGGACCTGTCTCTTGCTACATGGGTGCCCAAAGCCGAGCGCAGATGGGCCCTGATCTCACACGAAGTCTTCAGATACTACTTATTGCAACAAAGACGATCAGCAGTCACTCATTTTGAGCAGTCCTGGATTTTGAGCTGCGTTATTACTTCCCACTCATACCCAGCCCTGGCCTGGTAGGGGTTGAAGTGTTTGATTAATTACTTCACCAGGGCTTTTCCTCAGTGTGGCCACATCTCCTGTGGTGCTGTCTTCCCGAGCAGTCACTTAGCAGATGCTGCCGGCAGCACCTCTGAGCGACAAAGCAACGTGCCACAGAGATGCTGAGTGCGGCTCCTGTCGCCGGAACATTAGGAAGTAATTAAAATAGTTTTTGAAAAAATGACGTTCATGAGCGAGAGCCCCAAAGGCAATTGCCAAGGCCCAGGAAATGACGGCCTTAAAACCAGTGCCAAGACTACAAACAATGCTGGGAGTCAGAGCAGTCGGCTGGTACATGACTCAGCAGAAGGAAGAGAGTTGGAGCTTTGTGAAATGAGCATTCGGAGAATAAGAACATATTAACCCTATAGGATAAACTGCCCACTCATGGCTGCTTTTGTGGGGGGAAGGGATACAAGCCTTTTATTACTATGCTTCTTTTATGTTGCTGCTAAAAGTGTCTCAAAGTGAGGGTCTGCACCGGAAAGGGTCTCTCTTTCTGCCCCACCTCTCTCACGAACTGGATTCAATTTTGTGGTGACCTGGAGGCTTTCTTTCGCCACCTCCGCCTACGAGAATATTTCCAAACTACCAATGAACATCAGTCTGACCAAGCACATCCCCCCTATCAACACCAAAAGAAAAATAATTCTATATGGGCTCCCCTTGACGGTCGGAATTACAATCTGGATTTCTATATACAAAGCTTCCGCAACAATGCACAGACTGACATTATTCACAAATGACAACAAGCGGCACACAATCTCAGCCGCGCTGAACACTATGCCATCCAGAGTCTCAAAAATAATCCAGACATTATAATCAAACCAGCTGACAAAGGGGGTGCTGTGGTCATTATGAATAAGTCCGACTATAACCAGGAGGCAACCAGACAACTCTCCAACACCGCATTTTACAGACCTCTCTCCTCTGATCCCACTTCAGAATACCAAAAGAAATGACACCGTCTCCTTAAAGAACTCCCTACATCTACTCAGGACCAAATCCACACAGAAACACCTTCTGTGTCTCCGACCAGGATTGTTCTATCTGCTTCCCAAAATTCATAAACCTGGACACCCCGGACACCCCATCATCTCAGGTATTGGCACACTCACTACTGGATTATCCAGCTATGTAGACTCTCTTCTCAAACCGTACGCAACCAACACTCCCAGCTATCTCTGAGATACTACAGACTTCCTGAGAAGACTACAAAACATCAATAATCTCCCTGATAACACCATCCTTGTTACCATGGATGTAGAAGCTCTATACACCAACATCCCACATGGAGACGGATTACAAGCAATTAGAAACTCTATCCCAATCTGGTAGCAGACCTATGTAACTTTGTTCTCACCCACAATTATTTCCAACTTGAGGACAACTTATACCTCCAGATAAGCAGCACAGCCATGGGTACCTGCATGGCCCCACAATATGCTAACATATTTTTGGCTGACTTAGAACAACATTTCCTCAGATCCCATCCCTTTTTTTCCGTTCTCTACATATGCTACATCGATGACATCTTTATGATCAGGACCCATGGCCAAGAAACACTGGAGACATTCCACAGAGATTTTAATAACCTACACCCCACCATCAATCTCAGCCTGTACCATTCTACATGAGAGATCCATTTCCTGTACTCCACAGTACAAATCACCAATGGTAAATTAGATACCACTCTCTACAGAAAACCCACTGACTCATAGTTACCTACATGACTTCAGCTCCCATCCAGAACACATCATACAATCCATCATCTATAGCCAAGCCCTTCGATACAACCGCATCCGCTCTAATCCCATTGACAGAGACCAGAAACTTCAGGATCTCAACCAAGCATTTATAAACCTCAATTACCCACCCGGAGAAATAAAAAAACAAATTGAAAGAGCCAGATGAATACCCATCAACCATCTACTTCAAGACAGACCCAAGAAAACCAACAATAGAACACCACTTGTCATCACCTATAGCCCCCAACTTAAACCTGTCCAACACATTATCAATAAACTACAACCTATACTGGAACAGGATACTACACTCCGAGAGGCTCTGGGAGACAGACCCATAGTCTCCTATAGACAACCACCTAACCTCAAGATGATTCTTACCAACCACCACAGGACATACCACAGTAATACCAACCCTGGCACTTTCCCTTGCAACAAACCCCATTGCCAGCTTTGTCCACATATTTACTCCGCTGACACCATCATTGGGCCTAACCATTTTAGTTATAAGATCAAGAACACATATTTCTGCTCACACAGAAATATAATTTATGCCATCATGTGCCAACAGTGTCCGGCTGCTCTGTATATTGGACAAACTTCTCAGACACTTCACTAAAGAATCAATGCCCACAAAACAGACATCAGACAGTTTCACAAAGAAAAAACAGTTTCTTGCCATTTCAGCCAGCCTGCCCCGCCATCGCCTCCTCCCATTCTTTTTTCAGGTTTCTCTCTTGCCCTCATTGGTGACTTTAAGAACAAGTTCCCTGTCACTTATCAGTGATGGCCTAAGTACTCTTACTCCTGCTGGACCGGATGACTCCCCTTCCAGCCCTATATTTCTATCAGATAAATTTATATCGGAGAAATTGGAGAAGGTCCAGAGAAGAGCAACAAGAATGATGAAAGGTCTAGAGAACATGACCTATGAAGGAAGGCTGAAAGAATTGGGTTTCTTCAGTTTGGAAAAGAGAAGACTGAGGGGGGACATGATAGCAGTTTTCAGGTATCTAAAAGGGAGGAGGGAGATAACTTGTTCATTTTGGCCTCTGGGGATAGAACAAGAAGCAATGGGCTTAAACTGCAGCAAGGGAGGTTTAGGTTGGACATTAGGAAAAAGTTCCTACCTGTCAGGGTGGTCAAACGCCGGAATAAATTGCCCAGGGAGGTTGTGGAATCTCCATCTCTGGAGATAGTTAAGAGCAGGTTAGATAAATGTCTATCAGGGATGGTCTAGAAAAGCTGGCAAGGCTTGGTCACCCTGTCCCCCACCCCCCGCGGTGACAGAGTGTGTCCACATTTTTAGCCCCCTTGTCAACAGTGTGAGCAAAGTCCTGGGGGTGGGTATCCCACACAGCCTGGCCACCCCATCTGTCGCTTGTTGTTGTGGGAAGGTGGGACGGAGCGCAGTGCATCTTGGCACCGTGCAAAATGTCCCATGAAGCACCGCTTTGTTTCTCAGACCTCCGTGGGTTTCCGAATCCCTTTCCTGCCTTTTTTTCCCCAGCTGCCATTCTTTGCTGAGCGTTCCCACGTCTGCGGCGAGAGAGGATAAGTCCCGCACGTCTCCCCTGTGCTCTGGGAAGGGCGTCTGGTTTGCTTCACCGCCTCATACATTGCACCTGCTCCTGGCAGCAGCACATTCAAGCGTGTTCAATAGATCAGACTGTCAAAGCCCTCTTCTTTTAGGACCAGCGGAAGATACTGTTGACCAGGCCTGTTGACAGTGGTGGGGGCAAAGGGGGCAGTTACCCCAGCGCCCGGTGATACAAAAAGGGCTCAGGGATCCTGGTTGCTGCTGCTCCAGAGCCCTTTAAATCCCCGCCGGAGTGCGGCGCAGCGAGCTCCGGGTAGCTCTGAGGGCTGGCTGGGGGGAGGAGGGGCTGTGGTGTAGCACACTCTGGGCCGTGGCTGTCTAGCCCTGCCCCTTTTGCCTGAGGCCCCGCCCTTTCCAGGAGTGTGCCCCCCCCCCACCTTGCCCAGGAGCCCGGCAAGTCTGTCAGTCCCCCTGCTGTTCACCCTAATCCCTGGAACGGACAATGGACAAAATGACCATGAAATCAGGGGATGCAGCCGGAAGCAGGAAAACAGGCAGCGAGTTCTCTCCCTGTGCCTCAGCCTGACAACTTCCTTGCTTCATTGCCACCCTCCTGCGCACCGACATGCACTGGCCAGGACAACGGGTGAGCCCGACAAATGCGACTGAAATGACAGTGACACAGTGTGTCGCGCGGGCGGCTGTTGAAGAGGCTGGGCATGCGGCCTTTGCTGTGGCAACCCGAGTGACCTGTCCGGGGTTACGCCGTGTGTCGGCTGGTCTGTCGGAACGGAGGGAAATCCGCCACTGCACAGCTCCAGAGACAAAGCCTCTGCTTTGAACCTGGCGCCGTTTGCTTGTGGCTTTCATTCTGCTACCATCTTGTGCCCCTCCTGCAATGTCCTAGGGCAGGGCGGAGGGACCTTTTTTTGGGTCGGGGGGCTGCTGACCCACAGAAAAATCAGTCGGGGGCTGCACACAAGTGAGAACCAAAAACAAACCAACCAAGCAACCAGCCCTCCCTGACGTGGCCCCCGACTGAGAAGGAGAAAAACACTCCCCGCATTTCCCTCGCACGTCAGAGCAGAGGGGGACCCCGGCAGAGCCGGTCCAAGCTACGGGCTGACCGGGCTACCACCCAGGGTGCCCCATTGTAGGGGGAGCCGTGCGGGGCTGCCAGACCGGGCGGGGGCGGGGCTGCACATGCATCAGTGCCCCGGGGTGGTGCCGCGCGAATGGCTTGGGCCAGCCCTGGCCCCAGGCTAGTAGATTTTGTGTGCTCCAGCCCCATAGTTGGGCAGCGGGGGGAGGCTGTAGCCTTAGCGTGGGCTCCCTAATGCTGGGGATGGAGTCCTGAGCCTCCGGGCCAGATCCAGGAAAGCCGGGGGCCAGATTTGGCCCCCGGGCCTTAGGTTCACCACCTCTGTCCTAGGGGGTTTCTTACCATTTCCTAGTGGCCTGTGGCTTGCACCGCAAAAGTCCCTGCTGCAGCAGTCACTGCTGGATGCTCATGTTGCTCTTTGTAATTTAAGAGCCAACAAAAGAGGCTTAGTATGGGATGATAAGAATGTAGTGTGTGTCTCAGCCCCTAGACTGCCCGCAGCTAGTGGAGATTCTCTTGCAGTGTGCGTGAGAGGAGCCTGTGCTTTGGAGACTGGCTGATCCGAGCTCTGCCTCCTTCATCTCCATGACATTCCGAGCGGGCCTGGTGTCCGGCTTCGGGGCCCACTTACCGAATTTTCCAACATCTCCCTGCTTTTCCCCGTTCTGCCCCTCTGGCTTACAAGGAGCTCCCTGTAACCGGGCTCCGGCTAAGCTGCGCCTGCATGGCCGGGCACAACGAGTTTTAGGCCTGCGCACCTCGCCTGCAGAGCTGCCGGGCCGGACGGTGAGCGGTGGCGGTGGCAGTCTGGTGGGACACGTGCCTGGAGCCAGGGCGCGGTGAAGCGGTCCCTGCTGGGGCAGCCTCATTGGCTACGGTGGGCCGGATGCCGTGGCCTGGCTGGCAGGGCCACGTGGCTGGGGGTGGTTACTCAGGCGGCCAGGGCCGGGGCTGGAGCACTGTCCAGGTGGGTGGCAACCAGCCAGCAGCCCTGGCCCTCTGACCCCAGGAGCTGTGGGTCTGGCTGGGGGCTCTGGGCAGCGTAGCCCCAGCTCCCCCCTGCCCATGGGTCGAGGGAGCCGGGCAGCTCAGCCCCAGCCCTTTGTCCCATGAATAGCTGCCGGCTGGCCAGGGGTCGGGCAGCGCTCAGCTCCGCTTTCCCCCGCAGCCAGCGGCTACCTGGGGGGCCGAACAGCCTGTCCTGGGCCCACCCCCTGCAAGGAACTGCTGGAGGAATGGGCAGCCCAGCTCCAGCCTCCCCCAGCGAGGAGCTGCCACCTCCCCGACCTTCCCCTTGCCCTGAATCCTGCCCCCTGGCCTGAGCCACCCCCCGCTTACCTCCCACCCCCTGCCCTGATTCCTGTACCACAGGGTCATACATCTTCTTAATTATCCTGTGTGTGTGTGTGTGTGTGTGTGTGTGTTGCTGTTACTGTTAGTGTTAGCAAGCGCTGGGTGTCCCAGTGGTACACACCCGAACAAGTACACATGATGTCAAGGCAAAACTCACTCCACTCATCTGCAAAGTGACTTCGTTATCCTCCTCTCCTTTGTCAAGTGACACCGCTCAGGTAGCTCAACTACTCTGCCACTGATGCCTTGAGCTCCTTCCTCTGTCTGTGAGTGTCCATCTGTTATCGTTTGTCTCTCGTCTCATGCTTAGATAGTAAGCTCTGTGGGGGTAGGGCCTATCTTTCTGTTCTGCATTTGTCCGGCGCCTTGCACATGGCGTTGGTACCTTACTAGGGCTCCTAGGCATTGCAGCAATAGAAACCATCTTCATCATCATCCATAGTTAGGAGACCCAGGTTCCATTCTGGACTCTGCAACTGACATGTTCTGTGACCTTGGGCATGTCCCTTTCCCCTCTGTGCCTAGATTTCCTATCTGGAAGGCGAGGAGAATGATACTTTCCTTTCGTAAAGCTAAGGATGAGATGTGCCGCATAAGAGTCAAGTACCATATTAGCTGGAAGCTTTATCAGCTGGGCTTTTTCTCCATTTTAACAACAAATCTTCAGTCTAAAACCCCTTTATTTCAAGTGCCACTGGAATTGATGGCAGTCGAAAAGTCTCGGACACAATGGTGAGTCCAGCCAGCCTTCCTGGGACTCCTTCATCTTGCAGTTTTAACGAGCGGTCCTGGAAAGACGCAGCAATTAGCACCAGAGAGAGAGAACCCAGGAAAACCTTTGAATAATGCCAAGTTGCTGAGAGGCAGCTTCTACTGGGTAAGACCACATGAAGCAAGGGCATTTTGGATGTTGCTACGAATGACTGAACTTTGCATTCCAATTATTTTTCTCAAGTGCCCGGCTAACTGACAGTAGTTGATCCCCACTGATTTTCTTGTCAAGCAATTTATTGTTAGCAAGGATGAAAAATCGGCAGGTGTTAAGTCCAGCGGAAGGGCCTTCCCTTCTCTCCGAAAAACACCCGGACTTTGCCAGCCTGACTTCTGAACAGGAGTTTGGGTATGGCTGTTGCACCTGGCTGCAGATGAACTTTGTGTGGTGAGTTAAGTGTAAAGAGGATCAAAATCAACGCTCAGTAATTACAGACAGACTTGGAAATGGGTTTTTCTCATGCCCTGCCCTTTCTCTCATACACACTTGCATGCAAAGATGCGGAGCTCTTGGAATTGCTTAACCCCTTCCAGTGAATGGAGAGAGAGTTTATATCTACAGCAAAGTGGGCTGATGCTCAAGCCAGAAGAGGGGAAACTTTTTTGGGTCGAGGGCCGCTGACCCACAGAAAAATCAGTTGGGGGCTGCACACAAGTGAGAAACAAAGAACCCCCCAAATCCTCAGTGTCGTGGCCCCCAACTGAGAAGGAGAAAGACACTCCCCACATTCCCCTTGCACACCAGAGCTTGGGGGGGGGGGGCAGATTAGTAGATTTTATGTGCTCCAGCTCTGGGGGGGAGGCGAGGGAGTTTGGCGCGCCAATGCTAGGGAAGAGCCCCAAGCCCCAGGCGGCCAGATCCAGGCAAGCCAGTGGCTGCCTACGGCCTCCTGGCCTTGGGTTCCCCACCCCTGTGCTAAAGCCACGGCTGCAGTGTGGTTTAATTTGAAGGCAGAGGCCCAAAACAACCCAGTATTTATGAGGCAATAGAGCAGAACGAATGCAAAATTCACTAATGTAAATTAATTTAGGATGAAATTTAGGGCTCATTGGTGTCAGGGACTGTCAGGGCAGTTCCCCACTATGGCACTCCAAGTGCAGAAGGTGGGGGCCCACAGAGACTTTAAATACCCCTTGCCACTACAGGCACTGGTTAGAAAAACTTCCCCTAGAATCACAAATGTACAGATTTTTTTGGAGGGTGGAGTGTAGCTGCCACCATCCAGTGATTTTTATCCCAAGCTCTGGTTTTCCTGGGTTCTCTCTCTCTGGTGTGCAGATTGTCAGTCTACCTACCCATACACTATAACCCTACTCCTGACACATATGTGGTCAGGCAGGGGCCCCTTTGAATTGCTGTGGAAGTGCCGCACCACACAATGAAATGTCCACTCTTAGCCCCACCCCTTCTTCCTGAGGCCCCGCCCCTTCTGGGGGCTGGCGCTGGCCTTCCTCAGACCTTGGTCTGGGGCCTGCGGTGGCTGTCGGCCCCGCTGTATGCGGCTGTCCAATGCCTAGCACAGTGTGACTCTGCCATCTGTGACTGGGCTCCCTAGCTGCGACGCTAGTGAGCATTGGTGGTTATTTGTATGAATCAAACCCCGAAAATCGTCTTCGATGTCTTTATTTTGCTTAGAGGAGGAGGCATTTCATGGTGGACGTTTCTGTCCATTGCGGAATCAGTGCCAGAAAGTCATTGCACGTGCACACGCAGACCCAATGCCAAGAGGTTCGGTCCTATCTTTGATCGGCGCCTGTATGGGTCATTAAAATAAAAATGGCCACTGGCTCAGCTGAAGACTGGGAGGGATAGCTCAGTGGTTTGAGCATTGGCCTCCTAAACCCAGGGTTGTGAGTTCAATCCTTGTAGAGGCCATTTGGGGCAAAAATTTGTCAGGGGTGGTACTTGGTCCTGCTGTGAAGGCAGGGGACTGGACTCGATGACCTTTCAAGGTCCCTTCCAGTTCTAGGAGATAGGCAATCTCCATTATAAATAAATAAAAAGACGACCAGGATGAACTATGGTGGCCATAAAGAGGGCGGTCCGGCCGGGACAAGAAGCGCGGGAGCCGGCTGGCCCCAGGGTTCCCTGCGGACCAACATCGGACCTGACCTCCAGAAGCACGGTAAGCCAGGGGAGGCGGCAGAATGTCTCAGGGAGCTGGGGGAAGGGAGGAAGCAGCCCGGGGCAGAAGCCTTCTGGCGCCTGTGGGCAGACGAGTTGCGGGAGGAACATGTCCCCCATCTGCCGTGCTGGGGCTAATGCGAGCTCAGGCACTTAGGGCCCTGGGCTGGGACCTGGAAAGGGGGTGGAACTGCCCCCCCCCCCCCAGCGGAACCCAGACTACCCTTAACCAGTTACTAAGGCCGGCCATGTACCAGGGTTTGATGACCCCCCCCCAGCAGCAGTCATGCAAAAAGGGGGTGATCGCACCCAAAGAGCAGACAACTAGACTAAGGGCTGGAACTACAGACCCAGTCACGAGGCGGAGATGCCCCCTGCCAGCTGGTAGGGGGTGATCACCCCCCCAGAACCCTCACCCCCCAGAACCCTCACAATCACGTTAATCATAAATCCTGCCAAATCTGTTTCTGGCGTGCCACAGGCAGGGACGCTCCATCCTGGCAGGAGCCACTGGGGCTGCTACTGCCAAACATGCCACCTCCAGCTCTGGCCACGGCCGGGGCCACCACCCACCACAGTGCGATACTCACAGTATTCCCTCATTCTCAGGACAGATTGGCATGTTTTGAAAGCATCCCCGATTTCTGGGTGGGATGTTCACTGCCAGGACAGCTGAAGCTTTCTAGTTTTTGTGGTGACCCTGGTTGCCTGGGGAGGGCTGCTGTGAACCTAAAGGCTGTCGCCCCACATTTCGGCCCATTCTTTTCGCAGCAGTCAGCTTCGAAGGGCAGGGCACATCAGCAGACTACAGAGGCATGTGCTGGAAAGCGAAATGGAAGCAGATTCTGCTTTTATTGTCATACGAAAGAGCCTCGCCAACTTTCGTCTGGCCTGCAGAATGCCGACAGACCAGGCCTCGCCGCGAAGCCAGCTTCCACTGAACAGCGCCAGCGAACAGTACGTCTCAGGGCTAAAACCTCACTATGGTTTCCAGTGCGAGAGCCTAATACCTTGGAAATCTCAGCAGGATGATGCCCCTAACTCACGGCTCATTGCCTCGGTGCCAGACTAATCTGCCGCAAACAGACTTGGTTTCCTCTGCTCTGGAAGACGCTCGCTTGCCAAACATCTGTGATCGCCCGCCGCGTTAAGAAGCAAGCTTGGTCTCCCTCGTTTATTTTCGGCTCCTCTTTCGTGGCACCAGGTACTCGCTCTGCCTGTGGGAGAGACGGGGAGGAGACGTCATTCTGACCCTGGGGGTAGTTTAAGTTTGGCCGGAGGACATGGTGGTAGGAGGCAGAACCCAATCCTAGAACAGCTACTTTTGCCAAACAGACAGACCTTGGGTCTCCATGTCTGTCTAGAGCAGAGGTCGGTAACCTACGGCACATGTGCCATATGTGGCGTGCGAGCCGATTTAGAGTGGCACGCGGTGGGAGCCACGTGTTGGGTGGCGGCTGCTCTGGTGGCCCTGGCCGAGGCTAGAGCTGGAGCTAGCATGTCAGGAGGTGGCAACCCGGCCTGGGCCAGAGCTGGAGGTGACGTGGCAGGCAGCTGTGGTGGCCCTGGCCGTGGCCAGAGCCAGAGGTGGCGTGGCAGGCGGCAGTGGTGGCCCTGGCCAGAGCCGGAGGCAGCGTGGCAGGCGGCTGTGGTGGCCCCGGCCTGGGCCAGAGCTGGAGGTGACGTGGCAGGCGGCTGTGGTGGCCCCGGCCGTGGTCAGAGCTGGAGGTGGCATGTTTGGCAGCAGCGGCCCCAGTGGCTCCTGCCGGGGTGGAGGCTGATCCTGCCAGGATGGAGCGTCCCTGCCTGTGGCATGCCAGGCCCTACAGAGCAGGAGCAGCCCACTGACCGTAAGGAGTAAGCATCACCCAGTAAGGGTGATGTGAGCCATTCACATCCCTATTTTGAACAGGAGTTTAATAGTTGGGCTTTATTGGTTTATATTGTGTGTGTGTGTGTGTGTGTGTGTGTGTGAGCGCATGCGTGCGCTAGGTTGGTTTTGTTTTTAAACCACCCAGCTGGTGGCCTTTTTTGAGCTTTTAAAAGATTTTAGGTAAGAAGTACTATTTTTTGTATTTTACAGGAATACCTGTAATTATTTTTAATTGTTTATTTTAAAGCTCATTTGTATTGTTTTAGTTGCTTTACTCTTGACAAAGGGAGCTAGGGTGTTGATTTTGGGTTTCTCTTTTTATTTTTATTTATTTTATGTTCAATAGTAATCACGTAATGAAAAAAAAAAAAGGGAAAGTGTGAAAGCATCCCAGGAAAGGCCGGAGCAGAGCCCAGGGCAGGAGACCAAGCAGGGTATGCGATGGAGAGAGCCCCTCCGCCCGCCCTGGGAATGCGGCGTGGTCGAGGGCAGGGAGGCTAAATCTTGGCACGCCACTTCAGAAAGATTGCTGCCTCCTGATGTAGAGAGATAAAGGCCAGAAGGGAAACAGGCACAGAGAGGCGGAATGGTGGGACGATACCACAGGATGGGGCGGGACAGGGAACCCTCCCACGTCTCAACTGCCGAACCAAATAATCGCGCGATTAGCAATACAGCACACACGGGGGCCAGGATGGGTTTTCCCCTAGCGCAGAATGTCCCTCTTGGCTTTTCGAATGTGGCAAAACAGTCGTGCCAGTTTTTTAAATCCTGCCTTTTGCACATCCACAGCGGGGTCCCAAAGGTCGAAAGAAACAAACGAATCCCAGCCCAAAAGCGGAGGGCACCGTTGCTGTCCCGGCAGCTAAAGAAGCCAGAGTCAAAGGCTACGTCAACAATACAAGTTTTTTGCGCAAAAACCTGCAGAGCATCCACACCTCAAACGAGCTCTTGCCCAATTTAATGGGCAGTTAAACAGCAGAACAAAAGGCTTTTTCCGCCGCAGGTAAACCTCCTTTTCTGAGGCATAACTGCTTTTAGTGCTACAGCTATTGCACAAGAAGGCAAGTGTGGATGCTCCAGAGGGAAAAAGCACAGGTGCTCTGATGGCTATTCTGTGAATGGCCATCAGAGCTTTCTTGCGCAAGCAGTGTGGATGCGATGCGCTCTGAGGTGTGGATGTGCTCTTAAGCTATGTCTACACTACATCTTTCTTGCGCAAGACACTGGGGTGGGGGAGGAGAGCTGTGTTTGATCCGTGTCTTGCACAGTGGGGGTCTTCTCCCAGAGCTGTTGACTCAAGTCCCACGACTTGAACTCGAGTCGAGTTGCCTAGGTGACTCGACTTGAGACTCGACTCGGGTTCATTGTTTGCGACTTGAGACTTGCCAATTTTATTACATCGACTTGGTGAAAAAATTTTCCCAAAAAGGTAGGACACTGGGCTGAGATTCAGGATAGCTGGTTTTACGCCTGCTTCTGCCACAGCCTGGCTGCGTCACCTTGGATAACGGCTTACCATTGTATACAACGCCACAGCCGCACTGACAGCGTCTTCCCTCGGCATCGTCCATCTACTTCCGTGAGGGGCGGGAGCTGCGGCAGGGCTAGACGCACTGTCTATGCTAGGCCTAGGCTGGTATCACTGCAGCGCTGAGGGGGGTGGATTTTTCACACCCTGGAGAGAGCTAGTTATACCGACATAAGTCTGTAGAGTAGACTAGCCTCAGTCAGTTCCATTCTCCACAGTGGCATAGCGAGGGGTGAGTGTGTGTGTGTGGGGGCTACTGCTGTTCCTTTAGCTAGCATAATAAATAACTTAGTAGACCATCAGAGGACTCAAGATTGGAGACATGATCAAGGCTCCCTCTAATTTGTTTTCCATGCATGCGTGGAATAATTTTTGTCCTGTGCACCAAGGCATGTGCAGATGTGCACCACCAGTAGAAACACATGCTGCCGGCTGTGGGCGCTCTGCTAATTCGCTGGGTGGCACCTGAATCTCTCCTGGGTGTGTGCCCTCACACTGAGCTTACAGGGAATGCTAGGCTAGAGCAATTAAAATGATTTTTACTCCCCTCTTCCCACGCCGGGGGATCTTGCATCCATGCGTCTGTTTAGCTCTAGCACGCCAGGAGGGGGAGCAGGAAGGCTGTGCAGTGCCATTGCTCACAACCATCCGCAGAGCAACTTGGAACCGAGCGGCTGTTCTCCATGGGCAGAGAACACAAAGCAGGTGTCATTGCTGCAGCTGGACCCGGGACACTGCTCCCCTGCCTGGGCCCGGCCTCCCACTCCCACAGACAGCTCAGATACACTGGCGCCGCCACTCCAAACCAAAGGCAGAGCAAGGAAGCTTCTGGTCAGGGTGAAGGTGCGTTGGAAGCGCTGTGTGTGAGGGGACAGGGCTGGAATAGCCGTGGGCCATGGGTCAGGACTGAGGTGCATCAGCAGAGCTGTGTGTGAGGGGACAGGGCTGGAATAGCCGTGGGTCAGGACTGAGGTGAGTCAGCAGAGCTGTGTGTGAGGGGGCAAGGCTGGAATAGCCATGGGCTGTGGGTCAGGACTGAGGTGCGTCAGCAGCGCTGTGTGTGAGAGGGCAGGGCTGGAATAGCCATGGGCTGTGGGTCAGGATTGAGGTGTGTCAGCAGAGCTGTGTGTGAGGGGGCAAGGCTGGAATAGCCATGGGCTGTGGGTCAGGACTGAGGTGCGTCAGCAGAGCTGTGTGTGAGGGGGCAGGGCTGGAATAGCCATGGGCTGTGGGTCAGGATTGAGGTGTGTCAGCAGCGCTGTGTGTGAGGGGGCAAGGCTGGAATAGCCATTGGCTGTGGGTCAGGACTGAGGTGCGTCAGCAGCGCTGTGTGTGAGGGGGCAGGGCTGGAATAGCCATGGGCTGTGGGTCAGGACTGAGGTGCGTCGGCAGCGCTGTGTGTGAGGGGACAGGGCTGGAATAGCCGTGGGTCAGGACTGAGGTGAGTCAGCAGAGCTGTGTGTGAGGGGGCAGGTCTGGAATAGCCGTGGGTCAGAACTGAGGTGTGTCAGCAGTGCTGTGTGTGGGGGCAGGTCTGGAATAGCCGTGGGTCAGAACTGAGGTGTGTCAGCAGCGCTGTGTGAGGGGGCAGGTCTGGAATAGCCGTGGGTCAGGACACACTGACGCATGTGGCTTTGCACAACAGGACTGAGGTGCATTGGCAGAACTGGAGGGGAGCAGTGTTCCCTTTAATTGGTTTCCATCCGTGTGTGGAATAAATTTTGTTCTGTGCACCCAGGCATGCACAGATGTGCACCACCAGTAGAAACACATGCTGTCGGCTGTGGGTGCTCTGCCAAACAGCGGGGTGGCACCTGACTCTAGCCTGGCTGGCTCCCCAAGTGCACATCTTACAGGGAACACTGGCGGGGAGAGGCACTGCCTCCTCCACCCCACACTGTCACTTCTCCACTCCCTGCCCACACAGGAGTTTAGCCTCCACTCCCTGCCCACACAGAACATTCCCAGGGACACGGTGACATCTCCTTTCCCTCCCGGGCCAGGCAGCACCACATGGTTCGCTACACTCCGCAGGCCAGGAGCGCTGAGTTTTAGGTGCAAGCACCAAGGGAAGTGTCTCTGTATGCGGGTGCCACGGGGCGCTGGGAGGCAGGAAGGAGGTGAGGTTGGGGCCGTTCTGCCAACCACCACGTGGCCCCTCCACAGCCCGATCGGAATGTCCTAACCCCTGCCCTGGAGGGTGCCCTGAGATGAAGTCGTGGGCATTTGCAAGTTAGGGGCTCCTATGCAAATTGAGTAAGAAAGCAATGCATGTTGCACTCAGAGCATTTACCCGGCCTGTTGAGTGCCCCATCCCGCTTCCTAAGGCCGGGCGGAGGGAAAATAGGACCCTGGGCAAACGTGTTTTGGTGCCACTGGCTCTATGGGCATAATGCCACCCATGTCCCCTGGCCCCCATGGGCTCCTCCACCCCTGCATCCCCATCCTGTGCCCCCTTTGCTGCTAACCCCTGCACTTCCCTCCCACCTGTGCCCCAGCACTGCGCTTCCAGCATGGCCCACTACCCTGCCACCCTGCCCAGTACCTTCCATGTCCTTTACTCAGCAGCATCCAAGCCCAGTTGCCCCTCACCTGTGAGCTATGGCACCCTGGGGGCACGGGCCCAGTTTGCTCGGCCCTGCTGCTCTCCTCCCTGACCCCTGCCCCTCTGTCTGACCGTGAGAGGTGACGCTCCCACGGCGTCGCACGGTGCTCAGAGCGGCCCTTCAGATGTGGGGCCCTTCAGATGTGGGGGGGCCTGTCCGTGCAGCTGGCGTGTCAGGGGCCACAGAACCTGGCAGAAAATGGAGGCTGACAGAGCCAGTGGGGGTCGGTGAGACGGCGAGAAGACCACGGCCTCCTTGGGGCTTCTTGCGCCAGAGGAGACGGGCGCTCTGCCACGGAAAGGGCTGCGAAATGAAAACACATCAAACAAACCGACATCCCTTGGCCGGGGGGCACCAGGTCTCAGTGGCAGGGTGGGGCGGGAGGCGGCAGATAACACCGCAGCAGGCAGAGGCGCTGAGGCGCCTTGTTGCCCAGAGCCAAATTGCCTTGGGAATGAAATGCGCCTTAGCCACAGAGGGTGCGGAGGACTAAGGCTGAACAAGCTCCGTCGCGGTGAGAAAAAGCCCGCAGCCTATTTTAGCTCCGCGACGAAGAGTCTAGCATGGCGGGGGCGGGCGGGCGGGCAGGCAGAGGCGGAGGTACGCAACGAGCCGGACGCTGCTGTTCTTTTGGATCTGAGAATCATAAAATCCTAGGTAGGCCAAGACCTCAGGAGGCCATCGAGTCCAACCTCCCGCCCAAACCCCAACTCAGTCATCCCAGCCAGGGCTGTCAAGCCGGGACTTAAAACCCTCTAGGGATGGAGATTCTACCGCCTCCTTAGGGAACCTGTCCCTGTGCTTCCCCATTCTCCTAGGGAAATAATTTTTCCCAATATCCAACCTACACCTTCCCCACTGCAACTTGAGACCGTTACTCCTCGTTCTGTCTTCTGCCACCCCTGAGAACAGCCTCTCCCCATTCTCTTTGGAACCCCCCTCCAGGTAGTCAAAGGCTGCTCTCAAATCCCCCTTCACTCCTCTCTTCGGTAGACTAAATACGCCCAAATCCCTCAGCCTTTCCTCGTAAGTCAGAGGACAGACCCACCAGCTTGCACCAGAGCTGGGGCAGGGAGTGACTCCAATGTCTGGCTCAGATTCATTCCACCCCTGCAGAGGGGCTCAGTGCTGTAAGAGTCGCTTTAAGCAGGGTGACGTCAGGCTTGGTATGACGTAGCCCCTGTGGGACATGAGCTTGCTCACCGTGCCCCACAGCAGGGAATCTGCCCCAGGGAGAGCCATGTTCCATTTGGTTTTAGTAAGGCCTGAGGTGGGAGCCAGGGTCCTGCGAGGAGCAAAACCCAAGCATCTATCAGTGCTGGGGAAAGGGGCTGGCACGTTTGATTCCGACTTCGGTGTGCGGAGCCTCCAAGGCACTGTCCACAAAAGCAGTAATGATCTTCCCCCAAAATGGAAGACACAGACCACAAGGATCAACTGAGTCCAGGGGACAAAACTGGAACAGGAGTGAGGCGAGGGACCTGGGAAGGGACACTAAGCAGAGAACCCTGGACAGCACCCAGAGCTGTGAAAGACCCGGGCCTATTTAAGTCCTAGGACTGATGGGTAGAAGCCACCCACGGAGTGGAATAGGCCAGAGAACCAGGACTTCACTCTATATGGGCGACAAGAGTCAGCCAACGGAGAGTGGGGGTGAGGGCCAAGGGGCAACATGAGGGAGCCCGAGTGGAGATCCCCAACAACACTGGCTGTGACAAGGAGGACGAAAGGCCCTGTGAACCCTTGAGACAAATGTTCTCTCCAGCTTTTCTCCATGGGCAGCAGCACGACAAGCGTTTCCACACGGGCCAAGCAATGTACCTGAACTCTGATTGATGGCCTCTCCTTTAGAGATGAGATAGCAATTCCAATTCAAAGTCCTTCTGGTCTTGGATTTTCTACTTGCCTTTATCATCTGGGCTTGGTCAATTCTGGGTTGTCCAGTCCAACCAGACAGAGTTCCTACGTCCTTCTCCTACCGCATCTACTCAGTAGCAGCCCAGCCTTCTGGGTCCTTGTGTCTCTTGGGTGCTCAGACATCACATGGACTCCTAGCAATGTTTTTTTTGGCCCAGCTAGCTTTATTACAGGCGAACGTGTGTCTGAATTAAAGCTTTGATGCAATCCAATCAAAGCTGCAGTCCCCGGCTGGCCATTTCTCTTCCTCTTCCAGTGCTGTTATCACTTGGGAAGGAGTATTGAAGGATTCTTATCTGGCTTTCTAGACATTTGCACTAATGAGTTCCTGTGCATCAGCAATTTATCCCTGCCACCGTCTCACCTGGCTGTCCATAAAAACAGCTATTTCCCAGTTACAGCCCAATCCAGCCCCTTGGGATCACATTGCTGAAGGAACTGGAGAATAGGACTAGAACGGAAAGGGAAATGTAGGGTCTAAGGTATAAGAGTGACAGCAGCCAGGCAGTGGACAGCCAGAGATGCCGGAGGAAATCGTAACCACGAATGATACTTTGTGCTTTTCGTCCTCGGATCTCCCAGCATGCTCCGCACGCTCATCATGAGTCATGCCCCTTACCTCCCAGAAAAGATTATTCCCCCCACTTGGCAAGGGATGCACAAAGCAATGCTCAGAGAGATCGAGCGACTAGTCCAAGTCACAGAGGCTACGTCTACACTGCAGGCTTCTTGCGCAAGAACTGTTTTGCACTGTCATGTGCTTTTGTGCAAGAGATGTGCTTTTGTGCAAGAGCGTCCATGGTGGTGTGGACGCTCTCTTGTGCAAGAAAGCTCTGATGGCCATTTTAGCCATAGGGATGTCTTGCGCAAGAAACCCCTGTTGCCTGTCCACACTGCCTTCTTGCGCAAGAGGGCTTATTCCTCATGGGAAGAGGAATAACTCTTACGCAAGAAGCCCTATTTTCTGACACTGTACTGTAAATTTACTTGCACAAGAACACACGTTCAGTGTAGATGCTCCGCAAGTTTTTGCGCAAAAACAGCTGTTTCTGCGCAAAAAGCCTGGAGTGTAGATGTAGCCTCTAAAGAGAGTTGGTAGCAGAGCCAGGTTTTGAACCCAAGATCTCTTGAGAGCTTCCCTCTTTGATTACAAGCTGATTATACTGACCCCACGTGACACTCTTCTGCTTCTCAACAGCCTCCTTCGCTGGCTTCTGCTTCCTTTTCTTAATTAATTTCCCTTCTGTTCTCTTTCTCCAACAGCTTTCAAACATATCACAAAATATTACTGCTCCCCTGCATGCGATTTCCTTCCACTCAGCGATTCAGGTTGAAGAAGGAGAGAACGGGTCCAAACACGATAGGAGCTTCTGGCACCCTCACATCTTCACCCCAAATTTGAATCAGGCCCAGTTTCTCCGTTTCTGAGGAATTCCGATTTTAGGCAGCACCAGGTGGTTGCTTCTGCCTCTCGAGTTCTAGTTCCAACTGGAAGCAGCCAGGCCACAGTTGAACATAACAGGGTCACTAGTCTTCTGAATAGTGGGAAAGTGGTAGATGTGCATATCCCAATGCTAGCAAGGCTTTTGATACTTTCGCGCAGGGTGTTCTCAGGAACAAACTAGGGAAATGCAAACTTGGTGGAGCTACCCTAAGAGGGATGCAGAACTGGCTGGAAAACTGTATTCGGAAAGTTGTTACAAGTGATTCCCAGCGAAGCTGGAAGGGCATATCAAGTGTCACCCACAGGGATCAGTTCTGTTCAATTTCTTCATCCATGATTTAGACCAGGGGTGACCAACCCACAGCTTGTGAGCCACATGCAGCTCTTTTCTCCCAAAAGTGCGGCTCGTGAAGCCACTCCTGCGTCCCCTCGAATGGCCCCCGCTCCTCCAACCCCTGGCTCCCTCTTTCCCCCCAGCTCTCCTGTGCTCACCGGGGTGGTGATTCAAAATGGCACCCAAGATGGCGGCAGTCGACAGGAGCCTGATATAGCCACAAAGCCTAAGCTTGTTTCTTAAAGGGCAGCCTCCTTTTTTTTTTTTGCTTGACAATTCTGGAGGCCTTTCTTTTTTTTTCTTGCTCGACAATTCTGGTGTGGCTCTTTTCATTTTTTCTGCCACTGTTTCATCTCTCTTTGTTAAATGTGTTGGCCACCCCTGATTTAGACAATGGCATAGAGAATGGGCTTGTAAAGTTTGTTGATAATGCCAAGCAGGGAGAGGTTGCAAGTGCTCTGGAGGATAGGGTCATAATTCAAAATGATCTGGACAAACTGGAAAAATGGTCTGAGGTAAATAGGATGAAATTCACGAAGGACAAATGCAAAGTGTTCCACTTAGGATGGAATGTTCAGTTGCACACGTCTACACAGAAACATTATTTCGAAATAACTAGCGTTATTTTGAAATAACTTAGTCTGTGTCTACACAGCAGGCAGTTATTTTGAAATAATGTCGAAATATTGTCAAGCTGGAGGACTTCTTACTCCGACTCCTATAATTCTCCTTGTATGAGGAGTAAGGGAAGTCAGAGGACGAGTGCTCTATTTTGAAATAAGTGCTGTGTAGACGCTCCCAATTTCAAAATAAGCTATTTCGAAATAAGCTACGCAATTGACAGAATGGGAAATGGCTGCCTAGGAGGAACAGCAGAAAGGGATCTGGGGGTCATAGTGGATTCTGAGATAAATATGAGCCAACAGTGCAAAAAAACCAAGCAAACATCATTCTAGGATTTACGGGCAGGAGCATTGTAAACCACCCCATTTCTGCTGTCCATCTCTTATCTCTCCCACTTTTTGTGGTCTTTTTCTCTACTCCATGTGGACACAACCTCAAAACTGGAGTATTGTGTCCAGTTATGGTTGCCACATTTCAGGAAAGATGTAGACAGATTGCAGAAATTTCAGAAGAGAGCAACAAAAATGATTAAAGATCTAGCAAACGTGACCTAGGTGGAAAGATTGGAAGAACTGGGTTTGTTTAGTCCGTAGAAGAGAAGACTGAAAGGGAGGGGGCATGATAACAATTTTTAAATACAGAAAATGTTATGAGAAGATGGTAGAAAAATTGCTCTCATTAGCCTGTGAGGCTAGGACAAGAAGCAATGGGCTTATATTGTAGCAAGGGAGGTTTAGGTTGGACATTAAGAAAAACTTTCTACTTGTCAAGGTGGTTAAACACCGGAATAAATTGCCTAGGGAGGTTGTGGAATCTCCATCACTGGAACTTTTAAAGAGCAAGTTAGACGACACCTGTCAGGGCTAATCTAGCCAATACTTAGTCCTGCCTTGAGGGCAGGCGATTGGATTAGATGATCTCTCGAGGTCCCTCCCAGTCCTATGATTCTATGATTATTACTGTCTATGAGTTGACAATAGAGTCTGTGGAGTGAATCCATCACCTGCTGTCCAGTTTTGTTTCCTATGCCCAATATACTCTGTACTTGAGACTACAACTAGGGAGGTTGTGGAATTTCCATCACTGGAGATATTCAAGAGCAGATTGGAGAGACACCTGTCAGGGCCGATCTAGACGGTGCTTGGTCCTGCCGTGAGGGTAGAGGACTAGATGCGATGACCTCTTGAGGTCCCTTCCAGTTCCATGATTCTATGAACATGAAAACAAAGTTTTAGCAATAGGATAAATTATAATTCTTTAAGCATCCTTAGAAACCTACTGAAGCATGCTCAACAGTAGGACCCCCCCCCACTCTCATGCTGCCCCCCACATTCCATTACCCCACCCATGTTGCTTGGATGGAGCTCCTCTTATCACCCTGACTCTAATGATGCTCATTTTGTTCTGCTTTTCGATGTGGAGGATGGAAAATGGCAGGGTCATTCTTTGTCTCAAACTCTTTTTAAGCATTAATCTCTCCTTTTCTCTTCCTCCCCGGCGTCCTCCCCTCCTCCCTCAGTGCTACCACCCTTTGATGGGCCGGACTTATCAAGACCGAAGGGGATTTGCCGTGTGTCATTTTCAAAAGTCCAGGGGCAGGAAGATTTAATTGCTGGATTTTTCACAGAGGGTGTTAACATTTATTAAAGTCAGTTTCTCTGATTTCCTTTTAATGAGACGACAACTGTGTGCATGAGATAACATTAGGTTCAGTCGGTGGGAGACTCACAGAAGCTTAAAATAATCCGACCAAGGGAAAAAAACCCAAACCCAACAAAACCACACCAGTTCACTCCACCTCTTAAGCAGCTATGTAGCGGCCACAAGAAACCACAATCATTTCCAGGAGACAGTGCAACAAGGCCAGGCGTGTGGGTGGCTTTTCGTTTTATTTTTAGATGCTCACATTGAGAAGCATCACTGGGGAAGGGTTTTTTTTTTTAAAGGCAGCAAAACTGAATGGCCAATAAAAGTGTTTTTTCCAAGGGCATGGGAATGGGGGCTTTTTACTGAGGGCTTCTGGCTCTTTTACTTTGGCTGCATTGTGCAGTGAAGAGCCAGTGTGTAATTTTCCACTTTAGGGACCACATTTTCACAGGAGTGGCCTGAGCTCCAAATTGCCAACATCTGCTGATGCAAATACGAGCGGAGATTGAAACCCCCTGAATTGAAGCTTAAGCTCTCTGGTAGCATTTCCCAGGTTGGGATGCATAGTCCAAGTCCAGGAGGGGCACAAAAGAGGTGTGTAAACGAGATGCAACTGCCTCTAGCCACTAGGGGTGGATCTAATGGGGTCGTGACCAATTTCCAGCTTCCTCAAGCAATCAAATAACCCCATGAGTCAGATGCCCCAAAATCGTGAGATTTTTTTTAAACTGTCAGATTTTTTTTTGCGGGGGGGGGCTCTTTTTGGTTGTTTTCTAGCTTTTGGAAGCTCGGGTCCTGTCTTTCAGCTTCTTACCACACGAAGACCAGTAACTTGCTTTCTTTTCAAAATGAAAGCTGGGAGGCTCACAAAAATCACAGGACTCCTGCAGCTCAGGCTCTAAGATAGAAAGAGTATACGGCGGGTGCTGGCGAGGCTGGATTTCAGTCTTCCCCAAGTGCAGACTCATCTTTCCAAAGCCTCGAGGAGGCTGTGCTGTGCAAAAGTCCATTCTCTAAGGGTATGTCTAGACTACATCCCTCTGTCACCAGAAGGATGTAAATTAGACATACCGAAATTGCTAATGAAGCGGGGATTTAAATATCCCATGCTTCATTAGAATAAAAATGGCTGCCGCTTTTTGCCGCCGAGGCACTTTGCCGGCAAAAAGCAGCACTCTAGACAGGGATCGGTCGACAAGGAAGAGGCCTGGCTTATACAGGTTGAAACTCTCTAGTCCGGCATCCTCAGGATCTGACTGGTGCCCAACCAGAGAATTTGCCAAACCCTGGGAGGTCAATATTGTAAACAGTGGGTCTCTTTATATTTATTTCACTGGGGCAAATAAATGGACACATTAAGTCACTTGCAGTGCTGCTTAATAATGTCCAACCGAAATACGTCTATCCTAACCAAGGCTTCTTGGCTCTCGTCATAACAAAGTGTTGCTGATGTTTCACAATTTTACTGTATTCGCACAAGAAAATAAATAGATAAAACATAACCACCATGCTTATGCATAACCGGTACTTCTACTGCTTCCTGGGCTCTTAGAAGACATTGAGGGGTAAATTAGAAATAAATCACAGCACAGAACCCTGAGAGCCAGGACTGGTGGCTATAAACAAACTTTACGGGATCACAGCAAACTTGATAAGTGGACATCTGTCTAACTAAAATCATGCCGGACCACGGGTGTTGCCAGAGCATAGTGACGGATTAGAGAGGTTCAACCTGTATCGGCATCTCAGGACCTTCCCTTCAAGGATTGAGATACAGCCTGGACCAAGCTTGATTCTAAGCAAGGTGCGGAGGGCTCCTCCTGGTGTGAAGTTCTTTCAGCCTGCTGCAATGAGTGATTTCTGTGGCTTCACCCTGTCTTGTTTTATCTGTTGTTTCTTTGTCTGTTTTCAGGTTTTACTGAGGCTCTTCAGGCAGCGTCTGGGTTGTCATGGCAAAACCAGGGCTGTCAACACCAAACGCAGCATTTGGTGGTTGGATGTCCCCTGGTCCAGAGACAATGGCATCACTGCACACTTGGAATGGTCTTTGGAAGAAGGCCTGGGGGCATCTTGGGGCGGGAGTTGGGGATGGATATCTGGGAGGAAGCAGGGCCAGACTAGTGGCTTTGGGCAGGCTAGGTGGATGATTTTTCCCCTTCCGTCTCTTCTCCTCCCATCCCCTCCCAAGTATGTAAATACAGAGCCCAGGGCACCCAGTGGTATGAATAGAATGAGAGGGTCTCCCCCCCACTGACCTCTATGCCTACAGCGACATGGGGCCGTTTATCGCCCCTGCAAACAGACTGGGAGAGCTCGTTGGGGATGGTGCTGCCTTTTCCCTCTTGCGTATATAGAGCTGAGATCAAAAGGAGCCCGGCCTGGGCGTGGCCTCCAGGCCCTAGCGCAAGATAGCTCATAATAATCAAGAGGACACACATTTCTCTACAGTCACTGAAAGGAACATGCCGCGTGTCTTCAGCCCTTTGCCTTCCGTCTATGTTGTGACCGTCTTTCCTGCCTCTGTCTAGCTCCAGCCCATCCTGTCCCTCTTCCTCCATTGGTCTCGTGTCTCTCTGTGGTTTTCTGTTGATGTTCTTCTTCCTCCGCGTGGCCACTTCTCCTTGAAGGGCAGCAGCCACCCACCTCCTTGCCTTTGCTTTGACTCTCTGCCTTTGCCACTCCGTTGCTGTTCTCCGTCCCTCGGCTCACCCATGTTTTGTGGTCTTCTCAACTCACTCACCCTTGGGGAGTCTCCCTGTTCCTCATGTCTCCCCTCCCCCGAGGTACTTCACTCTTTGCTTCACTAACCTTCCTCGCATTGTCCTCTTTCTTTGTGTTCCTGGTGCTACCCCCCCTCCACTCCTCTCCTGCATAGGTCCAGTGGGGAACATCCACAGTTTTGGGAAAGAATCCAAATCCCAGACTTTCCTTTCCAATGGTAGTGATGGGGAAAGTGATCTAAAAAGAACTAAAACATTATCAGTCCTGATCCTTAAGGAAACCTAAATATCACTGGAGATATTTAAGAGCAGGGTTAGATAGGCATCTGTCAGGGATGATCTAGACGACGCTTGGTCCTGCCGTGAGGGCAGGGGACTGGACTTGATGACCTCTCGAAGTCCCTCCCAGTTCTAGTGTTCCATGATTCCATGAAATCAGGAGAAGGGGGGGATATAACCAGGGCTTGACAAATCACTGAATCTACTCGCCCGTGGTGAGTAGATTTCAGCTGGTCGCCCCGTTCACCAGTGGCGCGTGCATGCGCAATGTGGATCTTACGCATGCGCCGTGCGAGGCTGGCGAGTAGATTTTGCCACCGTTTGTCAAGCCCTGGATATGACTCTGGGCTTCCCGGTTCTTAGAGATGCACCCTGTACTAGTCAGATTGGCCAGAGCAGAGAGGCCTACACTGTATTGGGACTCAGAGCAAACATGCCCAGAGCATACACAGCGCTGTTCCTCAAGGCCATTTGGCTGTGCCTTACTGCGTTGGAGTTTCTCTCTCTCTCTCTCTCTCACACACACAATTAAGCCCTGTGCTTTCTTCTCAGCCTGCTCATTGAAGCCGAAACGATCCCAGTGGAGGAGTCCCTGTTTCAGTTGGCATTATTGCTCCACAGATGCACATTCCCAACAGCGACTTGCTCCGATGGAAAGAGGCGAGCTGCTCTGTTCCTTTGATGGTATGGCATTTGCCTTCTCTTGAGTCACTAGCCCAGGGGTGGGCAATCATTTTTGACAGGGGACCACTTCAAAAATTTCTGAAGTGTGGAGCAATTTTTGAAGTGGCCCCTGGCCACCCTGGAAGGGGCGGGGTCTCAGCTGGAGGGGTGGGGACAAGACATTTCTGTGCTTCCCTGCCCACAGACCCAGATTGGTCTTGGGGTGGAAGAGCACGTGAAGTTTTTGCCCCACCCCTCCCCAGAGAGCACCGCCAGTTGTTCTGAACAGCTGGTGGTTGGAGGAGACTTTGGGCACTCCCTCCTCTCCCCCAAGTCAATCAGCTCTGAGCAGCAGCTGGTGGTTGACTCTAAGTGCCAAGCCCCTTGCAGGGTGGGAGGAGACTTTGTGTGCTCCCCCCGCCCCCAAGCCCTGATTGGCCTGGGGTTAGGGAGAGCACAAAGTCTCTCGATCCCTGCCCTCCGGCACACAGAGTACGTCTAGACTACAGGCTTTTGTCGACAGAGGCTTTGTCGACAGATACTGTCAACAAAGCTTCTGTCAACAAAGAGCGTCTAGACTACAGCCAGTTCTGTCAACAAAGCAAGCCGCTTTGTCGACATGAGAGTGTAGACGCAAAGAACAGTGTAGATGCAATAACGCCTTCTGTCGACAGAAGGATCGACGTTATATCGACAGAACTCAGCGGTAGTGTAGACGCAGGTATAGTTTTGTCAACAAAAGTCCACTTTTGTCGACAAAACCCTGTAGTCTAGACACACCCTTAGCGCTTAGAGTCAACCTCTAAGCGCCACACACTCCTCTATCCTTAGGCCCTGATTGGCCTGGGGGGCAGGGGCGTGCCAAGTGGGTTGATCCAGCCTACAGAGGCCCTTCTGCCCACGCCTGCACTAACTGATCTGTCCCACAAAAATAGGAAGGAAGAGGAAAACATGACCAGATTCCCAAGGCTTGTAGGAAACCTGGGCTTGACTCCTATACCTTGCCCCTCCCTCTCCAGGACAGTAGAGGCCCATAGTCACCTTCTTTGGATGACAAAGAAGTGGCCAGGATTGGCTTTGGAGAACGCCCTGGAACCATCACCTTCCCCAGGAGATGGAGGGTGAGAAGATGAGTAGACCTGTGCACTTCTCCCCTACAAACGTTTTCCAACACGGGTGCCTTTACACCAGTGCTAGCAATGGTATATTAGCTTAGAACGGGGGTGGGCATTTCCTGCACTGTATCGTAGAGCCCACACTGGGACCCAGCTATGGGAAGGGATGTGAGCTTGCTTGCCGGATGAGCAGACCCAGTGAGAAAGGACAACTGTCGGCATTTAGGAAGTGGGGAGGGTTTCTAAGAGGCCTGGCTTATACCAGCGCCAGGGCAGAGCAGGGCCTGCACCCTCCCTTCCAGGGCGGAGAGAAAAACTGCATTTCTGATGGGCTTGTTTTCCCATTGGGCAGGGCCCCCTCAGATTGGGATGTCAGAGCTGAACCTAAGAGTCTGCGTTGCTCCTCCCTCCCCCCTAACACTGGCTCCATCATCTCAGGCAGAAATGGGAACATTACTGGCCCCAGAGAGAAGAAGCTAAAGAGGAGCTGAGCCGAGGGCTTGGAATGGGTTGGGAGTGAGAAGGAAGGTCCGAGGCACCTGGAAAGTTGGAGACATAAAAAGGAAAAGAGGGAGGAAGGGAGGCTGCTGTCACATGACGTTTGTCCCACACGTGGAAGATAAAAGAGAGAACCATGTGGATGCAATCTCTCTGTGGCTTCTCCTCACCAGCCCTTGTAAAGACCCGCGTCTGCAGTGTGGCTTGCCAGGCATGGTGCTGACTTGGATGTAAGCTGCCTGCTGTTCCCTTTCTCCTAACCACTTGCTACTCATCTGTCCTTGTATGGTGAGCACCTCAGAGTAAGCCCTGTCCTTCGCGAGCCGCTGGCGTGTTCCCCACAGGTCATAGGTGCTCTCGAAAAGAAACAATTCATATCTATTTGGAGGGGGCGCGTTCTTTGATGCTCCCATTTCCTCGCCAGACTCTCCCATCCTGCCTAGTCTGGGGACTCCAAAGCATCAGCAAATTCGTCTCCCCTGAGGATCTCTCCCTTTGCTCAGCCACAGCTGGCTTGCTCCCCACCGCAGCCAGCCCCTGCCTCTCCACCGGAGCTGCAGCCACGGCCTCACCCCCCTCCTTTCCCTCCTCCCTCGGCTCACATTTTGTAAATCTCTCTTTCAGCAGAGCGAGCTAGAGGTGGCACTTTCCCAAAGTTACCGTACACCTTAAGTCCCTGCCACTTCCTGTGCTCTCCTGGGCGGGTTTGGTGGGGTTTGCCCACGAACGTTCCTGCTGTTATATATTTGTGAGTCTCGAAGGTGCCACAGGACAACTCGTTGTTTTTAATGTCACAGACTAACCCGACGAACCCCCTGAGATCTCCTGGAAGGATCTGTCCATCTCAGGAGAGAGGTGCCCAGGCGGGACAGCTTAGCTTGCCACAGCGCTTTGCCTTCGGGGTAGGACCTTCTCCAAACACCACTGGAACCAAAGAGCGCTCCAGTTGCTTTGGGATTGGGCCTGCACCCCTCTTGGCTGCTTGGGAAAGAATGGGAGGTCTCCTGCATGCAGTCTGTGTCTCTTCCCCTGGCTTCCTTTGTTCTGCGTTGTCCTCACACTGGCATCTGCTGCCCTACTTTCCCAAGATAAGGCAAACACCGTTTTCCGTTAACGAGGTTTGATTGCTGAAAGCACTAGGAGGCAGTTCATTTAGAGCAAGCAAATTAATTGAAACCTAAATGTACATAGGCAATTTATTGCTGGGAAAGCAATTACCACAACGGTTTGGCCCTTGCTCTGTAAGGAAGAAGGGCATATTAAGCTGGTTCACGAGCTGCTTTGTATTTAAGTACCCGAGCAAAAAGAGTTTGTATCACCTGAATTTTTCCCTTGTGTCCCCATCTCCCCGTTTCCTGGTTTTGATCTTTAAAGGGGCAGTGCTCCATGACAGCAGCTGTAAATTAAAGCGAAGGAATTTTCCCAGTGCCTTTGGCACACACGGTCTGCACAAAAAGGCCCGTGTCTGAACACAGCTAATGTCAGGGGCTGTTTTCTCCTCTTCTCTATTCTGTGAGCAGATTGATTTTGGAGGGAGCACGCCGGGCTTTGGGCATACATCCTGAACATGACCACAGTGCGAAGTTTACTCCGGAACCGGATGCTTTGCTTTTGCCACAAAAGTCTCTGAGAACCCAGAGCAGAATGTCTCAGCTTTATCGTTCAAAGAGTCTAGAGGCGGTTCCACTTCAGGCAAACTCCAGCCCACCAGCAGGATTCCGCTGGGCCGAGACTCTTTGCCAATGAGAAACAAGAGAGGGATATGACATCAACCGAACACTCGATGTTGCTTCCGGGCTAAAGAGGGCACCGTTCTTGCTTAGCAACGGCTTAAAGCGGATACCACCGCAGATGTAGGTTTTCATGGTGATGCATGGTCCGCTGGAGCTGGCATTCTAATGGCTTCCGGCACACACAGAGAAGGGAGAGTGACATTTTAGACCCCCCCCTTCAATTTATAGTTTCCTAGAACAGGGGAGGAGACCCTCAGGCCTTTTCCCCACCCTAGAAATCATCGAAGGTGAGTGGATTGGATGGGGGAAAGATGGAGGTCGGAGAACCTCAGAAAAAATCTGGAAATGAACTGAATAAACTTCCAGGATTTCAGGTGCTGTTGAAGCTAGTTGGACTTTGTGGAGTTCACCCGCCTTTAACTCCAAGGTGTGAAGCAGGCAGTCCACTGGGCACCACGGAGAACAAGACTCTCCCCTGAGACTGCTGTACACCACTGTGTCAAGGAGTGTTCTTTTATGAAGCATTCAAGGCATGTGCCTCAGAGGGATAAGCCATGTGGCCATGTAGCCACTGGGAACTGGAGTGAGACCACTTCTCTTTAGAGAGGTCGCCCAAAGCTATTATGGGCCAAAGTCGTTCCGTAGTGTAAATGCCGTGTCGATTGTTGGGATGGAATGCAGCTCTCCCGGCACTCTCCGAAGTAACACGCTATTAACTACGCGCTTGAAAGACGCCTTCCCATTAAAGAGCAAGCGTTCTGAGCCAGGCTCTACTGGAGAGCTGACAATCCCATTACACAAGCAGTAATGTTTCCCCAATCAAGCTAAATTGCTTCCAAGCTGATTGGCATCCAAGCTCTAGCGGCCACCTTGGTATTTCCATACAAATGACGGGGTTTAAGCTTCCTTCCCTGCGTTCCGACCAAGAGATGGCTCAGTCTGAAAGTGGCAAGTCGGGCATTGTGTTCAGTCCGACCCCTCTGACACATTTTCTCAGCACTGAGCTGCTCCCAGCCAGGGGCTGGTAATCATGCAAGGGCTTGCTCGTCTCCGAGGCTCACGAGCAATGGGAGACCAGGAAGGACCCTGCTGCGGAATTACATTTCTGGCACCTCCAGAGGGCAGCTGTGCATCCAGAGGAAGCAGCCAAAGCTCATTAGAATCAGAAAAATAGCACCTAGGACATCTACAAGAGGCTGCACCTCTTTGCATTTGGTCCCCTGCAGCATTAGTGCGACGTTCAGGTCGTGCGAAGCATCTTTGCTGTGTCTTGTCAAGCTGTTGGCTCTGGAGCTAGCTCCCGCCAAGCTCATTCTACGGGATGTGTCCATCCACACTGCTAGTTCATACTCATCTTCTTCCCTCCCCCGCACTTTTTCCCTCTTCTTGCTCAGTCCCTCGCCCCCTGCCCATCTCTTGCTCCCCTCCCGCCTTTTCCCTGCTTAATCACACTGCAGTCTCAACGGGTGGGTGGCTCATGTGTGCAAGCAGTACAGTGGGCAGGCTCGGAGACTTCCCAGCCTACCTCCTGAAAGGGGAGGCCTCCAGGACAGAGAAAACGCTCTCTGGCACCTCATCTCATCAAGCCCCAGGGCAGACCCCAGCGATTTATGTGGATCCCGCGTCGCAGGCCTGCTCTGAGGAGGTTAGGGGGTCAGGTCTGTTTGGAAAGGAATGCACCTGCCGAGGTTTGCTGTTTAGGGGAGACAGGGCAGAGGTAATGTAGTGGAAACATCTCTGAGGAGAGCGCCCACCCACTGGAATTTAGACTCGCGGTGCCACACAGACACCTGCTGGGCGTGGTGCACTGCCCCATGGAGTGGCACTGAGCACCCTTACAGGGTGAGAATGAGTTCACGCCACAGCCCTCGCTAAGAGCCGTCCGGCTTTTAGCCCGTGTGGTAGAAGTCCCAGAGGTCCCAGGTTCGGTGCTGCCTGTCGGTGTGACATAAGCGCTTTGGGGCAGGGCTCATTTCTTCTAACATAGGCACAGGAAGTCGGAGTGCGGGGGCAGGAGTGCTGTAGGCCTCAGAGCCCTGCTTTCTCGCCCCACACCTGGGGCTCCCGGCCTTCAACCCCACTGCCAGTCTGGGGGCTCTGCGGCCTGACAGGCCTTTCTGTCATCTGTCGGCCCTGTGCCCAAGGAGCTCGGCTGCTGGCCCGGGGTCCCATTCGATCACCAGCCCCGGGGGCTCAGTGCTGGCCCCAGCTCTATGGAGCAGTGATGGGCGCAGACACGGCTGGGGGTCGTGTAACCCAGCGCCCCCACTCCAAGGACTGTCCCAGCGCCACTGGCTTTTTATTTGTGTGTACAACTCCCAGAGCCACGGGGCCCTGTCCCAGCTGGGGCCTTGGGGCCCTGCCCTCAGACAAATAATAGGGTTCTTCATTTTGAATGGCTGGGGAGAGCACCTTGCTGGGAGACCTCATTTCGCTGCTGCAGCAGAGAGAAGCCAACCATGTTACTCTTTCACCGCAGCGCCCCCTGCTGGGCCTTATCGCTCCCTGGGGCTCATCTGACTCACGCGGTAAGTCTGAGCACCTTCAGGACTGCGTTAGTCTAGGTTAGCAAGCAACAGCTCTTCAGGGGCCAGGGACACAGTACTGCTCCACTTCTACCTGTGTCTGCTAGGGTACAGCTCTGCCTGGAGAGCCCTCAGTTGTCTTGTTAGGGCCACTTGGCACCATCCAAAGAAACAGCAAGCCCGTTTTCAAGTGGTTGTTTGCCAGTGCCGCTCTGCCATACCTGAGGGGGCATTGATGGGTTTGGAGCACACAGTTCCTGGGGCGAATGCATTTGGGGTGCAGAGGAATTGAGTGCGGAGGGATTTCTGGCAAACAAGGAAGCCAGCAGGTCCCGGGGACAGGCCAGCTGGGGCAGGAAAGGAAGAGCCACCCAGCGAGTTGGGGACAGATCAGCTGATCTCTGGGTTTTATGGTAAGACAAGGGAGTAAAGGTAAAAAACGTCTTGCTCTTTTCAGGGTCCATCCTTCTGCCCCAGTACCGGGCAGCCCTGACAAGCTCAAGAGAAGAGACAGTCCAAGGTGCCATCCCCAGCCCTCTTGGTCAACGTCAGCCCCTTCCCTTCGTACAGCACTTCCCTTTATAGTGAGCATGGTTAGTTAATTCCCTCCAGCTGGACCAGCCATGAGGTCTGGGTTCACCCTTTGTCCGCCAGGCTCAAAGCAGGGGTTTTATAGATCCATCTTAGCAGGACAAGCCCCTTGTGTGGACTCAGGGAATCTTGGCAATCCAAGAGAAAACTCTAGCCGTATAAGTCAGGTCTGCCTGCCTCCAGGGAGCAGAAGGACCACAGCTGTTGTGATTTCTTAACCAATGATAGGAGCCAGTGTAACCCACACACGGGGGCTGTGTCTACACTGGGCCACTTATTCCGGAAAATCAGCCGCTTTTCCGGAATAAGCTGCGAGCTGTCTACACTGGCCCTTGAATTTCCGGAAAAGCAACGATGCTCTACTGTACAAAATCAGCTGCTATTCCGGAAAAACTATTCTGCTCCCGCTCGGGCATAAGTCCTTATTCCGGAACACTGTTCCGGAAAAGGGCCATTGTAGACAGCCCAGTAGTTTTTTCCGGAAAAAAGCCCTGATCGCGAAAATGGCAATCAGGGCTCTTTTCCGGAAAAGCGCGTCTACATTGGCCACGGACGCTTTTCCGGAAAAAGGGCTCCTTTTCCGGAAAAACTGAAAATGGAATAGTATTCCATTTTAAGCATTTCCGGAAATTCATGCCAGTGTAGACACAGCCCTCGGGTGTGTCTAAACTACATGGCTCCATCGATGGAGCCATGTAGATTAGGCTGATTGGCAAAGGGAAATGAAGCCACGATTTAAATAATCATTTAAATTTACATGGCTGCCACGCTGAGCCGACAAACTGCTGATCATCTGTTTGTCGGCTCAGCGCGCTAGTCTGGATGCTCCCGCGCCGACCTGAAAGCCCTTTATCGACCTCCCCGTTATGCCTCGTAGGATGAGGTTTACCGGGGAGGTCGATAAAGGGTTTTCATGTCGTCAGGGGAGCGTCCAGACTGCCCCAATCTGCCGACAAACAGCCGGTGGGTGCATAACTGGTTGGATAACCATTCCCAGCGAGTAGATAGCAATGGCTCATAGTCATGCTGGAAGGGCAAAATGAGTGGAGTTCCACAACGGTTAGTTCTGGATCCAGTTCTGTTCACTATCTTCCTCAATGATTTAGATATTGGCATAGAGAGCACACTTATAAAGTTTGCATATGATCCCAAACTGGGAGGGGTTGCAAGTGCTTTAGAAGATTGCAATTCAAAATGATCTGGACAAACTGGAAAAATGGTCTGAGGTAAATAGGATGAAATTCAAGAAGGACAAATGCAAAGTGCTCCATTTAGAAAGGAACAACCAGTTGCACACATGCAAAATGGGAAGTGACTGTTTAGGAAGGAATACTGCAGAAAGAGACCTAGGGGTCATAGTGGACCACAAGCTAAATATAAGCCAATAGTATAACATTGTTTCAAAAAAGAAAAAAAAAGCAAACATCATTCTGGGATGCATTAACAGGAGTGTTGTGAGAAAAACCAGAGAAGTCATTCTTCTGCTCTGTACTGCGCTGATTAGACCTCAACTGGAGTGTTGTGTCCAGATCTGGGCACCGCATTTCAAGAAAGATGTGTAGAAATTGGAGAAAGTTCAAAGAAGAGCAACACGAATGATGAAAGGTCTAGAGAACATGAGCTATGAGGGAAGACTGAAAGAACTGGGTTTAATTTGGAAAAGAGAAGACTGAGTGGGGACATCATAGCAGTTTTCAAGTACCTAAGGGTACGTCTACACTACAACGTTAATTCGAACTAACTTAGTTCGAATTAGTTAATTCGAACTAAGCTAATTCAAACTAACGGATCCAGACTAAAAAACTAGTTCGAATTAGCGTTTTGCTAATTCGAACTAGCAAGTCCACATTAAGTGGACCCTGAACCGGGCTTAAGGATGGCCGGAAGCAGTGCCGGCAGGGCATCAGAGGAGGACTTAGAGCGTGGAGATGCTGTCTCAGGCTAGCCGAGGGCTGTGCTTAAAGGGTCCCGACCCCCACTGTGGACAGACAGTTCTCAGGGGTGCCCCGCTTGCAAAGCAGTCCTGGCTTGGATTGCCCGGACTACCCACACTGGGCACATCACAGCACTCGGCCATCAGCCCGGCTGCACTTGCCGCAGGCTGCCATCTGGGGAGAGGGGGCAATTGGGGGGCTGCAGGAGAGCTTCCACCCCCAGAAGCCCGCAGAGCCAGCCCAGTCCTCCCCATCGGGGGCTCGTGCCCCATTCCTCCCTCACCTCCTTCCACTTACCCTTCCCTAGCCCCTCTTCTTGATGTACAAAATAAAGATAACGTGTCTTCCAAAATGGAATCTGTCTTTAGTGAACAAAACTGGGGGAGAGTGGCCACCAGGGAAAGCTGGGGAGGGCTAGCCTCCCACTAGTTCGAATTAAGGGTCTACACAGCCCTTAATTCGAACTAGTAAATTTGAACTAGGCTTAATACTCGTGGAATGAGGATTACCTAGTTTGAACTAAGCGCTCCGTTAGTTCGAATTAAATTCGAACTAACGGAGCGCTAGTGTAGCGCCTATGAAAGTTAGTTCGAACTAACGTCCATTAGTTCAAGCTAACTTTGTAGTGTAGACATACCCTAAGAGGGTGTGCCGTTCCAGCACAGAAGGGTTAACAAACATTTCCCTCTGAGCGTTCGATAAAAGCTATCCTAATAGTTTAGCTGTTCTTCTTTGAAAAGAACAATTAACAACACCATAGGTTGCCCTTTTATCATGCTGCATGGCTTACCGCACAAAAGGGAATTGGTTATGAGGATAGAAAGGTCCTGACATTTCGGTCTTGAAGGAATTGCTTTGTAAGTCTTTGATTTGTGGCTGATATTTTATTTTTAGATCTCTCTCTCTCTCTCTCTTTCTCTCACACAACACACTTTTAAATATCAATGACTGTCCATTTCAGAAGATCTATATTTTCTGTGAAGGGTTCCAAGAAATAGCTATTTTTACAGGTATCTCATGCGATATCTATATCTTTATTCGTCCAAACAAAAAAAGGTTGTGACCTTAGAGGGAACAATGTTCAACGATAAAGCTGACCAACTCAAGCATGAAAATTCAAGGATATTGCTAATTAACAGGGGGACAAACATTTCCCTCAAAAAGTCATCAAAATTAGAAATTGTGATGAAAATTTCCATTGAATTTTTAAAAGTTCCACAAGCAGATCAGAAATATCGTCATGAATTGTAAGCAATATTTTCTCCTGTTGTGTGTGTGTGAAAATTTGAAATGTTCTAGATTTCAATTTTTTGGGCAAAATAAATCATTACAATTTCTATCTACTTTACTAGTAAACCAAGATGTTTTTTTCTCTCCCACACTGTCCTAAAACTCCCACCCCTTATCACCTGAATATGAACAATATTCACAGACTCCCTAGCAACAGAGTCATCTTACAATTATAATACACATAGTCACCCACACTGCACACATCCAGTTCCTGATAAACACAAAATCCGAGGCAAAGCAGAGGAGGCAGGTGGGATGGAAACAGCATCAGTAATACATGATGACTTTGAACAAATCCATCCACTTCTCCTGGCAGCACTAAAACATGCCATGATGAATGCGAAGGAGTTGCTTTTGTTTCCTTTACTTATTTGCACTTTAGATTGGGCCTGTGGCTGAGATGCGGCACTCATGTAGAACCTCGTGACGATGGCGTCAACGGTGACTGTGGTTATTGACGGCGGCAAAGAAGAAAGCGAGTTGCTCTGGAGTACGTTTAAAATCGGGAAGATGTGGGATCATAGAATCACAGGCTGCATCTACGCTTCAGTGTGAGTCTAGCATTTGAACACATGCTCAGACCTAACCCCCTTTCTTTCTACACACGAATCATGCTAACCCAGGTCCCATGGGATGGGGGATCGGCCTGAGTCAAGCTAGGACCAGGGTTCGAATCCTGTTGCTTTGCAGTGTTGATCAATGGTAGGCTAGTGAGCAGGCCTCATGAGTGGCCCTCCTTCATCTCAATGAGCCACAAGATTGTCAGAACCAAGACGGTCTCCTGGGACAGGGGTAGTTTGTTCACTGCGCTTGTGTAACTAGAATTTGCGGGATGTGCTGACTGAACCATAGCATCTCTCTGATTGGCTGTGAGAGCCACACACTCCCTCTGTGTCCAATGTTGTGTGCAACCAGCACCCACCTCCCTTCCCGTGCCCTTGGTTTACGTGTGGGTCACTTTAGTAACATTAGTAGGAAAAAAAAACTGCATGGACAGAAACCAACGGAATCTGGCAACCTTGCACGCGGGCAACGGTAAACAACGGTAAACGGTTAACAAAATATCTCAGGGGCCACACATAGAACCCCGCAGGGCCTCATGTGGGTTGTCCCCCACTGGTGTAGATGAAGTCCCAGCACACTCTTGCTCTGGGAGTCTACCAATAGTTCAGTGGGCCAGCTTCCTTTGTTCTCGCGGTATCAACTTTGATGGACAGTCACGTTTTCCAACCTCACGCTACAATGGGCTAGAGTTGCCACGTTTTGGGAGTGCTCTCGGAAGTCTGGGATATGGGTGGTTGGATATGGGAGGCCTTGTGCAGTCTAAACACTGGAGCCCCAGGCTGGGACATAGAAGGCTCTCGAATTCCTAACCTGTGGTTACAAATGAGAGCAGACACTTGATCCTACATTAATGAACCAGTGTTGGTTAACTTGGGTTTGGCTAAGCCTGAGCGTACACTGCTGTGTAGACATAGTCACAGAAATATTGGGATGGAAATACCTCAAAATGTCTCCAAGTCCAGCCGCTTGTGCTGAGGCAGGATCAAGTAAATCTCCACCAACCTAGACAGGTGTTGTCCAATCTGTTCTGAAAAACCTCCGGTGATGGGGATTGTAAGTCTATTCCAGAACTTAACTGCCCTTGATTAAGGTCTTGTCTACACTACGTGGGGCTGTCGAGCTGCTTCAACTATGCAAATAGCACTGCTGAAGTCAAACATACTCACTATCGTGACTTGCGTGCAGTAAGGTCATCAGGGGCAGCTCTTCCATCCATGTTGGCTACTCCTCTCATCTTGGTGGAATAACAGCATCGACGGGAGTGCTCTCAAAGATTGATTTATCGTGTCTGCAGCAGACATAATAAATCAATGGCAGATGGATCAATCACTGCAGCATCGATCCACCGTGTAATATAGACAAGGCTTTAGAAAGATTTCCTAATATCTAACCTAAATCTCCCTCACTGCCGATTAAGCCCATTGCTTCTTGTCCTACTTTCAGTGGACATAAAAAACTGTTGAACCTCACCATCTTTAGAACATCTGTTATTATATTTGAAGACTGCAATCAGATCCCACCTCAGTCTTCTTTTCCTCAGGGTTAAACACATTGAAGTTTTTTTAACAACTTTTTCTCATAGGTCAGATTTTCTGAACCATTTATCTGTTTTATGGCTCTTCTTTGGCCTCGCTCCAGTGTATCCACATCTTTCCTAAAGCGTGGCAGACTCAGACCTCCAGCCGAGGCCTCGTCCATGCCAAGGAGAGTGGGACAATTATCTCCAGGGTCTTATGTATGACGCTCCTATTGGAACACCCCATCATGCACTCATTTGCAAAGCGAGTCGGTGTTTTATCCAGCAAGCAATCTTGAAAATTCAGGTTTCTGCTAGCTAGCCATGAGGGTAAATTTGGAAATTCCCTCCAACAACTGGAAGGTGCATGGGAAAGAGTTTAGACATGCTCAGTGCAGCCCGAACTCCAGGCTCACCATGGAAGTCTCCTTGCTTCTAGTTTTCCAGTGGCACCAGCCCTTACACAGGGCTCAGAGGCCTTTTAGCCCAGAGCTGGTCCCAGGAAGCCCTGTTCCTGAGGGACTCCTGAATTGGTCACAGTGATTAATCATGCTTCCTCCATGCTCTGAGCAGGTCAGTCATTTGTGGCTGGCCGTTACCAGCTGCAAAGTATATCACCTCCCCATCCCGCTTGTCTGTGCCAGCTCAGCTTGGCTCCAGACACATAGGGAAAAGCAGAGCTATTCACCCAGCGGCTCTCTCCCTGGAATAGGTGGGTGTGGAGAAGAACCACCCCCCTGTAGCGAAAGTAGCTGAGACAGACTTCAGGGGGATGCACATTAATATTCTCCTGCAGAAATAGATCAGCAATAAATCACTGCCCCTGGATACACAAGGAGACATTGTGAGGCGGGAGCATGTCTGTCAGGATACTCCAGGGACGGAACAGCCAATGCACTATCCCATCCCTTGCCCTTGTTCAGGGCTGAAATCACCAGCTAGCTACCAGGGTGCGACACTCTCCCGTTTTGCTCTGTGGGAAAACGCGCAATTCTAGGTCAGGCCAACCTGGCACACAACAAGACCACCTGCAACGACCGCCAGACATGGCATGAGGCTTAGGGCAGGGCCGTCCTGGTCTTCTCATGGCGGTGCTGGGTTTTTGGAAGGAAACAAGGCAACCATCTTAGCTGCCCCCGTTTGTTCAGTGCAAGTTCTTGGCAGCATGTTACAGCCTCAACAGACAATGATGAAAGAAGGGGACGATGACCTGCCGGCCTGGTTCAGTTCCTCTGGATGGCCATGGATCACTTTGTAGTGACACTCCTATGCGAGGCACGTTTTATTAACAAATAAGAAGCTAATGGATTAGGTCTCATCTAATTATGCATTCTGCATTAAGCCGATGTACCCACAGTCTGCTGCTGCTGGCATAATTAAACTTAATGTACTTTTAATGATGTCTTCTTAACTCAGGCATTCGTATATGATTAGAATCAAATAAGGACGAGCTGTCACTGGTCTGGGAGGGGAACTTCTTGCAGGTCCGGATGGGACTTGTGTTGAACTATGAATTCAAGGTTAACTGTGTTGGTTTTGAAGTGGGGAATGCTTGTCATGCCGGCTGAGGACAACGCAGAGACAATGAAACTCGGAGACAACGAAACTCGGAGACCGCAAAAGGGCAAGCCATTCAAGTCCCACCTCTCTCGGTCCTGGAACCTTTGTTAAGAAGATACTGTTTGCCAAATAAACCGAGAAAGGAAATGTAGCAACTGCCTTCAGCTCCCAGTGCAGTTACTAAGGAAGATGTACAATGAACTCTTTGACCATTGTTCAGTCTTCTCTGCAATTCGACGTGGTCTCTGCCTTTGAGCGCTTAATCTTTGCTCTCTCCCCCAGGCTAGGGGCTTAGTCTGTGCTCTGATAAGCAGAAAGGGGTCTTGTCTAGCAGCCTAGTAATCAAGAAGAATTGATTCTGGATATGCCACTGATTTGGGGGCATATTCACAAAGGCAATTAGGTGCCTAAATTAATGGGAGTTAGGTGGCTAAATATCTTTGTGAATCTGGGCCGTCTCCTCTGTGTTTCCCCTCCCACCCCCTCATTGGCTTAGATGATCAATTCTCTGGTGCCGGGGAAATTGCATCATACATCTCTGGGCAGCACCTCTCACAGTGGGCCTCTAGGTGTTACTAGGTTCTTGGTAGTCCTGAGTAAATGCACATGGTCACCTCCACGCTCCCTGGCCTGGCACCGCTGTGAACGAGGGGAGAATTTGCCACTCTGGGTCTGTTTTTCAGCTGTAAAATGGGTTGTTCCGGGTAAGGATGAAACAAATGCACTCTGAAGCCAGGTGTATAATACGGGGGAAGGTCGTCTTAAGGTATGCAATTCCAGGTACATAAATAACATAGTTGATGTACCTTCATCCAAATTTCAGTGCTGTTCCCACAGTGGGAGATCAATGGGAGAAACACAGGGACACACTCTGCATTTGATTTAGTGGGTCTTTACTAGACCTACTAAATCAAACGCCAGAACATCGATCGCTGGAGCATTGATCTTCCTGCAAGTCTTGCTGTGAATTCAGTGATTTATCCTGATTAAATACCAGCGTTATACTAACCAAGATGTTGCTCATCCCATTTCAGCATCTTGCGGGAAAGGGCTCAAAGTTAATCTCTCAAGAAGGCTGATGGGGAGAGCAGCAGGAATTTCATTCGATACTGCAGCATTGGTTACAGAAGGCAGCAGCTCAGTGCACAGTCTTGGGTTGTGGAGGGTAAGGAATTAACGAGGTGCAAGGAAACATGTATCAGTACGGAGCTGAGTCCTCCCACCCATTGCCCGGCAGCAGAGCTGACTTTTGGCTTCCCATGATCAAGTTGTGAAAACGTCTCCAACCCTTCCAACAGGAAAGAATTGATTTATTATGCTGCAATACATCCTGCACACCACACCAGGCACCTTTCATCTAAAAAGTCAGGCCTGATAGAACACGACATGCTACTAATTGTGATGCCAGCCGGAAAGGAGAAGGCATTACTGCCACAGAGATCCAGAGAGCATGTGAAAGCATCCTAGTAGAGTAATTAACATACGTTGTGCCTGTTCCATTATACTATATTGATCCCCAGGAAGGAAAAAACACCCTGAGAGCCATCCAAGGCTCCTGTTAATAACACCGCGGATGTTCATGTGCCTGTGTATCTTAACTCACATCAAAAGCTATGCTAATTAATCCTCCCAGAGCTCAGACTGTGAGGATTAACCCCATTTTACAGCTGAAAACCAAACCCAGAGTGGCAAATTCTCCTCTCGTTCACAGCGGTGCCAGGCCAGGGAGCATGGAGGTGACCATGTGCACGTACGCAGGACTAGCGAGAACCCAGGCCTGGGTTCTAACCACTAGGCAACAGTGCCTGTTCTCTATAGGCATGCACTTAAAGAGGATGCCCCCTTTCAAAGTGAAGGATGCGCTGTAGCGCTCCAAAGGCTTGGGACCAGCACACTCAGCACGTTGCAAGGTCATGACCTGGCACATCACTTCCCCAGCTGAATCCAGACCCCATCCTTTGGAGCCAGACTGGATGGGACACTAACAATGCCCGCCATAACGTGCCGCAAGGGAGGAGGCATCAGTAAAGGGTGAGAAGCACTCCCGGACACGCTGGCTGGTGCAGCAGGGAAAGCAGCTGGCTAGGGATAGGGATAAAAAAGTGTGTAGTCAATTACTCAATTAAGCAAAAGCTTACAGGTTAATGCTATAGACTATACTCATTGCCCCCTCCCCCCCACACTTGCCAGTAAATTTCTTAGCAGGCTGGCCAGCAGCCTGGCTCAGTCCTGGCTTGCGATGGGCCTGAGACCTACCCCTGCTGCGTCTCTGCATTTAAAGGGTATTAGGAACTCGGCAGGCAGGCAACACAGCTCAATTTTGGCTCGCATCGGGTCTGGGAGCTCAGATCACCCCCTAGACAGGGGCTACTGCTCCCCTGCCCCACTGCCTCTTTATCACAGGCAGCAATGTGGGGTAACAGGCAGCCGGTCCACAAGGGGAGTTGGTTTTTAAACTGGCTCCCCTTGTGGACCAGCTCCTTCCTGGCACCCCGCACTGCTGTCTCTGATGTGGCAGCTGCGTGGAGCAGCAGGGGGCTCCACTGGAGTGGGGCTGGAGGACACTTGTTGCTGGCTCCGCCCCCGGAGACTACAGAATAGTCGAGTAACCGATAAGAATTCATGAGGTGAATCGACTAGTCAATTAACCGATATTTAACATCCCTAGCCAGGGATAGGTTATTTCTGCCACCTGACGCGAGGGGGAACCAGCAACCTTTCTGCGCTTCTCAGCGTCTTTCGCAAGGGGCTCCCAGTGGCAGCTCAGCTCTGCACTGCCCCTTACTCGAGCGTAGGGTGGCCAGATACTTTCACAAAAAATACCAAACATGACGGGTAAAAAATTGGTTGAGCAAAAAAACCCCCCAAAACAACTCAAAGCTGTGCCTTTAAATCCCCACACTCCCCACTCCTCCTTCCCCCACCAGACACGGCAGGGGAAGAATGTCCCAAGTAGCCTTGTGTCCGAGAAAAACAGAAAATACTGGACAGTTTACATGTCCGGTATTTTCTGGTTTTTTTTTACCGGACAGAGGCTGCAAATACCGGCCTGTCCGGGCCAATACCAGATAGCTGGCAACCCTACTCGAGCGTGTGCTAACTTTCCATAAGGATCACATCCGCGGGCCCATCCACTACGGCAGCGCTTGTGTTATTCTTTTTTCTTTCTTGTTTCCTTTCTTTCCGCTTGCAGCACCGGAGCGGGGTCTGGAGGCTCAGCAAACCAGCTCTTGGATGGTGTCACCAGCCAAGTCAAGTCGTTTCTCCCCTACTCATTTCAGTTGGTTATTTACAGAGGAGCTGACAGCTTCTGTAGATCCCTGAGCAAAGTGGGTGGGGCCCCGGCTCCATGATCTGGGAAGGGGCGGGGCCGTGGACGGAAGGGGCGGAGACCGAGAAAGCCTGCCCTCCACACCTTCTGGAGCATGGCGGCTCTCCCTCTCCCAGCCCTCAGAGCCGCACGGAGATGCAGCGTGGCCCTCTGGAGGCGATTTAAAGGGCCCACGGCTCTCGCTGTCACCACTGCCACAGTAGCAGCAATGGCAGCCAGGAACCCCACACCCCTTTGAATGGCCAGGCCCTGGGACAACTACCCCCTTTGCTCCTCCCCTCTCGGCGAGCCTGCTTATTTAGCTCTCCAGGGATTTAACTTGGGTCTTACTGGGTTTTTGCATCAAGGGAAACAGGACCATCGCCTGAATTTGAAACCTAATCAGTAAATCCAAGAGCACCGTTTGAACATTTAATACCATGATTTGGCTGAGATGCTGTGACGTAGTGGGGGTACTTGCTGGGCTGTGGTGACCTCTTCTGTCTGGAGCAAGACCCAGCAGGGAAAACCTTATTATGCAAAGGTGACTCCATACCGGTTGAACCAACCCCCCATGGGGAGAAACAAAGGGAGGTGAATGCTGCCCTGGCTGGGGGCAGGGCGTGGAGAGGGGGGGTTAGTTCCTGGCTGGAAAGCAGGGGAGAAGGAACTGGGGAGGAGGCTGGGATTCCCCTATCTCAAGGGGGGCACTGAGGCCTCTTAGCCCCCAGTTCCTGTAACCAGATTACATCTGTGCTGTGCTGTATCCTGGAGGAGCAATAAACCACCCTCATTCCACTGGCTGGTGGAGTCTGTTTGTGCCATCTCGGGGTGCAGGAGACAGGGGACCCCCAACGCGCCGTCACAGATGCCCCTTCTCCAGTAGCGTCTCTGGCTTAGTTATTAGTACTAATGTGGGAAGAAGAAAACAAACAAACATCTTTCTCCGTGGCCTACCCAACCAGCAATGATGGAGTTGATACAGGAATACCAGGTGAAATTCTCTGGCCTGGGTTACATAGGAAGTCAGACTAGATAATCACAAGAGCCTTAAAATCTAAAATTGTTCTCCTTGACCTCTGAGGATAGAAGAAGAAGCAATGGGCTTAAACTGCAGCAAGGGAGGCTTAGATTGGACATTAGGAAAAAAATCCCAACTATCAGGGACGTTAAGCACTGGAATAAGTTGCCTAGGGAGCTTGTGGAATCTCTGTCTAACGTGCTCTTCAATATCTCCTGTGATAGACACCTGTCAGGGATGGTCTAGATGGTGCTTGGTCCTGCCATGAAGGCAGGGGACTGGACTCAATGACATCTTGAGGTCCCTTCCAGTTCTATGATTCTATGTTTCTCTGAGGGTACATCTCCACTGCTCATTGTTGCACAAGAAGATATGCAAATGAGGCGTGGCGCTGAATATTGCAGTGCCTCATTTGCATACCTAATGAGCTGCCATTTTTGTGGAAAGGACTTTTGCACGAGAAGGAGCTGTCTACACTGCTCCTTCTTGCGCAAAAAACCCCTCTCGTGCAGGAGCCGTTCTGCCGCTTATTTTCAGGAAGAACGGCTCTTGCGCAAGAGGGGTTTTTTGCACAAGAAGGAGCCGTGTAGACAGCTCCTTCTTGCGCAAAAGCCCCTTCCACAAAAATGGCGGCTCAGTAGGTCTGCAAAGGAGGTGTGGCGATATTCATCTCCATGCCTCGTTTACATATCTTATTGTGCAACAAAGCGTAGTGTAGGCGTAGCCTCAATGACAGTATAACACAGGATCCAGGCTGAGATGCTCACAAACAGAGACAGCTGCCTACTGTAGAGCAATATGTGTTTGTAGGGCATGGATCACAGTGGAGTCCTGATCTGTACCTGAGGCTCCTAAGTGCTACAGTAACACATAGACTAATAATATGGTAGGGCCTGCTTTTATGTAATATCCGCGTATTGATCTTCTTACTTGGCTGCATGGAATAAGCCAGATTGGGGCAGACTTCTTTGGTCTGACCCTGTATGGCCGTTCTCATGTACGGTCTCATGTTCATGCTGCGCACTGTGTGTCTGTTTGTAAGTACAACGCTCCAGCCAGCCCAGTGTCCTGTCGGCCGACTGTGGCCAATGCCAGGTGCCCCAGAGGGAGTGAATAGAAACAGGGGATCATCACATGATCCCGCCTCTGTCACCCACTTCCAGCCCCTGACAAACAGAGGCCAGGGACACTGTTCTTACCCACCCTGGCTAAGAGCCATTGATGGACCTGTCCTCTATGAATTTATCTAGCTCTTTTTTGAACCCTTTGTTTTAAACGTGCTGCCTCTCAGTTTCATTTGGTGACCCTAGTGCTTGTGTTTTGAGCAGGGCCGGCTTGAGCCATTCCTGCACTCCGGGCAGCGGGCGCATGACGCATGCGTGGCTCCGCCTCCGGGTGCACGGCGCCCCTTTCAGCTGCGATGAGGCACACAGCACCTGATGGTAGCTGTAAGGGGCACCGCACGGCCCCCGGCACCGAGTGTGCAGCGCCTGATTGCACCTCTAAGGGGCGCCACACAGCCCCCGGCCCCGGGCGCACGGCGCCTGATGGCAGCTGTAAGGGGCATTGCGCAGCTGGGTGCGTGGCACCCCTTACAGCTGCCATCAGGCGCCCCCCCAAAGGTTGGTGCCCAGGCAGCTGCCCGGATAGCCCACCCCCCTTAATCCAGCCTGGGTTATGAGGAGTAATACAACACTTCCTTATTTACTTCCTCCTTGCCGACCAACATTTCACACGCCTCTACCATATCCCCTTTTGTCGTCTCTGTTAATTAATCTCCCTTAATTTTTGTTGCCCTTTTCTGTCTCTTTTCCAGTCCAATATATCACTTTGGAGATGGGGAGACCAGAGCTGGCGCACGAATGAAGATGTGGGCCCACCGGGGATTTAGATAGTAGCAGGATGGTATTTTCTTAACCCTCCGTTTCTTTCCTAATGATTCCCAACAATCTGTTCGCCTTTCTGGCTGTGGCTGCATGTTAGAGAGCGACCCCGAATGACTCCAAGACTTCTTCCTTGAGTGGTAAGAGCTAATTTCAACCCCGTCATTCTATAGTGATAGTATCCCCCTTATATTTGAAATCCGAGTGAGAAAACGTTGTGGCCTTTTCCTTTGATTGCTTCAGCTGACAAATTTTGTTTTCAGTACGCTTGTCGCCATGTTAGGCCCAGGATATGAGAGAGACAAGGTAGGGCAGGTATTATCTTTCATTGGACTGTCTTCTGTTGGTGGAGAGGACACATTTTGGAGCCACACGGAGCTCTTTTCCAGATTTGGACAGAAGCACTGCTCTCATGGGAGCCTATGGCTGTTTACAGCAGTGGTGGGTAACGCAGACGGAAAGTGACTCATCAGGGTAGGCCGCTGGCAGGCTGCCAGACAGGTTGGTTGCCTTGCATCCACAGCTATAGCTGCCCACTGCTCCCATTGGCTGCAGTTTGCCATTTCCAGCCAATGGGAGCTGCGGGAAATGGCAGCCAGCAAGTCCCTGCAGCCTGTGCTACCTCCCGCAACTCCCATTGGCTGGGAACAGCGATCTGCTGGCATCTATACCTGTGGATACAAGGTAAATACCTGTCTGGCTGCCAGCCAGTGGCTTACCCTCCTGAGCCGTGTGCGAACCGCAGGTGGCGCTCCAATGCTTTCTAGAGACGGAAGGTCTGGAGGGGTGTCTATGGAAATTAAATAATGTTCTATAGAAATCACCTTAAGCCCCACAAAATGTAACGGAATGAGAACCTGTCTACAGGCTGCTTGATCCAATAGGCAGTGTTGAATGGTGAGTTAGACCCCTGCTCTAGAAATGTGCCGGGCTCTAGGGTGGCTTAAAGATTCTGTAGAAAGCTCATCATTATTCAATACATTCTGCAAGCCTTTTCCGTCACGGCAAGTCCATCTCTTCCTCCATCTCCCCGTGCCGTGACTCTGATGACAGCTAAGAACTTGCAGTGCAGCATGGTGTGATGTGTCACGATCAGGAAATGCCCCCAGTTTTTCTCCCAGGCTGGGTGGTGGGATGGTGGGTTTCTAGTCTCACTGTTCCCCACAGGAAAGCTGCATTTCCATCTGTACTTAGATCCCTAGGGAAGGCGACTTTGTTGCTCTAAATCTACTTCCTAATGGATGTTTGCTCGCAGTACAAAGCCACTGCGAAGGGTCTGATGTGCCTGATGTCTGCTCAGGAGGAGCCCAGGCCTGGAATAGCAAGGGGAGCTGCCGCAGGGGGGATAGCTCAGTGGCTTGAGCATTAGCCTGCTAAACCCACAGTTGGGAGCTCAATCCTTGAGGGAGCCATTTAAGGATCTGGGGTAAATCTGTCAGGGATGGTACCTGGTCTGTCATGAAGGCAGGGGTCTGGACTTGATGACTTCTCAAGGTTCCTTCCTGCTCTGTGACAGGTATAAAAGCTGAGTCAGAAGTTTGCACTGTGTGTGGCTTCACTATTCCTGATTCTAGAGTCCATTTCACAAGAGCAAACTTCATTCACAAAGTGACACCCATCCCACCCTGGTCTCTATGAGGGCTTTATTTTGAAATAATCCCCCCTTAGGTGGAATTCATCCACTCTCCCAAGGCCATTATTTTGAAACTAGCCAATTAGCCCATCATAAAATGGGATTTTCAGGTCTCTCCTCCACGTCGGTCTTCTCTCCTGAGTTTCTCACTCCATCTCTCTCTCTCTCTCTCCTCTTCCTACTGCCTCCCCCCTCCCAGCTCTCCTCTGCTTTCTGCCTCTCTCTCCATCTCTCTCTTTCTCTTCTCCCCCTCCTGCCTCTCACTCTCTCTCTGCTCTCCTCTGTCTCCATCAGGGATGCACACTTGTCCAGGCCCCACCCTCTGGGCATGTACGTCACCATCCTGCTACCCTTTGCCTCCTGCCATGGCGCTCGTATGACTTCTGCGCTGCTTAGCCGGGCTGCCGCGGGGAGCAAGCGGCCATTTGGGCCCCACACTCCCCATGCAGCACGGGCCACCCAGAGGGAACAGCCAGCATTTCAGCAACAGTGCCACCCAGAGGGAACAGCCAGCATTTCAGCAACAGTGCCACCCAGAGGGAACAGCCAGCATTTCAGCAACAGCGTCACCCAGAGGGAACAGCCAGCATTTCAGCAACAGCGCCACCCAGAGGGAACAGCCAGCATTTCAGCAACAGTGCCACCCAGAGGGAACAGCCAGCATTGCAGGCAACAGCGCCACCCAGAGGGAACAGCCAGCATTTCAGCGTTACAGACTCACAGACACTGGGCTACTATATATATGATAACAGGCGGCTTATTTAGAAATCTGTACTCCTGCTTTCCTCAGGGAATAACACTCTTTTTGAAATAGGTATTTCAAAATAGCTCCTCGGAATAATTCAAACAAGAATCATAGAACATTAGAACTGGAAGTGACCGCATGAGGTTCTCAAGTCCAGTCCCCTGCCCTCATGGCAGGACTAAGCACCGTCTAGATCATCCCTGAGAGGTGTCTATGCACCCTGCTCTTAAATATCTCCAGTGATGGAGATTCCACAACTAATTACTCCCCAGGACTTCCGGGGGGGTCTACGTTGAGGTAGCATGTCCACATGAACGGAGCCTCCCTTGGACTAATTTCGAGGCTTACCCATAGTGAGGACAAGCTAGTTTGATTTCATGATTTCGGGAGCTATTAAATCCATTTGTTATTTTGAAATTGTTTCTTGGTATAGACATGCCTTTAGTGAACACACCCCATTGTCAGGGAAGACCTGGGAGAGGATCCGAATCCTGCTCGGTGTCTTCCATGAGACAGGAAAGCTGGGAGGGATTTTGGCTTCATGATAAACAGGATCAGCGTGGATGACTGTTTCCATGGAGTTGACCAGTGTGTCTGGCATGCGCTAGCGTTTCCTGTTGCCGGGTTTACATATGGATCCTGCCACCACCAGCCCTGCCCTGCCGAGGGTGGTGGAGGTAGAGCGATATCACTGTGTTTCCTGGGCATGTGACTAATTACACTGGTACCTGCGATACAGGCCCCCGTCAGGTCACTCAACAAATACAACAGCTGGTGGAGGAAGCAAGGAGAAATTGATTCCTGCCTGTGTGTAACGTGGATGCACCAGGGGAGTCTGTGTTCAGGGAGGTCAAGAACGACACAGAGCAGCAGAGGTGACTTTGAAATGTACACGGGATAGGTTTGGTGCTAGCAGCCAAGCACGTGGCGGGTGGGGACTGTGCCAGACTTTCCCCCAGGACCCTACGGCTGCACCGCATGGTGCACAGCAAAGCCCAGCTGTTCTAAGCCTGCAGCCGCATTGCTCTCATCCAGGGGCTAGCGGAGTGTCATACAGACATGTGACCTCACTCCAGCTTTGCATCTCCCCTCTGGAGCCACACGTTAGCTAGAAAGGGGGGAAGCGGGGATCCAGAGGAACCCAAATCCAGATGGGAGGCCTGCCTGCTTTCACATTTCGTAGCAAAGCTAAATGCAGAAGGTGCCCGTCAAAAGCCCCACTTGGGTTCTCAAGCCTTCCTAACACCTGGGCCAGGTTGCCAGGGAACCTACCTCTGTGCTTGGAATGAGGGATCCGATTCCCCGTTTGCACAGGCATCGTCGTGCCGGCTCTCCTTGAGTTAGGGGGCTAAAACCAGGACGTTAGCAAGGGTCGTTTCCATGGACTCATTTCCACTCAGTTTTGCTGGGAGATGTGAGGTTAGTCTGCACCCTCTAGCAAAGTTCCCTCTCCTTTTTTCCATCCCTGTGCAGAATAAATGTTTTATGTGCACCGAGGCGTGTGTGGATGGGCACCACCTGGAGAAACACAAAACTGAGCTGTGGATGCTGTGCTGATCAGGGGGTAGTATCTGAATCTCTTCTGAGCAGCCGCACAAGCACATAGCTGATAGGGAACGCTGTCCTCTAGCTGCCCACCCACTTTCTGGGCAGGGCCAATCCACCATTAGGCCCCTGACACTGGGCTATGCTACAGCGCGTCCCCACCGGTTGGACATTTTAACAAGGAGGAAAAAACATGCTGGGCCATTGTTTATTTGGCAGGATGAAAACCAGGGGCCGGGAGTCTCACCCAGTCAGAAAATGAACAGCTCAGAAAAATGACCGTACCTTCATCTCAGCTAGCAGCTTAGCTGTGTAGGCCTTCCTTGTTCCAGATGGTGGGTCCATGCCAGAGCAGCTGGTCCTGGACTCAACGCAGCAGCTGGAGCATTTCAGGGGAAGGCTGTGCCTGTCAGTGACCAGCCTGGCAGAGGACGAGGCATGTTTTCACATGGGCACTTAGTGAATGAGCAGATGCTGGCCAAGGAGGAATGTGGCCGGCTAGAAATACTGCCATGGTTCAAAGTGTTAGCTTCCAAAGACTGCCCTTGCCTCAGAGAGAGAGAGCGAAAGAGAGGGGGAGAGAGAGAGAGAGAGGGGGGGGGGGGGGAGAGAGAGAGAGAGAGTTCCCTCCTCAGTCAGCCATCAGCTAAATCTTTTCACTTAGGCTAACCCTGACTAATTCCTGCTCCTACTTATTGCTGTTCATGTGCCTGCCAACAGTATGCTTAGCATAGCATGTCTTCCAAAAGCTTTTGGCAGATCCCTGCAGCTCTCAGGGCAGGTGATAGATAAGACCTGTTAACCCATCTGTAGAAATGGGAAACTGAGGCAGGGGGGCACTGGCTCGTTGTAAAGTTGCACCAGTTGAACTTGTGATTTAAATGGTATCCTGAGGCTGCACGACGGCTTTCATTTGGGTGGAAGCCAGTCTTATTTCAGTACAGCTCAAACTGATTAGGTACAGCTTTAAACTAAATTGAAAGAAGTCATTCCAATTAAAAAAAAAATGTGTACGCGGGGGGTTACACTGGTTTAACTAAACAAGTACAGATGTGTGGCTACAAAGACCAGAGAAGAGTGGGGCTTGTCCACAGGGGAACGATTTATGGTAATACAGGTGAAACATACCAGCAGAGTTAAACCGATATAGTGATACCGGCACGAACCCCTGTTTAACAAGTAATACTGGAATCAGCGTTCCCAGTCTCATTTCAGTGTAGCTTAAACCCCTTCCAAAGTGATACAAGCTAAACCATTTAAAGGCACTCTTGTTCTGGATTTAGTGTGTCTACATGGGGAGTTTTAGCAGTATAACTACGGCAGGTTAAATGACACGGTAGCTTATACTAGTGCAGAACACTGGGCTATTCCAGGTACAGAAGCCCTAAGTGACTTCACAAGGCCAAAGAGGGAGCCCTTTTTAGTGCCAGGAATAAAACAAAGGGATTCTGGGATGCCAGGGCTGTGCTTGGACCACTAGGCCAGATTTCTGTTATGGGAAAGCTCCCCCCCCCCCCAGTTATGCCTCTTTTCCCATTAGCACAGTAACGTGGGAAGAGCTTGCAAGAGACCACAAAGGACTTGAGAATTCCTTTGCACGCTCATCTGTCTATCAGGTATGGTCTAGACAGTATTTGGTCCTGCCTTGAGGGCAGGGGACTGGACTTGATGACCTCTCGAGGTCCCTTCCAGTCCTAGTATTCTGTGATTCTATGATTCTATGAAAAGAAACTATTTCCTATAGCTCAGTCTCCTAGGGTGTGTCTAAACTACATGGCTCCATCAATGGAGCCATGTAGATTAGGCTGATCGGCAAAGGGAAATGAAGCCATGATTTAAATAATCGCGGTTTCATTTAAATTTAAATGGCTGCCACGCTGAGCCGACAAACAGCTGATCAGCTGTTCGTCGGCTCAGCGCGCTAGTCTGGATGCTCTCGCGCTGACCTGAAAGCCCTTTATCGACCTCCCCGTTATGCCTCGTAGGATGAGGTTTACCGGGGAGGTCGATAAAGGGCTTTCATGTCGACAGGGGAGCGTCCAGACTGCCTCGATCTGCCAACAAACAGCGGATTGGCAGAGCGGGGCAGCCATTTAAATTTAAATGAAGCCACGATTATTTAAATCGCTGCTTCATTTCCCTTTGCCGAACAAACAAATCTACATGGCTCTGTCGACGGAGCCATGTAGTCTAGACGTACCCCTAGGGTATGTCTACACCACCCGCTTATTTAAAAATCATTCAAGTTATTTTGAAAGAACAGAGTGTGCGTCTACACAGAAAGCCTGTTATCTCAAAATAGTTTCAAAATAGTGGGCTTCTTACTCCAACTCATGGTAACCCTCATTTCACGAGGAGTAAGGGAAGTCAAAGGGCGAGTGTTCTTCCTTTCACTTCCTGCTGTATAGACAGCTCCTAAGGACGAGTTAAGCTACTTCGACTTCAGCTAAGCCATGAACGTAGCTGAAGTTGAATCTTAACTCGACTTTAGTGTAGACATATCCCTAGGATTTCCTATTTTGGATTTTATACACTGTTATTGTATTCGTCAGTAAACAAAACCAAACCAATGCCTCTCAATCTGTCCCCCCCCCCCATCACTGGCAGTGAAATGGTCCATATGGAATCTATGAGGAAATTGTCATCTAACAAGATGTGTAAGATGTGATTGCTGCACACTGCTAGTGGGTTCAGAATGGGACCAGTCTCTGTTCTGTGACTCCGCAGAGCCATGCTCCAAAAGTCTAAGCTTCCACGTGAAGAAAATGAATTGCATTTCTAGTGCTTCTGAATGTCTGCAAAATAATCAACTGTAGAATAACACAGGATTGTCTTCCTGAGTCTGCAGAGAGTCACAGTAGCTCTAAGAGTGTCGTGAAGTGACCTATACCTCTTAGTGGGACTCTGATACCTAACAAGGATAATTTAGCGGTTAATGCCTTATGCTGTTTTAGTGCTTACTAGAATAGTAGAAACTGACTGCATCTCTTCAGCAATCCCAAATTGCCTGTCCCTTATCCCAGGGTGCACAAAGTCCTTGCATGAAGCATAAGGGATCTATCGAAAAGGGCTTTCTTTCTCGACAGATCCCTTCTCGACTGCCGCTTTTTGCCGACAAAGTGCTGAGCTGGCAAAACACGGTGGCCATTTTTATGCAAATTAGGCATGGAATATTTAAATCCCTGCCTCATTTGCAATGTCGACCTGCCTAATCTGCATCCCTCTGCCGACAGAGGGATGCAGTCTAGACATACCCTAAGATAAGAATCTGTGGTGTATCGAAAATTCAGAGTAAAATAAATGGAGCTTAATACCAAAATAAGTCACAGGAATTACTGCAGCTTAGTATACGATTCCTTTCTGTATGTTATTTCATCTAAAATTCCAGTTTAGAACTCTCCCAGCAGGTGCCGCTGAATTTTCAGAAACCAGAGGTTCTTGTGGCTGAATTCAGCCCCATTTCTTAATGAGACCCAGGGTTTCGGTTACAGAATCATAGAAATGATGGGCTTGAGAAGTCATCCAGTCCCTCCGCTTATGCCCAGGCAGGACGACATTAAGCTGGACCAGCCGTAACTGGGGGTTGTCCAAGGCTGTTCTTAAAAAACCTCCACTGATGGAGCCAGGCGAGCTGACAGTCTTGCCAGGCCTCTGGGCAACGTGGGAAGGGCCTGGCTCTGCATGCTTTGAAGGGGTGGGGACTCAGGTGGAAGGGGTGGGGTCAGGGCAGCCAGTCCTCACCGCTGCCCGAACCCTCCGTCTCAGTGCTGCCTGGAGCACATGGCATGGTGCTCCAGCGGTGATTTAAAGGGGCCCTTTCTCCATTTTTTAACCTTTCCTCATAGGTCAGGTCGTCTAAACTTTTTTTAAAAATAATTTGTGAAAAAGAATGAGAACGACGTGAAGTATTCCAGCTTTTGAGATACTGTGACATCTCTAATAAAAGCTAAGATTGGGGAGGGTTTTGGACCAGTTCTGGTTCAGATTGGACTTGGAGCTGACAATATGTCACTGATTGCAAAAACAAACTAAAACCTACCGTATTTTCCGGCGTATAAGGTGACTGGGCGTATAAGATGACCCCCTAATTTTCTAGTTATACTCGCCGTATAAGACTACCCCCCCTTAAGAGGCCAACCGGCAGCGCCCCAGCGCCCCTCCACCTCCCTTGCTTTGCTCCCGGTGTCCCTGGTCTGCTGGAGACGGTCCCCAGCAGACCAGGGGCACCGGGAGCAAAGCCGCAGCAGCGGCGGTGTCCTGCGCCTCTGAGGCTTTGTCAGAGCAAAGCCTCAGAAGCGCGGCACCCCGCCGCCGCTTCGGCTTTGCTCCCAGTGCCTCTGGTCTGCTGGGGACCGTCTCCAGCAGACCAGGGACACCGGGAGCAAAGCCTCTGAGGATGCCAGCAGCAGGACAGCTGTGGTGTGTATGGGCTGCCCCGCTGCCGGAGCCCCTCCGCGGCTTTGCTCCGCGTCTTCCTGGTCTGCAGACCAGGGAGACGCGGAGCAGCTTTTCTCGCCCCGGAGTACACGGGCGGCGGGACCGCGAGGTCCCGCAGTCTGTGTCCTCCGGTGCGAGAAAAGCCCCGTTCGAACCTGCAAGTCGGGGACTGCCTGTATACCCGGCGTATAAGACGACCCCCGATTTTTGGGGGATGTTTTTTAGCATAAAAAGTCGTCTTATACGCCGGAAAATACGGTACTATTCTGTACCCATTCCCCCCCAAACTTCAAACAAACAAGAAAATCCTCAGATTCCCCCAACCCCTCTCAACCACCACAAATGATATTTTTTATTTAATCTTTTAGGAAAATATTTGATAGATTCCCAATTTGAACCTGAAGCAGTTTATTTGGCTGCTGTTCACAAGATAGGCACAGCAAAAATCAAGGAATTCTTTTCCTTTTTTGATTCAGGCTGGGTAAGATTGCCTCTGGAATCACAGCATTTTCATATTGCAAATCCAGCACTGGCACAAACGGCATGGACAGCTATGAAAAGTGGACCACGGAATCTCAGTATGTAAATTCCAGATGATAGTTTTCATTTTTTTTTGTAAATCCAATCCAATCCAATCCAATTAAATGCACCTTTTGCAAAAGAACACAAAACAAAAAAATGTTTGATGAAGCAAAATCACTTTGCAGTTTCTACCAAGAAAGCGAGCTAAAACAAAGATAGCGGTTAAATAAAAGATCCAGGTACCAAAGAGCAAAATTTAATGAAAGCCGAAACTGTTAAATATGGATTCCTGTTGAGAAAAAAATGTCAATGTCTTTAAGAGTTTTCCCATTATTCTATTTTTAAGAAAAGTGTAGTAAAAATACATATTACAAGGTAACATTTTTTCCCACGCTTTTGTCTCATTCCTTTTTCCACCCCTCCATTGATCAAAAGCATTCTAAGATTGAGTCTCCTGTCTTATTGTCACAGGCATTCAGTCCTCTCACAGAAAGTTTGTTCCTAGCGGGCCATCTAACCGGCTGTTTCAATTGTTGGACAGAGCTTCTTTGATTTCCTGCCACAAAGGCAGAGGGGTCTTTGAAGGTGGACGGGGCTTATTTCCAATGCCGCAGGTACGGGAATCTCTGCAGCCTGCTCTCAGTGCAATTTGAGGTGGCGAAATAACTGGGTTAGGAAAGGTTTTGGGACCAGCAAAGAATCAGGCCGCAGATTTTCCCTGAAGAGCTCTGGGACAGAAGCAAGAAAGCATCTTCAGTGCCTGCTCCACTCCTGCATGAGTACAGAACTGAGAAAAAAAAAGAGGTGGCTAAAATAATAATAAAAAGCACAGAGAAGTTGCCCTTGAAGAGTTATTTTGAGTGGCTGATGAAAGCGCTGGATGAAAGATGGAGACTACAAGGGTTTCCACTGGCAGAGAGGGAACATGCCAGGGCACAAGACATGCTGTGCCCTAGTTAGGGTCCTTGAGTTTTTGACTTGCCAGCCTCATGAGGATGATCCTAGGAGGAGCAGAGTCAGAGACAAGAGATGGGTAGCAAAGAGACAAATGGCAAAGCACAGTTCAGAGCAGGTCTGTCGCTAGAGTTGGCTGACATACAGCACGGCACCATGAATCATGCGCTAATGGAGACTGGTTTGCAGCCTGTCGTGCTTAGGAAAAACCACGCAGGGAAATCTTCATCACATTGCTGTTCATATTATTTGCCTGTCACCTTCTCATCAAATTCTCTCCTCCACCTGTCCTCCCCACGCCCCCAGGTTCTCTGCTTGCCACATTGCCATCTCTGTAACTTTACAAATACAGCCCGTCTGAGAGCCTCTGGTGACAGCCCTTTTTTGGCTGTGTAGGGGTCTCACTGGCTTTTGGAAGAAACTTTAAACCTTAGAAAGTCTGAAGTTACTGTCCAGACACAGGCAGTGGAAGTGTGAGGAGAGGAACAGGGTGGGAAGGGTTCCTGTTTGACAGATCTTTGATCTTTCTAAAAGGTCCCCTTTCCATAACTTGCTTTTGGGGAGGCCCCCTCCCAGTTCCCCAACAAAAAGCATTCCACTGTCCATGAAAATGAAAATACTGTAGCCAAAAAACAAACAAAACATCAGATACACCGGCAGCGTTCCCTCTAATTTTTTTTCCATCCGTGTGTGAAATAAATTTTGTTATGTGCACTGCGGCAGTTACAGATGGGCACCACCAGTAGAAACACATGCTGTTGGCTGTGGCACTCTTCTCATTAGCTGGACAGCATGGACAGCATTTAAATCTCTCCTGGGTGGCCGCCCAAGTTCTTAGCTTGCAGGGAACACTGACACTGGGGAAACATTGCCAGCAGCCGGATCCCCTGCTGCATGTCTTGCACTGTGGATTTTGCCGTTTCATTTCCAGTAGTTGCAACACTGGATTTTGGATCACAGACAGACTTTTCTGTAGCTAGCTGGCCACGTGTGAGTTCCCCTTGCTTGTTGAGGATGAATGGCCCAGAATCCACTGCCGTTGGCTTTGCCACCAATGGGCCCAGACAGGAGCTGATTTCTGAAGCTGGGCCCACCTTCACGGAAATACTACAGAAGTCTGCCAAGCTCATGAAGGAGGTCTACCTTGTTTGCTTGATTATGTGAGATCTGGCTTGGCTGGTTAACCAGGAAAGATCCCCTTTTTATTCACACCTGGCCAGAAGGGAATTTCATAGCCCTAACAGCGGGAATGTCCCCAGCATAACGCCTCCATTTCTAGTTCCATTTTCCTTGTGAGCAGGCGGTCTGGTTGCTTTGTAAATGGTTAACTCCACAGGCTCAGGGTGGTTCCATCATCAAAGGGAGCATGTACAGAAGCGTAACAATGAAGAAACGGTTGGCTATTGCCTATTAACCCCAGATAACGTAGGCAGGGGGGTAGGATGGATGTTATATTTGCTTTATCTCTCCCATACGCAGTCATCTGCCATGATCATAGTCCATTGCTGACTTGTCTGATCTAGCTGGATGCATGTGTGGTTTCCCCTTTCCAGGGACTGGTACGGATTCATACCCCAAGTTCAGAGCAGCTTTCCCTAGAACCCCCATTGATCATCTCAAAAATAATTATGACATTGACCTTGGGTTATGCCGGCTCTTTCCCACCTCCAGCTGCAACTTTCAGCAAGCGTCACCAGCCAGCCACTTCCTGTCTCCTTCTCTGCCAAAGTCAATGTTTGTTGCTGTTTCAATTATTTTCTTATCCCTAAAGTCCTTACTTTTTCCGGGAGAGCTGAGAGATGAAGCAACAGACGGCAGAGTCATGATGAATCAAAGGATTACGGGCTGACACTCCCAGTGAGTTAGGTTTACCGTTTATTTTATTTTCCTCTCGTTATTAGTAGCTCAGACATTATGGTTTGCATCCCACATTAAACCTGATTAAAGGGCTGAGTGGGGAAGGGAGAGAGACGATGTCGCCCTGACACCAGGGGAATTGGTAAGAAAAAATATATATATATATATTGCACGCACTAAGACTTATTGACGACCAAGTTAAAACAAAATGGTACAGTCCTCATCAGGGTCCCAGTGATTCTGTGTTCCGGGATGGTCCAGGAACCTGCCGAAATTCTTTGCCCCTGTCCTTAGCGCAGTACAGACTGCTATTGTTCTCCTGCCTGTGGATCTATCAGAAAACAATCAAACAAAAAAGAAAATAGATTTGATTTCTGCAGGAAGATCCTTCCAATTGTCCTTTTTTGTCATTGTTGTTTTTCTTGCCCTGGGGTTTGGTTTTGGCACTGGAGGGGTGGGGCTGGCAAGACCCTGCTCTCACCCAGGCGATGTATCACAGCCGATTATAATCCGGTAGCTCCCAGGGACATCCCAGTGCTGTGACTCATGCATGGAATCGCCTGCATGGATTTGGGGAAATCATGGCTGACCACCCGTCCATTTTCTCCGCTGCCTCCTGCGGTAGCCGGCCTGGGAAGGGTTGCTGTCCTTATGGCTTCATTGATTGATTGCTGTGGGATCAAACAAAAACCCTTTTTAGGAGGGACGGGGGGGTCTCCCCCTGTCCTTAGCAATGGCTGGAAAGTTGCAATATGAAATACTCTTATTTTGTTAGTCTTTATCTTTCCTTCCTTTCCTAACTCTAGCAGAGCTCTTGCTTTTCTGCAGTTCAGTATTGTACCTATTTTATTTGCTTACAACTCTTCTGTGTTCCAAATGAAACAATTCCTTAACACCTTGAGATATAGGGCACACGTGTCGTGCAGACAGTTCTCCATCTATCGACAAGGTAAGGGAATAATTGTTTAAATACAGTGACCTGTAAGACCCTGAACTTGCAAACACTCAAGGCTTTCTCATATGAGTAAAAAAGGCTCAGCGAAGTGGCCATGTTAGCCTGGAACTTTAAAAACGAGTAGTTCTGTGGCACCTTAGAGACTAACAGAAATGTATAGAATCATGAGCTTTCATGGGCAAAATCCACTTCATCAGATGAATTGGAGTGGAAATAACAGAAACCAAGATATATATAACAGCAAAAGAAAGACAATTTCCCCTGCCTTTACTGTCCACATTTTCACATCAAAGTTATGACACATCCAGCCCATTTAATTAGCCTCTTTAACCTGGGTCCTACAATTGACAGGTACTTCTTTTGCTGTTATATATCTATATCTTGGATTCTGTTATTTACCCAACCCATCAGATGAAGTGGGTTTTACCCAGAAAAGTTCATGATCCTATGTATTTTTTTTAGTCTTTAGGGTGCCACAAAGCTACTCGTTCATATGAGTAAAGTTATGACTATGCATAAGGCTTTGTCTACACTAGAAAAATGAGATGTGCTAGGAAATCTAATTTCATTTTCCCAGTCTAGACAAAGTCTAAGGTCATCTATGCTTGGAAATGTATTGAAATAGCTATTCTGGAATAGTTATTTTGGAGTAAGGTTCTGTATTAGATTCAGCCATTTTTGGCTGGGTGTATACTATAGGGGAAAGTCAACTTAAGATATGCAACTCCAGCTATGTTAATTACATAGCTAGAGTCAACGTATCTTAAATTGCATTTTGGCATCGTCCATACAGCGGGAAGTTGACAAGAGCAAATGCTCCCGTTAACTTTCCTCACTCCTCGTGAAGAGCAGGACTACTGGAGCCAATGTTTGAATTAGCAGGTCTTCACTAGACATGCTAATTCGAACCCCAGAAGATCGACTGCAGCAGCGTCGATCTTCCACGTAGCGTTCACATGGCCTTAATGGTATGTTAAATCACAACTCCTATGCTTCCTTTACCTTTCCCCCAATCTCATTGATTCGGTGCTTATTTTAAATCTTAGCGGGGAAAGAGATATTTCACATTTTGAGCTAAGTTTGTTATCATCATTGATGAAACAATAACAATGCTGAAATAGAAACATGTAAACTGAAGAAATGATCATGTACGAATTTTTCAGTTCCAGGACAATTATAATGCTCATGGAAGTGAGAATATGATAGCATTTGTTAGCTGTAATCTAAATGCCTTAGTGTTACGTTCTGACTGGCTTCCAAGCTCTCTGGAGGGGTCAAGGTGGAGGATATAGGGATAGATTGTTTTTGGAGGGCACAACTAATGCCAAACTTTTACCCATAAACAGTAAGTCACACCACTTTCCTTAGTTCTCAAAATGAACTCATTCCACAGGTCATTAAACTACCCAGATGTCTCTACTCTAATGCCATCTGCTGTCTGCCATGGCACATTGAAAGGACAACAGTACCATGTGGGGGAAAGGTCCTGTTTATTAAAAACGATATCTTCAAACCTCCAAATGCATTCAGAAAATTTGGGTGTATATTGCTAAGGTCTCAGCACATTTCCTGGGAAAATGGTGCTCACAGAATTAGTAGTACTCTGTTTTACCTGAGATCTACGATCTAGGAATTGGTCCAGCAATAAGGCAGAGCAAATGCTCAAAGCATCAACCATTATTGCTGAAATATAAATAGCATTAGCACAGTGACACTTAGTATCGAATCAGGTCCTATAATTATATTATGTTACTCCATTTTTATTGTGGTGCAACTCCATTTCTTGCATGGATTTACACTGGTGTGAAACTGAACTAAAGGCAGTAGTGTATTAGCCCAACAACTGGCAGCCACGAAGAGCTAGTCTTTGTTTCCTTGACGCTTGCCAGTAAGGAATTGCGGTACATTTCTATGGTCATTCATGCGAGGGCTTTGGTTTGTATGTGAAGTCTGAATTTGCACTACACGCAGATCTGATCTGATTGTCAAATACCTCGTGTGTTCATATTAGCTAGCTCTCAACATTTAGTCTCATTCTTTCCTTTCAAAACACATCAACTACCGGAGTCACATCATCATCCCTATAATATGGGTTTCCACCCCGGGTCTGGGCTGCATCCGGCTTAGGCGCCTGGGTGGTGTCAGAGAGGTGTAAAAGGCCTGAGAATGTGTTGCCACCTTCATCCGCTTTGATTCACTTCTGGACTTGTAACAAAACTCGATTAAGGCAACCAGCATGGCTAGTCCAAGACCTCCGATCAGGATATAGAACACCCCGGCCACGTTGCTGAGACTCAGAGCACTTGTCTTGTCCTAAAAAGAAAGGAAAAGGGGATGGGACATGTGGGAGGGGGAACGACCAAATGAATATGAGGTTGCTCTGTAAGAGGCACAGTACATTCAGTAACACTGGCATGTCACCACATCCCTCTTTAAACACAGGCATGACATTTCTAAGAGCATTTTTCAATTGGTGTTTCAATTTCCTTTCAATCTAATGTTTCCCTCACACAAACGAATAAACATTTCTCCAGCAATCCAGCTCTGTGTAAAGGTTTGGGTTCTGCTTTTCAATCATCAGACTTAAAACTCTTATTTACCCCCAAATGCCTAGCTTAAATGATTGGTTAAAAGAAAAAAAAATCTCTGTGCTTGTGACATTTGCTTGTCCCTGATGTTGCTCCTAAATTACCCGTTCTCTTGGAAATGCTTGTTCCTTTAGTCCTAGATGGTTTCCCCCGCAACTTCTGTTGCCGAGCAACATGTTGAGATGACTTTATTTTTTTTAATTATTATTATTATTTCTCACTACACTATTCAGGTTGAAGTGACACGGCAGATGAGCAGTCCTCACAACTGAGTTTGATTTCTATTTAAAAGGCAGCTATTGCATGGGTAACTGAGATGCATGTGTAACTTAATTATTGGATTCTGCATGAATGGGGTTATTGATTGTAATTACTTGTATTTTACAGGTGACAAATGCTGTCTAATTAATCCCCATGGCAGTCTTGGTTAGGAGACAAGTATCATATTGCCTCATTTTACAGATGGAGAAACTGAGTCCCAGAGTGCCAGATTCAGTTCTGGTGCTAGCATCCGTTTGACTTCTCACACAGGAAAAATGTCCTGCTTGTCAGGGTGGTTAAACACTGAAATAAATTGTCTATGGTGTTGTGGAAACTCCATCACTGGAGATATGGAAGAGCAGGTTAGACAGACACCTGTCAGGGATGATCTAGATGGTGCTTGGTCCTGCCTTGAGGGCAGGGGACTGGACTCGATGACCTCTCGAGGTCCCTTCCGGTTCTGCTGTTCTATGATTCTATATGCACTCCTACTGAAGCTAACAGAATTGCCTCCACTTGCACCAGAGCCGAATGTGGACTGCAGAGATGTACCCAGGCCACATAACAAGTTCCTAGCATTGAAGAAGTTCCGAGTCTCCTGCTCATTCATCTAATCCACATTCCCATCCTTCGGTTAACAGTTTAATAGACCTTCCTGCTAAGTGCTAATTACTGTTCTGTGATATCAACTAGACACTTGTTCATTATTAAGGAATGCTGGAGGCATGGCGTTTAGTCTCCATTCTGCCATGTGGCTGGTCAGGACTAGACTGATGGCGCTTGGTCAGTCAGCTGTCCTGGGCTGTGTGTGTCACTGCTGGGCAGGAAGGTAGAGTCTGTGTGTTGCTTCTCAGTGATCCAAGCAGTTAACAGGGAGCATTTATGAACGCTGGCATTAATTGCTGGGAGGAGGAGCAGAGCGTCACTCAGATGCAGCCTCCATCAGCTCGGTTGTTTCATGATGCTGACCTGGAACTCCGACAAATCTGGCTCCTGTGAAACAATGGTTGGTCCTGCTTTGGGCAGGGGTGGGACTTAGTCAAGGTCTTTTCTAGTGCTAGGATGCTATGACTGGGGAGCTCCTTTTGTTGTAGTTCATGGCCTATGAAGAGTTCTAAGTCTCATTTCTAAGCAACAGCAGCTACTGAATCTTTGAAAGGCCCTTTCAGCTGGGGGGAGGGAGGATGCGGGGAGGAACCTGTGGTCAAAAAGATACAAATGGGTATTCACAGATAAGTGCCCAAATTATGCAAGCACTAAAAAGGTCTGCAGGATTCAATAATTCGGTGGCCATACAGGAATTCCCAGTCACGCACATGGGGGCTCTAGGTAGGCACTGCAACCGCCTTGTATGTGAATAAGTGTTTATTAACTCAGAGCACCTTAGAAAGTCCCCAGAATTCTTGGAGCTGGAGGAGGTTCTTGGGTTGAAAACCAGCCTTTTACTTCAATATGAAAATGTTCTGTTTTGTTCCTTTTGAAACACTCTGCCCCATGTGACCAACGAGAATACAGAAATAAAGGAATGCACTCCCTTTTCAAATACCGAGGAAAATTTGGTCATCAGTTGGTTTTGGTTTCCATAAAAGCCGTTTTTGTGTTGTTTTGTTGAAAAACTGGAAACATTTCAATGAAAAAAATTCAGGAAATAAAAAGAAACCCTTTACAAAAAATTATCCACAGGAAATACTTACAGAGCATGCCCTGACCAGCTCTACCCTGCTGTGCAGTTCAGTAAACAGGATCCCTTTGTTTAATATCCTCTTAGAGCATTATGGGGCTCCCTTTGGAACATGTATGGATTGCGGGGTGCTGATGTAACTTCCCACACCGGAGCCCTGCAGCCGGAAGATGGAAGTGCTGCTCCGTTAGAATAATAGATGCCAACTGTGCATAGAATCTAGATGGATGGACAAGTCTTTGACTTCTTTTCAATTAACCCCAGAGTCTTTAAAGCAGGACCACCACTGTGCGGTGTGTGTTGTGGCCACAGAACTGCCATCAGGTGTTCTCCAGAAGCGCCTCTCCTGCGTAGCCTTGCATCTCTTCCTGGACCCAGGATCTCTGATTCATCAGGAATTATTCTGTGGTCTCTCTTTACACCTCCCCGCAATCTTGACTGTGTTTTGTTCTCTGAAGAGAACCTGGGGTCACATTTAAGAGCCTCTTGAACTCTCTAAGGCTGTGTCCAGACGCAGGGTTTTTTTTGGGAAAAGTAGCCTTTTTTCGAAAAAACTTCACCTGCGTCTAGACTGCAGCTGCGTTCTTTCGAAATTAAATCGAAAGAATGCAGCTTTTCTTTCGACGGCGGTAAACCTCATTTCACGAGGAAGAACGCCTTTTTGCGAAAGTGCTCTTTCGAAAAAAGGCGTTCTTGAAAGCAAACAGGGCTTTTTAGAAAGAGAGCATCCAGATTCACTTGAGATTTAAGTGGGCCCATCAATAGCTTCCAGGGTTGGAGCCTGTCACATCACTCATCTCCCTAAAGGTATACTCTAAAGGGTGTTCCCTTGCCAGACAGAGGCACTGAGATGAGCTAAGCAGCTTCCTCAACTTTTTGCTCTCTTTGTCATTCCGGGCTTCCATTTCTTGCCACAGTATCCTTTCATTTCCCCTCCATCTTCGTGGCTGTATTCACATGGGAGGAGTCTTTCCATTGGCTTTAATGGGAGTGGGACCTGACAGATGGACAATCATGCTCCTATTTACAAATTCCTCTATCTGTCTTACGCTAGCTAGGAATCTTTTGGTCTGGTTTAATGCCCAGTCCTGGGGGCAGGTTTCAAGCTAGCCAGCCAAAGATAGCACCTCCACCACAGTCACTTTGCTGTGCAAATCTTTCACACCTGCTGCTTGTTTTCTTCTGAGTTATTTGAACACTGCAAATTGAATGAACTGAAAGTCACTCCCGCCTCATCCCCGACAGCTGGAGAAGTCCAGGGACCGCCCCTCTTCAGCTGGGGAGAGCAGCTGCCAACCCTGGGGGTATCTGCCTACATTTCACTCCGACCACCCTAGTATTACAGTCCCGAAAGAACAGCATTACGGATGAAGGCTGGCCGCAGCTGAGTCAGGAGGAACACTGGAAGCACACAGCGTGCGTCTCACAAAGCCGGCTGTCAGGATCCCGGCTTAGAAAGGAAATTGCTCCAACGGTGTCTGTCTGCTTCTTTGCGTTTACTCCTTTTCTTCCCTGGACAGGAAGGCCTGGGTTTCTAAGCAGAAAGCGTGTGACTATTGTCTTGCAGCTGCAATGCCTTCCCAGTAGATAAGAGGTACCAGGCTCGCTGAGGGCCTGAAATAATGCTTGCCCGGCCAGGGGGCTTTTCAGAGCAGGCTCCTCACTCAATCACATTACTAATACCAGAAAGAAAGGCCCCCAGCCTCCACCGGCAGCCAGCGAGGTCCTAGCCCCCTCACTGAACCGCCTGGCCTCGCCATTTGGGCTTTGTGACTCCGCTTCAGAACAGATGCTCTCCCGAGGAGTCTGCCCATCATGCAGCCAGCTTGTTAGTGGGAGTGTAAATGTCACAGCGTGTCTCTTGCGGAGGCAGAGAGTTACAGCGGGGGGAAAGATTGGCAGGTGAAAAGGGAAAGAAAAGCCCGCTGCTCAGAAAGCACGGCCGCGTCGCCATGGCGACCGGGCACCTTCCAGTCTGTTCCTTTCAACCGGGGCCACTTGTTGTTCCTTATTCGGCAGGCGCGGCGTCCCCGGCTTCCCAGCAGGGCGCGCGCCTCCCTTCCCCTGCCCGGCCAAATCCCGTTCAGAGCAAACGGTGACCTTCAGACAAGTGATTAGGGCCTCGGGGCCCACTGGGGACGTGAGCAAGATGGTGGCATTAGACACCAGGCCTTCCGGGACCCCTGAGAAGTCTGCGACCTTTACACCAAACGCCAGTCTGCCTTCTCCCGGGAAACCTTTTAAAACCCAGCATTGAAACCCTTCGCTCTCTCGCTGCTGGCTTTGAGCACCCCGGCGGCTTGTACATGGCTGACAGTGGACATGATTGCGTGCAAGAAAGGAAACCAAGAATACGTTTCCCGAGGTGAAAGGGCACCGCCGGCTTGAGAGCGAGCCAATTTCTTAAAAGGGGGTCCATGCAGTTTCAGCATTTTTCAGAGTCCCCCTGTTGTGATGATTTTGCAGCCACAGGCCCAATTCTGGCAACGGCATGTGCGTGGGCAAAACCCTGCCTCCCTGTGCACAACCTCCCAGTCTTCGATGGAGTTCCCTCTGGGGGCAGAGGCTGTTCATATGCGGGTAACTGCAAGACGGCTCTGCATCGGCCTGCTTTTAAAATTGTCTCTGTCTCCTCTGGTCCCTTGGGAAAGGCGCAGCCAAAACAGCAGGGCAATCTGATTAACTCTATGGGCAAACAGTGAAACTAACGATACACACGCGGCTCTCAAAGGCACAAAGTAAGCCAGCTCACATTTTTCCTTTAATCTCTGTCAGTCATACTAATCCTAGAGCAGTGGTTCTCAAACTTTTTGGCCTGCAGCCCACCCTGCTCAAAGCAGACCTTTCTGCGGACCACCAATTAACCACCCATGAGGACAAAATGAGTTCAGGAGGGGTTGAGGGTGGGGATCTGGCCAGGAGGTATGGTGCAGGAGCAGGCAGAAGGTGGGGGGCGGGGCTGGCTGGGAGGTATGGTGCAGGAGTGGGTGGAGGGTGGAGGGGTCTGGCTGGGAGGTATGGTGCAGGAGTGGGCGGAGGGCGGGGGGGGGTCTGGCTGGGAGGTATGGTGCAGGAGTGGGCAGAGGGTGGGGGGGGGGGGTCTGGCCGGGAGGTATGGTGCAGGAGGTATGGTGTAGGAGCAGGTGGAGGGTGGGGGGGGGTCTGGCTGGGAGGTATGGTGCAGGAGTGGGTGGAGGGTGGGGGGGGGGTCTGACTGGGAGGTATGGTGCAGGAGTGGGTGGAGGGCGGGGGGGTCTGGCTGGGAGGTATGGTGCAGGAGTGGGTGGAGGGTGGGGGGTGGGGCTGGCTGGGAGGTATGGTGCAGGAGTGGGCGGAGGGCGGGGGGGTCTGGCTGGGAGGTATGGTGCAGGAGTGGGTGGAGGGTGGGGGGGTCTGGCTGGGAGGTATGGTGCAGGAGTGGGTGGAGGGTGGGGGGGTCTGGCTGGGAGGTATGGTGCAGGAGTGGGCGGAGGGCGGGGGGGTCTGGCTGGGAGGTATGGTGCAGGAGTGGGTGGAGGGTGGGGGGGTCTGGCTGGGAGGTATGGTGCAGGAGTGGGTGGAGGGTGGGGGGTGGGGCTGGCTGGGAGGTATGGTGCAGGAGTGGGTGGAGGGTGGGGGGGTCTGGCTGGGAGGTATGGTGCAGGAGTGGGTGGAGGGTGGGGGGGTCTGGCTGGGAGGTATGGTGCAGGAGTGGGTGGAGGGTGGGGGGTGGGGCTGGCTGGGAGGTATGGTGCAGGAGTGGGTGGAGGGCGGGGGGGTCTGGCTGGGAGGTATGGTGCAGGAGTGGGTGGAGGGTGGGGGGGTCTGGCTGGGAGGTATGGTGCAGGAGTGGGTGGAGGGTGGGGGGGTCTGGCTGGGAGGTATGGTGCAGGAGTTGGCGCAGGGTGTGGGGGGGGGGGGTCTGGCTGGGAGGTATGGTGCAGGAGCAGGCAGATGGTGGTGACCTGGCCAGGTGGTATGGAGCAGGAGTGGGCAGAGCATGGAGGGGGGGTAGGTCTGGCTGGGAGGGAGGTTGGGTGCAGGAGCAGGGTAGGGGTATGGATGTAAAATCCCAGTTAATCAACTGACCAGTTAAACATTAGGTTTAACCAGTTAACTGATTAAGAGAGACCCCAGGGGGACTGCTCAAGCCAGGCTGGGTCTTTTCCCCTGCCCACCCCCATGTGCGGCCCTGCAGAACTGCATCTTTCCCCTGAAAGCCAGATCTGGCCTGGAGACTTGCCTTCCCACTGCTTGCCAGATCTGGCAAGTTTCCAGGCCAGATCTGGCTTTCAGCAGTGGGAAAGCCAGTGCTGGCACTCCAACCTCACAGGGAGGGGGCACAGAGAGGGAGCACCAGCGCAGGTTCCCTCGCAGGGAGGGGGTGAGCCCCAAGCAGACCCCCACCTGCAAGATGGTGGAGAACCATGCGTGGTCCATGGGCCACGCTTTGAGAACCACTGTCCTAGAGGATAGCTGGAATAGCAGTAGATAAAACGTTTTCAGAGAGCGTTACGTGTTTATTTTACACTGGCTGCCTCTTTCAAATATTTTTTCCAGGGGATTATGTTGCTCCTTTGGCTACAAAAGAGACAAGGACTTTGGTTATAGTGAGAGAGTCAGAGTTGAAATAATAAAGTTTATCTGGAAGAGAATGTCTCCAAATCCAGCGGCTGCTGTGATTTGGCCCCTCTTAAGGGGAGAGAATTGCTACAATGATGGGATATCAGATCCAAAGTTTTGGAAAGGCTACGGATGTTTATATCTAGGAAAAGCACATTCATTGGGTTCCTGTAGGGGGTCATTGGCCATACCAAGGAAACTTGAGAGGAAGGAGGTGAATTGCCAAGTTTAGATCAGGAGGAGTCACCCACAGACATGTAACATCTCTTGAAACCAATTGACATAAACCAGAGAAACGTTTGCTACTGAAAAGTGCTCTGAAGTTACCAAAGATTTTACATGTCCCAAGTTCTTCCTTACTACTAGCCTGGGGCATCATCCCCAGGTTCCCGATTACAGTGACCTTCAGCATTATTCTTTAGCACTTATGTCCTTGTGAAACAAAAACCTTCCAACGGCAAGCCAACTTCAGGCCAATAACGCGGAGACCTGGGAAAGGCATGCCATATGGTAGCGTTTGTGGGGTAGGGAATGGCCCCTGATCCCTTCTGCTTTCCTCTGAGCTTCGGCAGCTCAAACATATATATCCCGTATCACACGTGTGCCACAGCCGTCTCTCCAACAAGATCTGTTCGAGGCACAAGCCGTTCTGGGGAGAGCTTGGAATCCCATAGTCTGGCCTATTCTGCTCTAGAGTGGGAGTGGAAACTCTCCCCTCCGCCATGCAGGCTGTGTGCATGTTTGAGGTCACCCAAATTCTATCTCCCATGCTGCCCTCTGAACCCAACTCATCGAAGACTAACACACGAAGAACACTGGGAATGTGGTCTTGAGCATGATGGCCAAGGGTGTGCTAACCTTCCCCTCCCTAGGGATGCGTTTTATAGCAGTCTGATGAGATAAGCCAGAGAAGAGGATGCAAACCATCCCATGTATTTTGTTAGAGGGCTGCTATTATTTGGGGGTTTGCTATTTAAGAATTGGGCTTTGTTGTTGTTGTTTGCTAGTGAGGTCTCTTTCGGAGATGGGAAAAGGGGGCATAGCCAGGGGCTGTATTCACAAGGGGAATGATTGCACGACATGCAGTACACACGAGCTGGAGGCTTGTTCAGTTGTGTCATAAAGAAGAGGGCAGGTCAGTTGATTTTAATTTTGATTAAATGTATTATCATTAATTATTATTATCAATGTTTATTGTCAAGGCTGGAAACATTATGCTTGGAACGTAACAAGGAGCAGAAAAGATGGGCCCATTCTGTAGCAGTTTATAAAATGCACTTTATTCCTTCTCTGATTACCCCTCAAAAACTCCTGTGGAGTTAAGACATGTAACCACAGATTTTTACACATGGCCTTCCAAGCAGCTCTCCTGACTTTGGGCTCCAATCCCATTCATCTGGTATGTAATTCACGTGTGGTTTCTTTAAAGCACATATGAACAACACGTGATCTACACTGAGAGCCTATGATCCACATAGACCCATGTGTCCCAAACCTTTCATTTTGATTTTTGTTGGTTATTCTATTGTGTGGAATGAAGCACTAGATCTGAAATGTCGTTTAGAATACTGACAAAGGCACAGCATTGTAGAGACTGCTTATTTTCTTTTTAAACAGGATCTGTTTCACATCCATTTCCCCTAGGGCATTCTATTAGCTATGGAGTT